>NC_080071.1:64164396-64464396 GCF_949987535.1 Balaenoptera acutorostrata | reverse complement strand
GGAAGAGGCCCCCAGTTCTGAGGAAAGGCATATCTACAGCATTGGGTGTGCTGTTGCTGGGGGAGACCACATTTTGGGAGATGATGGGCTTTCGGTTTGTAATTTCCCTTTAAACAAGAAGAGATGGCTCATGTTTTCCATATATATCTCAATGAATGTACTGTATTACCGTTTTAAAAATTTGATGAAATAATAATGGATTGGTCTCCTTTTGTTATCTGGTCCTTGTTTAATTTGTTTAAGGGTTTTTGTATACAAAAGTTTACATTTTTATGTATATTTTTCTTGTGTAAAAACTGATGTAATATGTGTATAAAACACTGTATGTATTATCTGTATATAGTGTGACAAAATGATTTTTCTTTCTTTCTTTTGGATGTATTAATAAATCTTGCTGTGAAGTAGCCTTGCTTTTGGTTTAATTTCTTTTGCCTGGATATTGATGGAAGCTGCTAATCCAGGGTACGTATTTTTCCCCTTTGTTATTTAAATAGAGTGTGTATGTATGTGTGTGTGTGTGTGTGTATACATATATATATATATATATATATATATATATATATATATTATACCTTATATTTTGTCAAGAACCCCAGGGGGCTATATTCATGGTACTTTATGGTTAACAATGATTAATATTTGTGTAATAACCGTGGATCAATTAAATGCTACTCAAGATGACTTTAATGTGGTATCCAACCTTGAAATCCAACTGGAAGTTGCATTGGAAATTGCTATATGCTATAATGGAGGTCTTACAAGCCAATTTCTATTTCATTTAATCAGGAGCCCTTTCTCTATGCATTTTCATAGTTTCACAAGTATAAGAACAAACAAAAAACTGGAAGAAACACTCTTCCTTTAAGGCAGGGGTCCCCAGCCCCTGGGCCACAGAAGGGTACTGGTCCCTGGTGCAAGGAAGGTTGGGGACCGCTGCTTTAAGGCATTGCCACGTGCCCTGTATCTCCTTGGAACTGAATTATTTTTTTTTAATATGTAGATTGGAACTTTTCATTTCCTGTGCTGAGGAATTTTGTGGTACAAATAGAGGCTAGGAAAAAACTCACAAAGAAAAATTAGTAATCTTCTAATCACACGTTCCTCGTGTAGAGATTTATGATTTTTAATTTTTGTGGGACATTTGGACTTTTTCCTTGATTTCTGTCTAATCCAGGCATGTTTAAGATACATTCCAAAATTGTACTTCGCTTCTCTAAAAGAAATTAATGTTCTGCAACTAGAAGCAGATGACCACCGTGCTAGTGAAATGGCCAGCACTGACAGAGCTTCATTCATCTGTTTCTCTGCCTTTGAAATTGACAGGGTATGAAGAAGAATGCTTGAAACTGATCTGTCCATTTCTTCAGTTATATAGTAGTTGATTTTAAACTCCTTTTCTACTTAAGGATGCTTTTCTAAATATCTGTGTAAATGCAGAAACTTTTGAGATTGTGCTGAGTTCTTGATTTGATTTTTTAAAAAATAGCCTTAAGGAGATAAGCTTATTAGTGAAATGTTTGAGTTAGGCAGTGTTTAAAGGGGTGGTGCTGAGAGCCTGTGGATTGCTAGGTACAAGCAAAAATTCAAGTTTAGAAGAGAATGTTTTCTTAACTCCTTCATTAGCGTATCTCTAGCTCCTTTCTCTTTCATCTCCTTTATTAACTACAATGAGGTATCACCTCACACCAGTCAGAATGGCCATCATCAAAAAATCTACAAACAATCAATGCGGGAGAGGGTGTGGAGAAAAGGGAACCCTCTTGCACTGTTGGTGGGAATGTAAGTTGATACAGCCACTATGGAGAACAGTATGGAGGTTCCTTAAAAAACTAAAAATAGAACTACCATATGACCCAGCAATCCCACTGCTGGGCATACACCTGGAGAAAACCATAATTCAAAAAGATACATGCACCCCAGTGTTCATTGCAGCACTATTTACAATAGCCAGGACATGGAAGCAACCTAAATGTCCATCAACAGAGGAATGGGTGAAGATGTACATATATACAATGGAATATTACTCAGCCATAAAAAGGAACGAAGTTGTGCCATCTGCAGAGATGTGGATGGACCTAGAGTCTGTCATACAGAGTGAAGGAAGTCAGAAAGAGAAAAACAAATATATAATATTGCTAATATGTGGAATCTAGAAAAACGATACAGATGAACTTATTTGCAAAGCAGAAATAGAGACACAGACGTAGAGAACAAACATAAGGATACCAAGGGGGGAAGGAGGGGTGGGATGAACTGGGAGATTGGGATTGACATATATACACTAATATGTATAAAATAGATAACTAATGGGAACCTACTGTATAGCACGGGGAGCTCGGTGCTCTTTGGTGACCTAATGGGAAGGAAATCCAAAAAAGAGGGGATATATGTATAAATATAGCTGATTTACTTTGCTGTACAGCAGAAACTAACACAACATTGTAAAGCAACTATACTCCAATAAAAATTAATTTTAAAAAACCCCCCAAAACAACGATTATTTTTTTAAAAAAACCTGTATTGTTTAAAAGCCTACTTATTTGCATTAATTTCTAGCTTTCAGCAATGTGTGGATCTGAACATTAAGGTGGTACTACTTTGTTTCTTTCACATAACTGGCTTCTTGGAAAATTCTTCTCTAACATGTGACTATGGTCAGTTATTTTTCCTACTTTAAATTCCTGTGATGGAAAGATGCCTACTGCTTAGAATTCTGAAATGTCATTCTAGCCCATGGTAGTATGCTATATTACTGCCTCTATTCTTCCATCTTTCCAGTCTTCTGTCATTCCATCTTTTGTCTTTTTTGCCCTTCCATTCATTTTTTTTAATCCACTTGTTTATATTTTTGAGCACTTTGTGTTAAGGACAGTGGAACATATGAGAATGAATCACAACGGGATTCTGCACTCCAAGACTGCCACGTAGAAGAGAGAAGATGCACAACTACACAAACAAGGTATAAACCGTCAAGTGCTTAGAAGTGCGATAGAATGCTGTGTAAGTTCATGTCAGAAAGAGATCATTTCCAACCAAAGGGGAGAGAAAATTTTGCATCTGAACAGAGCATTCAAGGATGAGCAGTATTGGGACATCCAAAAATGGAGAAAGTATTCCAGATGGAGGAAACTGCATACACAGTCAGGATTCCTCATGGTTTGTTTGAAAATAGGGAGCGGTTTAACTTGACATGTATACGGTGTATGAAGGAGAGTGGTGAGGAGAAGTTAATGGGGGTGAGAGCATAATGAGAATGCAAGGATAGACTAGGCAGTGGGACAGGGAGGGATGGTCAGCTGTGATTCAGGAAGACTAATCTGGCCTCATATAAGAGACAGGGGTTCATGGCAGAGAGGTGAGTTAGTATGCTGCTACTGCAATGGTTAGGCTTGCGAATGAAGTTGAAACTGGTGTGGCAGTAAAAAAAATGGAAAGGAAGGAGGAATTAAAAAAAAAACTTGGAAACATGCTGACTAGATGTCAGGACCAAGGGAGGAGGAGGAAGAATAGAAAGGGGCTTCTTCTCTGGATTTCTGGAAGAATGGTGGTGCTGGTGGCAGGTGTGGACAGCACCACTCTCAACACACAACAGTTTCAGAGAGTCAGTGGGTTGGTTTGGTTTGGTTCTCAATGGGTTTTAAATACTTAAGGTTTGACTTGGAAGCAGGGGCATCCCATTGGCATGGACAACTGATTGTAGTTAGGGCTCAGAAGAGAGGCCCAAGCCGAAGTTGCAGATGCAGCAGCTATGGACATACAGTTGATTGTTGAAGCCAGCTATAAGTGAGGGAGAAGAAAGATAAGGACAGATTTTGGAGAACACCACGTAATCTGTTATATTTTACTTACAGACCTGAAAAGAGCTTCAATAATTTTTCCAGAGTCTCTTATCTAGTAAAGGCTTAGCAGGCTGACTTGCCTAGGGGTGATGGTGTTGAGGAAAGTCAGCCCCTCCCCTGCCGCTGGCCTGTGAGGGCCTGTGAACGTGCATTCACCCCTCACACTCCATTCTAATGACTTCTTGTTCACCTCACCTGGACAGGGCGCTCCAGTGTCCTTACTCTTAGCGCCTGAACCCCCAGCCCCTGGCACGATGTGGGTTGCCCATAATCACAGGAAAATATTACTGAATGAAGTTAGTACTCTGAAGAAGATCATGACAGGAAGGAATGCAGATTTGAAGAGACTTACAGGATCTGGTGAGAGGCAATGTAGCAGTTGGTTAAGGCTATGGACTTTGGAGTAAGACTTCCTTTGTTTTCTAATCTTGGCTTCGTTTTTTTACAAACTGTGTGATCTTGGGTAAGTCATTTAACCTCTCCCTGCTTCAGTTTCGTCATCCATAAAATGCATTGGGAGGATTACATGATACAACCCATGGAGAGCATGTACAGTAGTCCCTGGCACATACTAAGTAAGCACTTTGTTATTTATTTTAGTTATGCTCATTTTATGACTAGAGGAAAAGACTGACGATACAAACAACATAGGCGTCTAGGGGAATTGGAAAGAAAATGAGCAAAAGAACAAAAGTTAGCTTTGGAGAAGGAGGATGAGGATAGGCACGAAGCTTGGGCAAGAAATGTCTGAAGATAAAGGGTCTGATAGAGGAGTGCTGATTTTTGTAATACAAGAGGACATGGGTAACCAACAAATAGGGTTACTTTTACTCAAGTTCCAAAATATTCTAGGATGTATTCAGTTACTGAAACCCTGTAAACTAAAATATACTTGTCTTTTGCTTTATAACTTTTATAAATTCTACATTTAACCTTATATAGTACAAAGCATCATGTAGTGGAACAAAATATATCATTGTATCCTTACTTGTAGAATATACTTTGGGTTAAAAAGTATTGAAGAAAATAAAATATAAATATAAAGAATTAGTAGAGGGTCCTTTATCAAAAGATGTGCATGTCAACTGCTAAACTAAAAAGTAGAAATCAAATTTAAAGAGCCAAACCATATATCACCTCCGCAGTCCACAGAGGTCAAGCATGGTGCCCTGCAGTACTTACGCTCTGTACCACAGATATTTCTTTCTTTTTTTTTTTTAAATAATAACGCTAATATTATTTATTTATTTATTTATTTGTTTGTTTGTTTGTTTGTTTATTTATTTTTGGCTGTGTTGGGTCTTCGTTTCTGTGCGAGGGCTTTCTCCAGTTGTGGCAAGCGGGGGCCACTCTTCATCACGGTGCGCGGGCCTCTCACTGTCGCGGCCTCTCTTGCTGCGGAGCACAGGCTCCAGACGTGCAGGCTCAGTAGTTGTGGCTCACGGGCCCAGTTGCTCCGCGGCATGTGGGATCTTCCCAGACCAGGGCTCGAACCCATGTCCCCTGCATTAGCAGGCAGATTCTCAACCACTGCGCCACCAGGGAAGCCCCCAGATATTTCTTTAAGACTAAGATCTTTCCCTTACTTTCTTTTCCCTTCAACTGCTGTCATTTCTTTTTACTGCTAAGCATCATACTTGCTTTTGCCACCTTTACTCCTTAATGCATTGCAATTTAGCTTTCACCTTGTTATTTTCCTGAAGCTATTCTTTCCAAGGCTATCGATGATCTTTGCTGTCCTTCTCCTTAACCTCTGTGATCCAGTCAGCATTGACGACATTTCATTGTCCTGTTTCTCCACTTAATTCTCAGATTATGTCTTTTCTGGGTTCTTTGTTAGTTCCAACTCCTCTTTCTTCTCCCTAAGTTTGAACATGTCTCAACCTCATTCTTCAGCCTTCTCTGTTGTTCTTCTCTGTACATGAGCTCCCAGTGTAGGATCCTTCTACTGCCATGGCTTAAACGTTGACCTCCCTGGAGATTAATTCCAAACCTATGTCTACAGCTCTGATTGCTCTGATTAGTCTCACATCTCCTGCTGCTTCCTGAGGACCTCCACCTCCGTATTCAGTCATCACAATAAATTTGGTTTGTCTAAATCCAAACTTACCATCTATCCCTTTTAAACCAGCTTTCACTCTGAATTTCTGCCCTTGCTCCCTTGTTCAATCATTCATTCAGCAAGTATAAAGACTCCTAGTCACCCACACTAGAATCTTCAGTCATCTTGATTTCTCCCAGCCTCCCAGCTTTTCATCACTTGGTGACTGAACCAGCACATTAGTTTTCTGATTGATATCCCTGCTTCTAATCTCTCCTTCCTCAAACCCATCCTTTACATACGCTCCTGCCAGATTGACCTTCCCACGACGCTCCCAAATTGGCCAAGAGCAATTTATGATTTCCAGTGGGAACGTCCTTCATTCAATCTCCTTCCATTCCCCCGTTGGAAGGTCCCAACATAGTTTGGTTTTCAAGGCTCCACATCTTGTCTCTTCTAACCTGTATGAACCACATTTCATTGCGTGATCATCAACAACAAATGTGCTTCCCTTCACAGCTCCTCTCTTCCAGCCAAACTTATCTATACACACTTGAGTGCATATACCCATAGTCCTGTCTAGACCTGTGATTGATAGTGCATACTGTGAAGACCTGCCCTTTGCTTATCTAAGAGCTACCTTCCTTCAAGCCATCCTACCCTCAAGAAGACTTCCCCCTCCAGAGAAATCCTTAGTTACTTTTCCTCGGCAGCACTCATTACCTGTAGTAATAATTTGATGCAAAATATGTTTCCTTGACTTATTTATCTTTCTATGTCCTATGTCTGCTCAAGAAGAACAAGCTACATTAGGATAGCTGTCTTTTAAAAATCCTTATTGTTTTGGGATGGTGGCCCAGTGCATACAGCAGAACCTCAATAAATTGTTGCTTATTGTGATGCCTAGCAGAAGCCAAATAATACATCTGGTTTCTTTGGGTAGAGAGAAGAAGACAAGGAATCTTCAAATATATCTTGATATTCAAAGTTGCTGATCTTGTCTATGACATTCATTTGTCACAGCATATGCTAGATTGTCAGCATGCATTTATCCATGTCGTCTCGCTCAAAATATGTGCGGAATATTAATCATTAAGAATGTGTGCCAGGGGCTTCCCTGGTGGAGCAGTGGTTAAGAATCCACCTGCCAATGAAGGGGACACTGGTTCGAACTCTGGCCCAGAAAGATCCCACATGCCATGGAACAACTAAGCCCGTGCGCCACAATCAAGGATATCTGAGCCTGTGTGCCACAACTACTGAAGCCTGCGTGCCTAGAGCCTGTGCTCCGCAACGAAGGGTAGCCCCCGCTTGCCACAACTTGAGAAAGCCCGTGCGCAGCAATGAAGACCCAATGCAGCCAAAAATAAATAAATAAGATAAATAAATTTAAAAAAAAAGAATGTGTTCCAGTGTCTTTTTTTATTTATTTAATTTTCATATACTGATGGAGCAGCTATGCCAAAATTATTTTTGAATTTTGGTATTGAAAGGATAACATGTTTTCCTGTTCATGGCTATTACCTACAACATTTCTCTCTGGAAATAGCAAGAAACTTGGGGCTATAATTTATTTGCATTATTATCATTTATTTATCTTACATACTCCTATTTAATTAATAAGCTACTTAACAAAATAAATTTATTCATGAAAAGTTGGCAGTAAATCTGATTTATATTAATTCATCATATTTTCTTGTTGACATAAATTACCGGATTGGAGATGCTCTCTTTTGGAAAGTGTTTTGGGTCTAAGACTAAATTAAAATATTGGTAGATAATGCAATGAAACATTAAAGTCACATATTCTTAAATTTCTGATAAAATAATGCTTAAATTACTAAGAATGGAAGCTATTCTTGATGCCATAGAACTAGTCCAGTAGGGGAACAAAAGTGATTTTTAAAAGCATAATTTCAGTCTCAGAACAATAGAATTCTAAAAGTCAGTTTTGCTTTGGAACACATCCTTACTAGTGCAATTTTGTATTAGTAAATCAAACTGTGCAGCAATTTAGAAATGAGTAGTTGACTAGAAACAGCACTGTAGTGTGAAGAAATGCTCAGATGTGCAAGCTGTTTCTCTAAACTAGAAGTTTAACCTTGGAAAAATAACCTCACCCTTCTGGACCTTAGTTTTCTTACCTGTAAACTAGGACAATTCAGCTAAATTAGTGGTTTCTCAACTTTGCTCTGGGAGTGTCCTCAAGGCCCCTCAGAACAGTGGGTGGGATTAGAAAACGGTGGAGTGGGATGGACTGTCCCGCTTCCCTTTTCATGGGCTTTTGTTTGAAAAGTGACTTCTGGAGCTAAAAGTTTTAAATGTTTGGAAATCTTCGGATTATATCATCTCCAAGATTCCTTCCAAAACTAAAGTTCTAACAACTGTCATTTTAGTTTTGAAAATAGTGTCTTTACTCTGAAGTATAGAGTGCTAAGTAAACAACTGTTTTGGATCTCTCTCTCTCTCTCTCTCTCTTTTTAAATTATACTTTCCCCTGCTTATTCCACCAGGTTCTAGCTGTGTAGGGTCTGAAGGATTAGGAAGATCCAGATTCTAACAAAGTCTGTTGAGCACAATAATTAGGGAGCACCGTCTATGACAGAAACTCTTCAAATGCATATTCATGTAACATAACATAATACGTTTCTCAGAACAGTTCGTTAGCCTTTAAAAATTCTTTGTTCTGAATAGCTTTTGATTTTGTTGATGTGAAGTAGTGTTTTCAGATCCATGTGCTGGGGTTGCCCTGGGCTCTCCCGTTATTTTGTGTCCCATGGGCTGTTTGTCAGCTCCTTGCCCCTAGTGGGTCCCACCTCAATGAGCCAATGCTGCCTGTAGGTCCTCTTTCTCTAGCCAACTAGTCAGTGACTCAGCTTCCTAATCAGAGCTCTTTTGACTATTTTTACTGATTTCTGCATGTCATTCCTCCCTCTCTTTCACCATCCTTCCAAAGAGACTCTAAGCCCACCATGGTATAGGGGACGGCTCTGCCCTGACGCCGTGCATGTCTGCCATGGCGATCTGTGCGTGTCTCCACGCAGGCCCTGTGATTGTCTCAGCACATGAGAGCCTTGTGAGAAGATGCTATCAGGCATTTCCCACTTGCCTCCCAGTCTCCCTGGAAAGTCAACATGAGACAGTTCCTCACTGCTTCCCAGCCTCTGATGAGGTTTGAGGCCTTGTCCCTACTGTGAGCGCACAACTGCAGGCTTTAAACTCTTTAGCTGAGCTTGGTGATGGCTCCTCTGCAATAGAGCTTCCTATCGTCCATGTTGTAGTCACCTGGCCCCCTCTGTGGGACAGAGGACACAGGAGCTGGCCCCTTTGCTCCTTGCTCTTTTGCTATGTAAATAATAAACTGAATCTAACAGGGCTCTGGCCGAATCTGCCAGCCCCGCTTGACACACGGCAATTATCAGTGGACATGTTATATCTGTCCTTAGCATTCCCCCAATTCTTTTCCAATATGCTGTAGAAAAATTTAAAAACTGCAAACATGCTACAACTACAACTAGATTGAAGGAAACTTTCCCAGATTTTGTTTAAAGGTAACTTCTCTCCTGTGGCAATTCCTATTTATTAGAATAGCAACATAATCGTCATTTCTATACACTTCCTTTGGAGCAGACTTGTGGTCCATTCATTGGTTGGCACTAGGAAATCTTTGGATTAGTTTTAGCACCATTAGGAGTGTTTGTCAGAATAATAGCCTTGGAGCCTAAGTGCATCAATTATTCAAGGACTAATTATCTGTCCTGTTAATATTCAAGCATCTTAGGTCTCCTACCTCTTCCTCTGGCTACTTGTTTTATAGACATTTCCTGCTGGATAAGCACAGGTACCGTAGCACAGGCAGGGGAAACAAGGAACTTCAGTCAGTTCTGCCATTTCAAAAGTTGTAATTGAAGACTTTAGAGGCTTTTTAAGTGAGCTGTGGGCCCTAGTTATCCTAGTAGTCCTAACGCTGTCCCTGGTATGCTTTTTTTCGTGCACAGTACTCTTGAACACTTCATCTGAAGGGTAGAACATTGGAATTGGAAGGGTAATTTAGACTAACTCTGTAATGCATGAACCATCCTTTAAAAGACTTAAAAGATGTCTTTTAACCTTTAACTCTCTCTTAGGTAGCCCATGCCATTATTGTACATCTCTAGCAAGAAAGTGTTATATACATTCCAGCTATTAATGTGTAGTCTGTATTTGGGGGACACACCACTCAATTATTTATTCTCTTCCCCTCCATAAAGATCTGAGTTCTGCCACTAACTTGTTTAGGGACCTCATTTAGTAAACATCTTAACTTCCCTGGTCTCCTATGTTTTTCTCTATGAAAGAAAGAAGTTGAATGATAGTATTTACAGTATCCTCCAATTCAAAAAGTCTAGGGTTCTGTGATTTTAGTAGTGAAGTCAATATTTCCATTGATTGATTCCTAGTTATTCTTTAAAAAGGAATTATAAATCGGAGGCCTCAAACATGACGTTATGGTCACTGAATTCAAGTGTGTCTACCTTTAATGCTGCTTAGCAAACAAGTACCATAATCCCTTTACTCTTCTCCCTCTCCTAGATGATAGGTTCACACTTTCTCCTCTTTCCTCCAACCTCACCTCACACCTCATCCTCACCTTGAGCAGATATCCTTGCCTCCTGTTTCACTAAGAAAATTAAAGCAATCAGAGACCAGCCCTACACGCTCCTACAATATATCTACTTATTGGTAGATGCATCTGTTCCCATTTCCTCCTTTTGTCTTGGTACCGTGGAGGGTGAGCCTTTGCCTCTAGCAAGGGCTTTGCTTTCCACTGGTGCTTGGATCCCATACCTATTCATTTACCCAAAACACTACGCCGGTAATTTTCCCTTCTCTTCCCTATTGTTTCTACTGGATCATTTCCACTTACAGACAAACATGCTGTTACGTTTCACATCTCAGAAAAAACAAAACAAAAAACCCTCTCTTGATTCCTCATCTCTAGTTATGATTCTATTTTTCTCCACGTTAGAGCAAAGCTCCCAGAAAGCTGTCTCCAGTTTCTCTCCTCCCAGTCTCTCTTGATCCTATGAGATTTTCACCACTGCTTCCAGCCCCGGCTGCTCCACCAGAACTGCTCTGGCCAAGGTCACTTACACTTCTGTGTTGCTGAATCCCAAGGTCACCCTTGCTCCTCGCTTCACTTATCCTAGCAGCAGCCCTTGACACAGTTGACCACTCCCTCCATCTTCAATCTCTTTTTTCAGTTATCTTTTAGGATGCTAAAGTTTCTCCGTCTTTTTTCCTTCTCCACTCAGCTGCTTCTCAGTCTCTTTCTGGATCTTCCTCTTCTCCCTGACCTTATAACGTTGGGTGCACCAGGGCTCAGACCTTGCAGCTCTTCTCCCTACACTCACAGTCTTGTCATCTCCTGCAGTCTCATACCTTAAAGTCCCATCTGTTGGCAGCTCCTGATTTACGTCTATTAAGAACAACAGACCCCAAAGGGAGTGGCTTATGCGAAGCCCCATGTCACCAAAACCGAGATTTAGCTTAATTAAGGTTTTCATTTTCCCAGAAATGGAACCTTGAACCAGTCAATCGGGAATCCCCTGATCAACACCAGTTAGATAATCTACCTGATAGGCCCCTGCCAATAGGGAAAGTGACCTCGTGATAATCGATCCGGTTTTTGCCTATTATAACTTTCTTGTTCTTGCACCCTTCTGCCTATAAAAGTTTTTCATTTTGTACAGCTCCTTGGGATTCCTTTCTGTATGCTAGACTAGATGCTGCCTGATTCATGAATCAGTGCCTAAAGCCAGTAAGATCTTTAAAATGTCCTCAGTTGAATTTTGTTTTGTTAACATATCTCTATCCAGCGTCTTTCCTTTTGTCTCCAGAAACATTTATCTTCTTGATCCCTCCACTTGGTTGTCCAAGAGGTTTTCAAATTGAATGTTCGAAGCTGAGCTCCTGACTTCTAACCCTGTCTGCCCCTTCCCCAGTCTTCCCCATCTCGAATACAATCACTGCAATCGCTCCTGCTCAAAACCTCCACGTCATTCTTCGCTCCTTTCTTTCTTTTATACCCCACATCTAGCCCATCTGCAAATCCTGAGGATTCTACTCTCAAAATATACTCTGGTCACTAACAATTGGTTAATCTGATTAACCACCCGGTTACCATGGTGGTCCAAGCCACTGTCATCTCTTGCTCGGATGATTCCTGTGGCCACCTGGTCACCCTGCTTTTGGTCTTGCCCACTTCAGTCTATTCTCAACAGCAGCAGCCAGAGTGATTCTGTTAAAACATAAGTCAGATCACGTGAGGCCTCTGCTCAGAAACCTCCATGGGCTGCCCATCTCAGAGTGATGCGAAGCCCTACTGATCTGGCCTTTGTTTCCTCTCTGACCTTGTCTCCTTCTCCCCAGCTCCCTCCACTCCAGCCCTGCTGGGCTCTTTGATAGTGTCTGAATGTGGGCCATGCTCCTGCCTCAGGGTCTTTGTACTTAATCACCCTTGACTCTCTTTCCACACACACCTGAACGTGACACATCCTTGTACCTACTTCTGGCCTTCACTCAATTAGCACCTTCTCTGTGAGGCTTTCCCTGACAATCTTATCTCAAATTTCAACTTCCCCATCACTTGTTATCCTTTGCCTGCTTTATTTTTTCTCCAGACCACTTGTCACTACTAATATGCTATATATTTTTCTTATTTCTTTTTTGATATCTGTCTTCTTCATTAGAATGTAGGTTCCAGAAGTGCAGGGATTTCTGACTGTCTTGTTCACTGTTGTCTCCCAGCACCTAGAACAGTGTCTGACATATAGTAGACATTCATTCATTGAATGAATAAATGAATGATGAATGATTTGTCATTGATCCTTATCTGCTATGAAGACTGGTTACAATTTATTTACAGAAAACATTATTTAACTGTACTATACAAGTACCACATGTTCCTGTAAAAGAATTAGAAAATGCTGTTAAGCAAAAAGATGAAAATATCTATAATGCCTTCATCCATAAATAACCTCTGTGATATTTTAGTGTGTACTCTCCTAGACTTTTCTCTCTGTTTATCTATATTTATATATGTATTTTTAAAATGGGATCCTACTATACATATGGTTTTCTAGCCTGCCTTTTAATCATTTAACATATGGTAAAAATCTTTCAATGTCAATAAATCTACATCTCCATCATCATTTTTAAATGGCTGCATAATAATCCACTGTATGGAAGTACTACAATTTACTTAACTAATCCTCTTTCTGGACAATTATAATATTATATATACTGGTCTCAGATTGATATAAAAGTGTTGGCAGACTTGAACAGGAAGAGATCTAGGACAAGCACGCCAGAACATCTGTCTTCAATTATTTAAAGGATAAGGATGACATATATTTTGCGTAGTTCCAGAAAATAGGACTTGGATGAGTGGATGAACATTAAATGGAGGTAAGTTTCCACTTAATAGAAACAATTTTGTAACATTTCTTAAAAATGGAAAAGGATGTCTTATGGAGGTAGTGAACTCTTTCTGGAAGTTCTCATGGAAGGGCTGGCTGGCTGTCCTTGTTTCTGAAAGAATTCCTGCCTTGAAGGGAGTTTGAAGTCGATGGTCCTCTGGAAATTGGCTACTTCCAGAAGCCAATTCTGTAGAAGAGTCATGAGGGATACTCTCATGCTGGTTTTGTAAAAGCTGAATGCTGTAGCTTCAAGCCTCCTCCTGTTTCTAGGCTAAGGCAGGAAAAAAAGTCTCCAAAATTTATCTTCTTGTGTATAGCCTGGGAACTAAGAGTGAGGAAGTGAGAAAGTAAATAGAGGTTGAGTGTTTAGAGGAGTTTTTATTTTCCTTGGGATTCTTTTATCTCCCACTTGTCTCACTTTCCTTTTTCTCTTTATTTTATACTTCTTTAATTTCTTTCTTGCCCTCTTTGATTTTGGCACTAAATTCAAGTCATAGGGTTGGTGAGTTTGGCCGTGACCTCAGAGTCTGGGGCAGGGACCCAAGCAGCACCAGGTCAGTGATGGGTGGCGAAGATTCAGGGACCGGCAAGCAGCTCAGGAGCTCTGGGGCCTCTTCCTTGCCTCTCACCCACCACACTTGGCCACCCTGAACTTCCTATCGTCCTTGCTAGGCTCCCAAATGCAAATGCTCTCCTTCCTCTCTTGGAATCATGCCCCTCCCTAAAAGACAAGACATTTCTTGTCTCCTTTTCTGAGTCTCCAGGAACTCTTAGCAGACCTCTCACCAGGAAAGAATAGAGTAGATTGGGAATAATTCCCCTTAGCATTTGCTGCTTGTGGGGTGCCTGGCCAGGCATTACAGGGACACGTGAGGAGGTCCCTAGAGCTGTCCTGTAACAGTGGCCACTGGTCATATGGGGCTACCGAGCCCTTAAAACAGCTTGTTGGAATTGAGATGTGCTGTAAGTGTAAAATACATACCAGATTTCAAATACTTAATATGAAAAAAAGAATGTAAAACACCTCAAAAATAAATTCTTACATTAGTTATGATGGCATTCTGAACTATTGGGTTAAATAAAAATGTAGTATTAAAAATCTTTTTAACTTTTTATTTTATATTGGAGTACAGTTGATTAACAATGTTGTGTTAGTTTCAGGTGTACAGCAAAGTGATTCAGTTATACATATTCATGTACCTATTCTTTTTCAAATTCTTTTCCCATTTAGGTTGTTTCGGTGGGAAACCTAAATGTTTCCCATTTAGGTCGTTTCATTGAGCAGAGATCCCTGTGCTATGCAGTAGGTCCTTGTTGGTTATCCATTTTAAATATAGCAGTGTGTACATGTCGACCCCACACTCCCTAACTATCCCCCCCAACCCTTCCCCTGGTAACCATAAGTTCGTTCTCTAAGTCTGTGAGTCTGTTCCTCTTTTGCAAATAAGTTCATATGTATTAAATGTATTAAAAATGTAGTATTAAAATTAACTTCATCTGCTTCTTTTCACTTTTTTTTTCTTTTGGTCACGCCGCGCTGGCACGTGGGATCTTAGTCCCCCAACCAGGGATCGAACCTGGGCCCCCTGCAGTGGAAGCATGGAGTCTTAACCACTGGACTGCCAGGGAAGTCCCTCTTTTTACTTTTTTAATGTAGCTACCAGAAAATTTAAAATTATGTGCGGGGCTCACGTTTTCGCCTTGCCTTACATTTCTTTTGAAGAGTGCTGTTCAAAAACTCACTGCATAGTGTGGCCTCTGCTCAAGCAGCATCAGCGTTTCCCGAGATCTTGTGAGAAATACAGACTCTCAGAGCTCAGCCCAGACCTAAAGAATCAGAATCTGCATTTTAGATCCGCTGGGGATTCAAGTTTGAGAAGCACCTCTCAGAGGGCTTCCTATAGGTTTAGTGGATCCATCTGCCACCAGGAAAGCATGCTAGCGTGGTGGCATGCTGAACAGCACCCAAGAGACTTTCAGAGTGTTACTGCCAATTCTGTTTTTTTTCCTATCTCCCAGCATGGACCCTTTGGGTTGAGGTGAACTTCCACAGGGAGGCTGTTGTCTGATAACACTTTCCAGGGTGGGCTGGGAGGTGGGGTGGGGAGAAGTAGGTGTGTCACAGTAGAAGAGGGAAGCCTCAGAGAAAAAGACGAAGTCCTTGTTTGGTCTCAAGTTAATGGTTAACTTACCATGGAGAAAGAAGCAGTTGAGACCGTGGACTTTAGTTTCTGGCTCTTTTTCTACAAACTTCTGTGGCCTTGGTTTAATTATCCTCCTGTCCTGGAGAACTGCAAATGCTGGCAATAGATTGGGCCCTTTTACACCCAAGTCTTGTGAGGTAGGGGACTGAGCCAAGAGGAGCAAGGTCTGGGCTTTTCATTGTGGCTTGTTTTTCTCTGCTTCTCTGGATAAGTTAGATAACTCATAGAGCTTCATGGACCTTCAGTAGATCTCCTACCTATAAATAATGGGTTAGTGCTTTGCAAATAGTTATGAATAAATAACTCAATAGTATTTGTAACAGCTTTATTGCATGTCTTAGTCCATTTGGGCTGCTATAACAAAGTACCATAAACTGGATGGCCTGTAAACCATAGAAATTTATTTCTCCCAGGTTGGAAGTCCGAGATCAGGGTGCCAGCATGGTTGAATTCTTCCGGGTTGTGATGGTTACCTTCTTGTATTTTCACATGGCAGGGAGCACAGAAGGAAGCAAGCTCTCTCCCCACTCTTATTAGGGCACTAATCCCACTCGTGAAGACTTCATCCTTACGGCCTCGTCTAATCCTAATTATCTCCCAAAGGCCACACTAAAGCATAGGGTTTCAACATGAATTTTGGGGGATACACAAACATTTAATTTACAACATTGAGATATAATTTATATGCCATAAGATTCACCCATTCTAAATGTACAATTCAAGCAGAACTTTTATTATATTTAAGTAAAAAAATAATGACACTTTTCTCAGTCCTCTTGCATTCAAATCAGTCATTGAAATTGTGGATGTTTAATTCTTGTTGTTGTTTTTTTAAATTAATTAATTAATTTATTTATTTTTGGCTGTGTTGGGTCTTCGTTTCTGTGCGAGGGCTTTCTCCAGTTGCGGCAAGCGGGGGCCACTCTTCATCGCGGTGCTCGGGCCTCTCACTGTCGCGGCCTCTCTTGTTGCGGAGCACAGGCTCCAGACGCGCAGGCTCAGTAGTTGTGGCTCACGGGCCTAGTTGCTCCGCGGCATGTGGGATCTTCCCAGACCAGGGCTCAAACCCGTGTCCCCTGCATTGGCAGGCAGACTCTCAACCACTGCGCCACCAGGGAAGCCCTGTTTAATTGTTTTTGACCTACAAGGTGATTCAATCTTACATCTAAAATACTGTTTGTTAAAATTCTTTCAAAGCAAGAAAGTATTTTTCCAGAGAGATTTTCTGTTAGAATGATGTCATCCATATCTCATCTCTCTCTTCAGAGTAAACTGCAGTATAATATATGTTATGCCAATCTAGATTCAATAATTCTATTTTTTCCAAAAAGCTCCTTTCCTACTAATTCATTTTACACTTGGAGAATGGATTTTTTTCACCCAGTAAACAAGTCTAATCAACTTTTTTCTGAAAAGGAGATTTTTCAATATTCAGAAAAAAGAATGAGGAGAGCTGAGGGAGAACTAAACATGGATATTCTGCTGTACATAGAAATGATGATTTTCAAAAAGCAAATAAATATACATGCAATAAAACCCAGAGATATAAATGGAGAAACGAATAACAAGCCCAATCTAAGTAATAGACTCAGGCCTGCTCAGGCCCAATGAGCTCCTCGGGCTGAAGACGAGAAGTGAATATTAACGCTCTGTTTTATCTCCTGCTCTCAATTTCTTCACAAAATAATTGAGAAATATATGTTTGAGGGATACAAATACCCATTTCATACACACACACACACACACACACACACACACACACACACACACATCTATGTGTATTCTCCTCTTGGCTAGAAAACGTCTTGTTTCACCCCTCAGTTAACCTGTCTGTGCCCCCTGTAGTGGAAGCACGGAGTTCTAACCACTGGACCGCTAGGGAAGTCCCTCGGTTGTTTCTTGACAGGACTTTGAGTGGATCTTCTCTCTCTCTCTCTCTCTCTCACACACACACACACACACAAACACACACACACGCCATTAGCCAGGAAGAAAAGAGAAAATGCAAGTTAGTTACATGGAGCTCCCGTGACTCCAGCTGGATCAGCTTTTGCTGCTGAAATGCTTGAGGTAGCAGCTGGCCTCGGACACTCCCGCCTCTCTCTGCCCGGGAGTCAGTGCTTTTCCCTCCCCAGCCCCATGCCTCGCTTGGCCCTTTCTTACTCTGTACTATTGCAAAGTAAGTTTGGGCAGGTTCGCAGCCCGGCCCTCAGCGCCTGTATCAGCTGCTCAGACAGACAGGGGCGCCACAGAGGCATTTTGAAAGTGGACTGAGTGAACTTTTATTTTTTTAAGATTTTTTTTCTTTTTGATGTGGACCATTTTTAAAGTCTTCATTGAATTTGTTACAATATTGCTTCTGTTTTATGTTTTGGAGTTTTGGCCCCGAGCCATGTGGGATCTTAGCTCCCTGACAGTGGATTGAACCTGCACCCCCTGCATTGGAAGGTGAAATCTCAACCACTGGACTGCCAGGGAAGTCCCTGAGTGAACTTTTTGACCTGAGCATGTACACTATAGGGGGAAAAAAGCTTTAAAAATAGATGTCAAGCAGAAAAAAAATTTTTTTCCTGAGAGCAAAAGGAGATCTTAGGGGAGAACTTGACACTGTGACCCTGGCTTTGGTGGGGAGAGCTGGGGGGGGGACAGTGACCACCCTCCCACCCTGCCCCCTCCCTGGCTTTTGTGTGTCCTCTGGGTCACATGGTCCCATCCTTCTCACCCCTCTGACCTTGCTCCTCCAAGGAACTACTTTGAATGAAGGGCTGTTGCTTTTTTATTTCGTCCAGCTTGGCCATCCCAGGGCATCATTCATGGAAAAGGAGGAAACCAGATTGTCGCCTGTGGAGTCTTTGCAGATTTTTAGGCCTTGCCTGTCACAAACACCAAAATTAAGTTATTTTTCCTTTTATTTCCCGTGAATCAAGCCGAGGGAACCCCTTGCTACCTGATGTTTTCAGTCTGTGTCAAAGAGATCTGCTTTGTGGCTTTTGTGGATCTTCCCCAAGAACCCCCTCAGAGCTTCATTTCTGTTGAAATCTCGAAGGGCGTGTATAATTAATTACAGCAAAGACTTGACAGGACAAGGCTGTCACTGGCACATTCATACCCAATAAGGCCTATCCTACTGTGCCTTCGGCCTGAATGGCTTGATACCATGCATCTAAATATGTAGCTTTCCCTATTTTCTTGAAAAGAATCCACATTTTCAATCAAAAAATTCTCTTAAGGTGTTAACCCAAGAATAGCTGCATCATTCACTAGCTGGATGGTTACTGCAGAAAGAAATGTCATTGAAAGGGTACATTTAGATTAAATATCTCTCCATTTTCCTCTCTCTCAACACTTTTTTTTTCTCTCTTCCCCACCTTGCTTCACTGCCAGCATCATCAACCCAACAGATCATAGATATCTGTGTTCACATGTACACACACACACACACATCCACCACACACACTCATGCAGTGGGAGTGTACATGTGTGTGTCATTTCACCGTCTGCTAAAATTCTGCCAATACTGCGAGGCCCCAGGGTTGTCTCTGGAGAACAGGGGAGGCTGGTGGAAATGCTCTTTACGCTGACATATGCAAATGTTCACCTGTGGCACCCTGCAGGGCAGAGCTCACTTCTGTGGTCTTTAATAGGCCTGGAGGATGTTATTACAATTATTGATCAAACGAGATTGAGGCTTGAAGGAAGGGCTGGGGTTGGAGGGTGCAGGATTCCGTTTCTCTTTTTGGGTTGATTTTGGACAGGTGGGTGTTTTCCTTTAATTGGTAATACATTTTCACTGTAGTGTTTGAAGCCACTGTTGAGTACTAACTCATTAGAATCTAATATCGGCAGTTGTGATGACTCCCAGTATTTTCTCCTTTTGCTGGTCCTTGGTCTCTCTCTTTTGGTACCAAAGCTTTTTCAGACTGGCCAGTTCCTCTCACTACTCTTCACGTGTGAGTGCATGTGAGTTTTGGTTTTCCTAATCATCTAAAACATACTTCTTCTGCTTAATAGAGACACAGACGTAGAGAACAAACGTATGGATACCAAGGGGGAAAGGTGGTGTGTGAGATGAATTGAGAGATTGGGATTGACCTATATATACTATTGATACTATATATAAATTAGATAACTCATGAGTACCTACTGTATAGCACAGGGAACTCCATCAAAGCTCTGCGCTGACCTAAATGAGAAGGAAATCCATAAAAGAGAGGGTATATGTATACGTATAGCTGATTCACTTTGCTGTACAGTATAAACTAACACAATATTGTAAAGCAACTATACTCCAATAAAGAAAATGACAAAAAATAATAATAAAGTAGTAAAGATAACGTCCCTCCGAAAATACAAAAAAACAAAACACAACAAACTTCTTCTGCTAGATTGTCGCATTCCTAGATCACCAACCCTGTTCCCGGTGTGTGCCTTCACAGCTTCCTTTCTTCTTCCTTCCAGAACATCCAGCTCCATAATGGGAGTGATTGCCTGGTCCTCGCCCAGGGCTCCCGCAAGCTCAGCTTTGGGGTCCAACAGCCCAAGATATGAACCCCAGTCACTGCACCTACTACTCTTGGCCCCTGCAAGTTTCTTATCCTCTCAGGACTTCAGTTTCCTCTCTGCTTACAGCAAGGTGGACCGTGGGTCCGAATTTGGCCCACAGATGCTCATGTGTTTTATTTGCCCTGCATTTGTTAAGGATATTTAACATTAAGGGGAAAAATGTAAATATAAATATGTAGAGTGTATGTACATATGTGTGTGTATATGTATAGATACATGTATATGTGTGAGTGTATACACACATTTTATACGTATACTTTATATTTTTCATAGAGATGTGTGTCTATATATATATATGTCTAGCTGTCCTGAAAAGTCCTCAAATCTGACTGCTCTAACTTTCCTCCTACTGGGCCGAGCTGAGCAGTGGCTGTCTCCTTTAGATGACAAGCTCTCTGTCACCACCCTGCCGTAAGTCAGTATTTCGGTTTCCAGTACTGACTTACCTGAATTGCTCTGATGGTTCTTGGAGCCCAGCTGTTTCCTGACTCCCCTTCTGAACTGTATTTTTGAATTCCCGGGAACGAGAGGAAAGGGCGGCAGACGGGAGCCACGTGACCGAGGAGCGCTGCGTGTGTTAAGTGCCTTTCTCACCAGCGTTGCGTTTTCATGCCAGGACTTTCGCTCATGCTGTACCTTCAGCCTGGGCTGCCCTCTCCCAGTTCTTTACCAGAGAAGGCATCTCCTCCTTCAAGGCCCAGCGTAAAGGACACACGTCGCCCCACTGGGGCCTTCTCCTGCTCTCCCTCAGCATTCAGAGTTAGCCCTCCTTTGCCTGGTGCCTGTGCCTCAGTTGAGCCCTGATCTGTCCTTTCCGGGTCTGCCTTCCCTGCCTTATTTCCGTTTCTTTAAGGCGGGGTCCCATCTAACTCACCCTAGATCCCATCCCCTTTCCTTGCTCTCTAGCCTTCTGGCCCTGAATACACTATCTGGCACTAAGGTAAGGGCTGGGTAGATGTTTGTTGAATTGAGTTGAATTCTTTAGGGAAATTCAATTTTCAGATTTCGGATTGAGGAACTAACACATGAAGAAAAGTACTGTTGAAGGTCGAAGAGCCCCACGAGAGGAAGGGCTGGTTCAATCTCACTTTCTAACTAACTCATTGTTTTCACAACACCTGGTACATCATCGGAGTCCAACAAACAGTGAATAAAGGAGAAAGTGAATGAGGTATTTATAGCAAAGGCTGGACCCCAAGTCTCTTCATCATCTCCTCTCTAAACAACCATGATATACATGAAGGCAAATTGAATTCTGTGTTGGATGTAAATTGGCATTCTCAAGAATGCCCTTGCTGTTCTCTCTCCAATTAATTAGGATGCTGTATTCTGTCCCCAAAGAAAAGTTGTTCTGCCCATCCCTAGTCACAGGAACGTCTTGTGAGATTCAGACACTGCGTTTTTCTGCCTTTGGCACACCCCACCCTGAGTGGTGGAAGCGAGTGGGAAAATGTCAAATAATGAAATCACTAGATTGCTGTCTTTCGCAGGCGGTTTGATACAGAACATCAGTTCTCTTTGCTTTACTTCTTAGACCTTTGTTCCGAGAAATCTTCACATCCATCTTCTCTGATTCAACCTTGCTCTCCTCAAATGAGCACAGCTTTTATTCAAATGCTGTTCAAAGAGGAGAGGTTCCCACAGTGGTTAGTGGCAGGTAGCAAAAGACCATTTTCACTTGACTTGCTGCATTCCTACTTTATAATTGGATGGTAGATATACCCGAAAGAGAAGCATTAAAGTTGAAGAAAAGTGTTAGGAAAAAAAGAATTCTCATTATAAAATTCCCTTAATGTACTCCTCTTTTTTTCCTAGTTGATTCTACATCATAGGCGATGATTTCTAAAGTCTTGGATAAAAGTGGGGCTTCTTATTTAGTGTATACATATGGTGGGTTGGCCCTGCCCAGGGAATTATTTTTGTTTTGGCCGTGCTCTGTGGCTTGTGGGATCTTAGTTCCCCGACCAGGGATTGAACCTGGGCCCTCGGCAGTGAAAGCACAGAGTCCTAACCACTGGACTGCCAGGGAATTCCCAAAGTATTTTTGATATCTTTAGGATCTAGGCATTTGGAGTTCATACCAGGAAGATTTTTGCTTCCTGTTATGGTTTGAATTATGTCCCCCTCAAATTAAATGTTGAAGTCCTAACCCTTAGCACCTCAGAATATGGCCTTATTTGGAATTTAGGTCATTGCAGGTGTAATTAGTTACGTGGGGAGGCCCCTAATCCTGTATGAATGTGTTCTTACAAAAAGGGGAAATTTGGAGACAGACACACACATCGTGAGAACATGAAGGCAAAGATGGGGTGATATGTTCATCCACCGAGGAATGCCAAAGATGGCCGGCAAACCACCAGAAACTAAGCAAGAGGCGTGGACCAGATTCTCCCTTGCAGCCGGCAGAAGGATGGAAACCTGCCGGCACCTTTCTCTTGGACTGTCAGCCTCCAGAACTGGGAAACAGTATGTTTCTGTTGTTTAAGACACTCAGTTTGTGGTACTTTGGCTGGGCAGCCCTACCAAATGAATACACTTCCCTTTCCACCTCCTTCTCTCCTAAAAGAGACTAGCTTGCAAAGTTGAGGTGCCTTCCTAAAGGCCTAGCAGGAGGATTCATGAGGGAAAGAAGATTCTAGCATCTCTGTTTCCAGTGCCATTTGTGTTTCCTCTGCCAACAGCAGGGCACAATGGTTAAGGATGTGGGTCCACTTGACCTGGACCTGAATCTTGGCACCGGCCAGCTGCTTATCACCCTTGTTCTTGGGTTTCCCTTTCCAAGTAAACAGGGGATACGGGGATACGAATAGCACCACCGTTGTAGGCTTGTCCTGTGGTTTAAATGAGATAAATCATAGAGCACTTAGAGTGTCCTCCCCACATGCTAAGGGCACAATAAATCCATGTTAGCTGCTGTTATTATTCCACTACTTGTGTTTTTCAGTGGAATCTCTCCCCCTGTTTCTCCCTAGCCAGCTTGTGTGGCGCTGGACCTTTCCTTGTAGACTTGTGTGTGTTTCTTCTCATGACCCGTCTGCTCAGATGACCTGAGAAAACAGGTGAGATAGATTTTCCAGGGCGCTGGTTCATAATATCTGGCTGCGAGATGGGCTGCATCTGCGTCAGTGTCGTCTGGGGACTGTTAGGCTCCACCCCGGACTTACCGAAGGGATGTGCCTGTCTGTTCCAGGTGACTCTGATGCTCACTCCAGCTTGAGACCAGGATGCAGGGTGGCTTTCCTGCTTCTGGGTACAGCAGCAGCTCCATGTGTGCCTTCCCCCTTCCCCTTCTTAAGTACCATTTCTCCAGGCTGTCAGACAATATCTGCTCACAAAATAGGAGGCAGTGACACGGTTTATGCCACCGCCCCCAGCCCTCTTGTCTGAAGTGACGCCGCTCCAGAGTCTAAAAGGAGGATGCCTTTCTCTGCCAGGGACCACAGGAGGCGCATCTTCTGCCTTCTTTCCAACTCTGGGTGTAACTAGCTCCCCACTCCGTTTTGGGACCATGTGTCAATCTCTCCACGTGCTGCAGGGCCCGTGTCAGGTAGAACCTCAGTAATGTTTACTGACACAGGGAAGTCATGGCAATCTATCGATCACCAACATATTTCTTAGAGCACGTCCTTCTACCGAGGCTGGTGAGGGCTGGCCTGGTACTTCTGTCATTGGTGTTCACTTTGTACAGAACCGAACCCCAGTCAGAACCTGATATGGGGAGAGAGTCAGGCTCACTGTGCTTGTCCTGGCGCTGCTGCCTTAAGGTCCCGTCCCTGGTCCTCAGCACCCTCTCCTACCTGGCTGAGGCCAGCTGAGCCCTGCCCTGCCTCTTGGCCTGTGATGCTGTGCCTGCTGATTTCTCTCACATCCTGTCCTGCTCCATTTTCACCCGAGCCTGCTTGAGGTCTTTTCCAGTCTGTACCCTAGTCCCATCCTGATGTGGGTGGCCGTAATGTCAACTCAGGGAGAATGAAGAGAGTCTTCTCAGCGTGGGGTGTGTGGGCTTGTCTCTGCCACTCTCTGCCTTCACCTCCATGCCTCCCTGTGAAGCCCCGGGATGTCCCCAGCCTCCACCTCCTTCGCTCTCTGTCCCAGATTGAGACACCCTCCGTCCTTTTACCTGCTGTCACCTGCTGAGCTGACGCTCACAGCAGTTTCTGCAATACCTACACTAACACATTTGAATGCAGGTGGCCAGCAGCTTCTTTTGCAAGACTGCATTCTACTTTGGGGAGTGATTGCTATTTTACAACTCTCCCAGGATTATTTGCATGTTAATAGGAGGCTCTCGACTATCAAAAGCCTTCAAGTCTCAGAGTTATAAATAGCTTTGGGTGGAATACAATTACCCACACCAGACAGTCGGGAAGGGATTTGGGGGCAGGCCCTTCCCCTGGGATGACGGCCAGCCCCGAGCCCTGCCTTCTTGCTCAGTCACTATAAATTCATCACTGTGTCTTAGGAGGAAACTTGCACAGTCTGTTTATTTATTTATTTATTTATTTATTTTAATAACAACTTTATTGGGATATAATTAGTATACCATAAATTTCACCCTTTTAAAGTGTACGGTTTAATTTTTTTAGTATATTCATAGACATACAACCGTTACTGCTATCTAATTTAAGAACATTTTCATCACCCCCAAAAGAAACTTTGTACCTATTAGCAATCACTTCTCATTCGCCCTTCCCCTCAGGCACTGGCAACCACTAATCTACGTTCTGTCTCTATAGTCTGTCTCTACAACGGCTGTTCTGGACATTTCATACACATAGAGTCATACGATATGTGACCCTTTGTGTCTGGCTTCTTTGACGGAGCATGACATTTTCAAGGTTCATCTGTGATGTAGCATGTATCAGTACTTCATTCCTCTTTTATTGGTGAATAATATTCCACTGTATGAATATGCCACATTTTATTTATACATTCATCAGTTGATGTGCGTTTGGGTGTATGTCTGGTTTTGTTCACCCATTATATGACCCAGCCATTTGAATTAAACCTGATGTACAGAGGAGAGAGAAACCTCTCTCTCATGCTTCATTCACCTTGCTTGGACATATATCTCCTTCCCATGGACCCATGCACACTCAACAAGAATAAGCTTACTGTTTTGCATATTTTGTTATTCATTCTGACATTCCCTTTGTGTATTAACCATGTCTTTTATTTTCTGTATTCTGATGCTTTGTTATTTGGGGTCTTGATGACCCTGAAGGGACTGCCCTCTCCCAGGGTTAGCCAATTCTTAGAGATAGTAAACAGCTTGCCCTCCAGTGTGCTTGTCAAAAGGAAAGAAACTGATCCAGAGCCCACACCCCAATCACCTCCTTCACTGGGGCTGTCACACTCTGGACCACTATCCACCTGCCCTATTCACCTGGGGCCAGGTATCACACAGCCAGAGACACCCTTTGTGCCCAGCCTGATGAAATTATTCAAACTAGCCTGCTTACCCTGTTTCACCCATTCCTTCCCATGAAAACTGCAATACTCTTGCTGATGCTTCCCTCTTCTGCCTCCTAACTGACCCTGGTGCTTCCTCGTGTGGCCCTGCGTGGCACGCCATTCCCTCGCCTCTTGAGAACTATGAGTAACAAACATCCTTTTCAGTGGCAATCAGTCGTCTCCTAATCTGTTGGCCTCACCACATCTACATGATAATGAAACATAACAGAACACCTTACCCTAGCACATTGCCAGATCCTTCATTTCTGGTATGATGTTGCAATTGTACCATCCGTTCCGACAAATGTCATGCTTTATAGCATCTTATGTTCTTGAACTTGCTTTATAGCATCTTATATTCTCCTCAATACTAGTAAACTAACACCTCTTACTTTATTTTTAGCATTGGACATCACTCGTCAAATTGTTTTTCTCACTAGCTTTGTATACAGATTTTATTTTTTACCATCTCCAGCATCTGTTGCGAAATAAGACTTAAAAAAAGCATATCATGCGAAGCATCTTTTATGAGATTACAGCTGTGCCTGCTAAGGAGAGGTGGCAATAGTGTGTGTTTGGATCCTATTTGGGAAAGGTTGACTGATGCACCTGTTTGTAAATGGTTCTAATTTCTGCACATAGAACACATTTTATCAAGCCAAGTATTAATAGATAATAGAGCTTTATTGTGGTAAAAGAAGAGGACAGCTAATCTTTTAACCTCATTTGAATAATTATATCACAGTTTCTAGCACATGGTTTGTCAATCTAGGCTCTGTTTACATTTTGGGTCAGATAATACTTTATTGGAGTGTGTGGAGGGAGCTGTCCTGTGCATTGTAGGATTTTTAGCAGCAGTCCTGGCTTCTACCCAGTAGAAGCCAGTGGCACCCCACCTCCAGTCCCCAGTTCTAACAAAGAAAAATGTCTCTAAACATTGTTAAATGTCCCTGGGGGTGGGTGGGTGTGGGGGGTTAGGGGGTGGTATGGGGGAAGGCAAAATTGCTGTAGGTAACTACCACTCTCGGGTTATGAGGGACCTTGAAATCCAGCCATTTCCTGGCTGTGGGAAGCTCTCTATGTCATCCCCTGATGAGGGGTTGGGGGTGGTAGAGCAGAATGAGTAATGCTTGAACACTTCCAGTGGAGGCTGGGACTCCCATTGCCTGAGGGAACTTGCTTCACTATGCTAATTTTTTTTCAGTTGAATTTACTAGCTGCTGCTGCTGCTCTCAAACAAATTGTACTTTCCAGGAAAGCTCCAAGTGTGTCTTTTGCCCCTGTGGTTACGGAGTGGTCCCAGATGTTGGGAGTGGAAGGAAGAACTGGATCTCGTATGGACTCTAAGATACAGGGACCAAACTGGGAGAGCACCCCCGTGTGGAATGGGGTCCCGGAGCAGTGCTTCTTACGTAACCGGGGAGAGTGTTGCAAATGCAAATTTCTGTACCCCAGCTGGCAGCTGCTGAGAGCACTAGCAAAGCAGAGGCATTTGCAGGGACACACACAGATTAGAAAATCGTCCAGTCTAGAAAAACACTATTTAAACTTCCTATCCATTCTATACGTGTTATGGATTGGGTAATTTAGGAAATTAAAGAAAAGTTTCCTGGCTTGGTATTGTTTTATATTTTGAACTATATGTGGCACTTCTGGTCTATTTAAGGCATCCATAATGGTCCAGAATCTCAGAGGGTAAAGCCTGGGCTTCTGCATTTTAAGTAACTCCCCAGGTAATGTCTATGCATATCAACATTTTGGGACTATGACTTTGGCATAAATATTTGTAAGTATGTTTTTTAAAAAGTGTTTGTTGGAATGTTTCAATTACAAACACATTACACTTTTATTACAGAAAATTTGGAAATATGAGAAAGGAGAAGGAAGGCAAAACCGGGCCCCAGATCTCACTATCTGCCATACCTTCCTATTCATCTCCTTCATTCTAGTCTATTTCCTTTTCTTTTATTTAATCAAAGACATACGTACACATAGCTGAAAAGTCAATGGGTATCAAAAGGCTTATAAAGAAAAACATTCATTTACTGCTCCATTTCTCTCTACTCTCTATAGGCCCGCATTGTATTTACTCCATATTGATAAATAATATGCTCATGTTACTGTGTAGTACTTATCCATTTTGGACACATCTCTTGGCTTCCTGGTAGTTGAGGAGTTAGCTCCTTACACACTCTTCCCTCCTCTCTGCCTTTCCCTCCCCCATTCTCCCAAAATGGTGATATCAGCATTGGGGGATAAATTAACAGTCCTGTCTCTTTACTGCTAGGTTACATGTGTGAAATAAAATTAATAGTTTATGGCAAAACAGGAAAAATTTAAACATAAAAAATATTTTCTCTGCCCTTCGACCTCCCATCTCTCCCCCCACTGTGCATTGTGTTTCTGCATTATGCGTCGACCAAACCTCCTACATTGGCAGAAATACCTCCTCAACCAAAAAGAGCAACATTCTTCCAGCATCAACAAGACAACTCCTTAAAAGATAACATTCCTTCTTGACCTTGTAAGGGGCCACAATGATGCTTAGATCTGGATTGTGTAAACTGTCAATAATACATCATTTAATGCACAGCTCTCTGTCTCAAAAAACATATAACCATGCCTTGACATCTAATGGGTGGAACAATTCTCAGAGTTTTCTGAGATGCTCTTCCTGGGTTATAATTTGGCTCAGATAAAGTTTTCCATTTCTTGACAAACCTCTTAGATAGCCTCATCCTCCAGAGGGCAGACAGCAGAAGCAAGAAGAACTACAATCCTGCAGCCTGTGGAACAAAAACCACATTCAGAGAAAGATAGACAAGATGAAAAGGCAGAGAGCTATGTACCAGATGAAGGAACAAGATAAAACCCCAGAGAAACAACTAAATGAAGTGGAGATAGGCAACCTTACAGAAAAAGAATTCAGAATAATGATAGTGAAGATGATCCAGGACCTCGGAAAAAGAATGGAGTCAAAGTTCGAGAAGATGCAAGAAATGTTTAACAAAGACCTAGAAGAATTAAAGAACAAACACCTAGAAGAATTAAAGAACAAACAGAGATGAACAGTACAATAACTGAAATGAAAAATACACTAGAAGGAATCAATAGCAGAATAACTGAGGCAGAAGAATGGATGAGTGACCTGGAAGACAGAATGGTGGAATTCACTGCTGTGGAACAGAATAAAGAAAAAAGAATGAAAAGAAATGAAGACAGCCTAAGAGACCTCTGGGACAACATTGAACGCAACAATATTCTCATTATAGGGGTCCCAGAAGGAGAAGAGAGAGAGAAAGGATCCAAGAAGATATTTGAAGAGATTATAGTCAAAAACTTCCCTAACACGGGAAAGGAAATAGCCACCCAAGTCCAGGAAGTGCAGAGAGTCCCAGGCAGGATAAACCCAAGGAGAAACATGCTGAGACACATAGTAATCAAATTGACAAAAATTAAAGACAAAGAAAAATTATTGAAAGCAACAAGGGAAAAAGGACAAATAACATACAAGGGAACTCCTATAAGGCTAACACTGATTTCTCAGCAGAAACTCTACAAGCCAGAAGGGAGTGGCATGACATATTTAAAGTGATGAAAGGGAAGAACCTACAACCAAGATTACTCTATCTGGCAAGGATCTCATTCAGATTTGACAGAGAAATCAAAAGCTTTACAGACGAGCAAACGCTAATAGAACTCAGAACAACCAAACCAGCTCTACAACAAACATTAAAGGAACTTCTCTAAGTGGGAAACACAAGAGAAGAAAAGGACCTACAAAAACAAACCCATAACAATTAAGAAAATAGGTAATAGGAACATACATATCGATAATTATCTTAAACGTGAATGGATTAAATGCTCCAACCAAAAGACACAGGCTCGCTGAATGGATACAAAAACAAGACCCATATATATGCTGTCTACAAGAGACCAACTTCAGACCTAGGGACACATACAGACTGAAAGTGAGGGGATGGAAAAAGATATTCCATGCAAATGGAAATCAAAAGAAAGCTGGAGTAGCAATACTCATATCAGATAAGATAGACTTTAAAATAAAGAATGTTACAAGAGACAAGGAAGGACACTATGTAATGATCAAGGGATCAATCCAAGAAGAAGATATAACAGTTGTAAATATATATGCACCAACATAGGAGCACCTCAACACATAAAGCAACTGCTAACAGCTCTAAAAGAGGAAACCGACAGTAACACAATAATAGTGGGGGACTTTAGCACCTCAATTACACCAAAGGACAGATCATCCAAACAGAAAATTAATAAGGAAACACAAGCTTTAAATGACACAATAGACCAGATAGATTTAATTGATATTTATAGGACATTCCATCCAAAAATAGCAGATTACACTTTCTTCTCAAGTGCACACAGAACATTCTCCAGGATAGATCACATCTCGGGTCACAAATCAAGTCTCAGTAAATTTAAGAAAATTGAAATCATATCAAGCATCTTTTCTGACCACAACACCATGAGATTCAAAATCAATTACAGGGAAAAAAAACATAAAAAACGCAAACACATGGAGGCTAAACAATACGTTACTAAATAACCAAGAGATCACTGGAGAAATCAAAGAGGAAATAAAAAAAGACTTAGAGACAAATGACAACGAAAACACGATGATCCAAAACCTATGGGATGCAGCAAAAGCAGTTCTAAGAGGGAAGTTTATAGCAATACAAGCTTACCTCAAGAAACAATAAATATCTCAAGTAAACAATCCAACCTTATACCTAAAGGAACTAGAGAAAGAAGAACAAACAAAACCCAAAGTTAGCAGAAGGAAAGAAATAATAAAGATCAGAGCAGAAATAAATGAAATAGAACAAAGAAAACAATAGCAAACATCAATAAAACTAAAAGCTGGTTCTTTGAGAAGGTAAACAAAGTTGATAAACCATTAGCCCGACTCATCAAGAAAAAGAGGGAGAGGACTCAAATCAATAAAATTAGAAATGAAAAAGGAGAAGTTACAACAGACACTGCAGAAATACAAAGCATCCTAAGAGACTACTACAAGCAACTCTATGCCAATAAAGTGGACAACCTGGAAGAAATGGACAAATTCTTAGAAAGGTATAACCTTCCAAGACTGAACCAGGAAGAAATAGAAAATATGAACAGACCAATCACAAGTAATGAATTTGAAACTGTGATTTAAAATCTTCCAAAAAACAAAAGTCCAGGACCAGATGGCTTCACAGGTGAATGTTATCAAACATTTAGAGAAGAGCTAACATCCATCCTTCTCAAACTCTTCCAAAAAATTGCAGAGGAAGGAACACTCCCAAACTCATTCTATGAGGCCACCATCACCCTGATACCAAAACCGGACAAAGATACTACAAAAAAAGAAAATTACAGACCAATATCACTGATGAATATAGATGCAAAAATCCTCAACAAAATACTATCAAACAGAATCCAACAACATATTAAAAGGATCAGACACCATGATCAAGTGGGATTTATCCCAGGGATGCAAGGATTCTTCAATAGATGCAAATCAATGAATGTGATACACCATATTAACAAACTGAAGAGGAAAAACCATATGATCATCTCAATAGATGCAGAAAAGGCTTTTGACAAAATTCAACACCCATTTATGATAAAAACTCTCCAGAAAGTGGGCATAGAGGGAAACTACCTCAACATAATAAAGGCCATATACAACAAACCCACAGAAAACATCATTCTCAATGGTGAAAAACTGAAAGCATTTCCTCTAACATCAGGAATGAGACAAGGATGTCCACTCTCACCACTATTATTCAACATAGTTTTGGAAGTCCTAGCCACGGCAATCAGAGAAGAAAAAGAAATAAAAGGAATACAAATTGGAAAAGAAGAAGTAAAGCTGTCACTGTTTGCAGATGACATGATACTATACATAGAGAATCCTAAAGATGCCACCAGGAAACTACTAGAGCTAATCAATGAATTTGGTAAAGTTGCAGGATACAAAATTAATGCACAGAAATCTTTTGCATACCTATACACTAATGATGAAAAATCTGAAAGAGAAATTAAGGAAACACTCCCATTTACCACTGCAACAAAATGAATAAAATACCTAGGAACAAACCTACCTAGGGAGATAAAAGACCTGCATGCAGAAAACTATAAGACACTGATGAAAGAAATTAAAGATGATACAAACAGATGGAGAGATATACCATATTCTTGGATTGGAAGAATCAATATTGTGAAAATGACTATACTACTCAAAGCAATCTACAGATTCAATGCAATCCCTATCAAATTACCAATGACATTTTTTACAGAACTAGAAAAAGAAATCTTAAAATTTGTATGGAGACACAGAAGACCCTGAATAGCCAAAGCAGTCTTGAGGGACAAAAACGGAGCTGGAGGAATCAGACTCCCTGACTTCAGACTGTACTACAAAGCTACAGTAATCAAGACAGTATGGTACTGGCACAAAAACAGAAATATAGATCAATGGAACAAGATAGAAAGCCCAGAGATAAACCCATGCACCTATGGTCAACTAATCTATGACAAAGGAGGCAAAGATATACAATGGAGAAAAGACAGTCTCTTCAATAAGTGGTGCTGGGAAAACTGGACAGCTACAGGTAAAAGAATGAAATTAGAACACTCCCTAACACCATACACAAAAATAAACTCAAAATGGATTAGAGACCTAAATGTAAGACCGGACACTATAAAACTCTTAGTGGAAAACATAGGAAGAACACTCTTTGACATAAATCACAGCAAGATCTTTTTTGATCCACCTCCTAGAGTAATGGAAATAAAAACAAAAATAAATAAATGGGACCTAATGAAACTTAAAAGCTTTTGCAAAGCAAAGGAAACTACAAACAAGATGAAAAGACAACCCTCAGAATGGGAGAAAATATTTGCAAACAAATCAACGGACAAAGGATTAATCTCCAAAATATATAAACAGCTCATGCAGCTCAATATTAAAAAAGCAAACAACCCAATCCAAAAATGGGCAGAAGACCTAAATAGACATTTCTCCAAAGAAGACATATAGATGGCCAAGAAGCACGTGAAAAGGTGCTCAAAATCACTAATTATTAGAGAAATGCAAATCAAAACTACAATGAGGTATATCACGTCACACCAGTTAGAATGGGCATCACCAGGAAATGTACAAACAACAAATGCTGGGGAGGGTGTGGAGAAAGGGAACCCTCTTGTGCTGTTGATAGGAAAGTAAATTGATACAGCCACTATGGAGAACAGTATGGAGGTTCCTTAAAAAACTAAAAATAGAACTACCATACAACCCAGCAATCCCACTATCGGGCATATACCCTGAGAAAACCATAATTCAAAAAGAGTCATGTACCAAAATGTTCATTGCAGCTCTATTTACAATAGCCAGGACATAGAAGCAACCTAAGTGTCCATCAACAGATGAATGGATAAAGGAGATGTGGCACATATATACAATGGAATATTACTCAGCCATAAAAAGAAATGAAATTGAGTTATTTGTAGTGAGGTGGATGGACCTAGAGTCTGTCATACAGAGTGAAGTAAGTCAGAAAGAGAAAAACAAATACCATATGTAACACATATATATGGAATCTAAGAAAAAAAAAGGTCATGAAGAACTTAGGGGCAAGACAGGAATAAAGACACAGACCTAGTAGAGAATGGACTTGAGGATATGGGGAGGGGGAAGGGTAAGCTGTGACAAAGTGAGAGAGTGGCATGGACATACATACACTACCAAACGTAAAATAGATAGCTAGTGGGAAGCAGCCGCATAGCACAGGGAGATCAGCTTGGTGCTTTGTGATCACCTAGAGGGGTGGGATAGGGAGGGTGGGAAGCAGGGAGATGCAAGAGGGAAGAGATATGGGAACATATGTATATGTATAACTGATTCACTTTGTTATAAAGCAGAAACTAACAAACACACCACTGTAAAGCAATTATACTCCAATAAATATGTTTAAAAAAAAAAGAGACGAATGGATAGAGAAGATGTGGTCCATATATACAATGGAATATTACTCAGCCATAAAAAGGAACAAAATTAGGTCATTTGCAGAGACGTAGATGGATCTAGAGACTGTCATACAGAGTGAAGTAAGTCAGAAAGAGAAAAACAAATATCGTATATTAATGCATATATGTGGAACCTAGAAAAATGGTACAGATGAACCGGTTTGCAGGGCAGAATTGAGACACAGATGTAGAGAACAAATGTATGGACACCAAGTGGGGAAAGTGGCAGGGCGGGGGTGGTGGTGTGATGAATTGGGAGATTGGGATTGACATATATACACTAATATGTATAAAATGGATAACTAATAAGAACATGCTGTATAAAAAAATTTTTTTCCATTTCTTTCTTGCATTGACTGATTAATTTTCGTTGACACAATTGTATAATGTTTTGCTTTTCCTGGAGTCAATCATTATCTTAATTTTTCAGTTTTGTAGTTTTCTGTGGATCTACCACTACACAAACTTTTTCCCTAAATACTTCAACAGACCTTTCCAACAAAGTACTTCATAATGCTTTCTCCAAATGCTCAGACAAATCACACAATCCATCAGTCCTGTGTTTCCTTGAGTCCCCGCCCTCTGTGGTCTGCTCCAGTTGGTTGGGGTTCCCTGGCTTGGTGCACACATGACTTCCTGTGATTTCCCTTTACTGCTCAGCTGTGTTCCACTTTCTCTGTTCTTATTTTCTGGAACTTGTATTAGATGTGAGATCGCCTTGATCTATCCCCTAATTTTCTCCCTGCCCCCTCCTCTCCCCCATCCCCCCTGCCATTTTCCATCTCATTTTCTTTTGGTTTAGCTTTTTAGAAGGTTTTGTCAGCTTAATCTAATAAGCCTTCTATTGAATTTTTTAAAATTTCAGCTACCACATATTTACTTTGTAAAGCTCTTTCTTACTCCCTGGTTATTTTTGTCAGCCCCACTATCCCAATAGCTTCCAACTCTTGTTGGGTGGACACTACACTCCTCTCTGAAAATATTAATTAATACCTCTTTGAGGTTTTATTTTGTTCCTTATATTGATTTCATCCCCCTTCCTTTTAAAATAATTTATTCATTTACTTATTCATCAGATATTTTTTATTATTATTATTATTTTGCTGTGTTGGGTCTTTGTTTCTGCACACGGGCTTTCTCTGTTTGTGGTGAGCAGGGGCTACCCTTTGTTGCAGTGCGTGGGCTTCTCATTGTGTTGGCTTCTCTTGTTGCAGAGCACGGGCTCTAGGTGTGTGGGCTTCAGTAGTTGTGGCACATGGGTTCAGTAGTTGTGGCGCACGGGCTTAGTTGCTCCGCGGCATGTGGGATCTTCCCGGACCAGGGCTCCAACCTGTGTCCCCTGCATTGGCAGGCGGATTCTTAACCACTGCACCACCAAGGAAGCCCTCTGACCACTTTTGTAAGTTATCTCCGGAACTGGTGTTTCATAGACCAGACTCTGGGAAATGCTCATGCGGACCAGAACTCTGTAAATACATTCACGAGTGGCTCTCAGAATGTACCAGGTCCCCGTCTTGTAATTGTATTATCAGAATGAGCTACTTATTTCCTCCACTTGGCTACCAATAGACATGTGCATGGCACAATGGTTGGTCATTGTAGACATCTGACCAAAGAGGTTTGCAGACTTAAATAACTGCAGTTTTTCTGTACATGTGTGGTAACCAGTCAGGCTCATCCAAGCAAGCAACGTAAGAGCCTGTGCGGCTTAGAGAAGATTCTTCAAAATTGGGTTTGTTTTTTCAGAATCCCATTTCTCTGTTCATTGGTAGAGGACTTGAGAAAACTGTGTTGTTCATGATTTGTATGAATTTACATGACTATCTGCAGTCTTTTGGTTGAGTATTGAGGGTCATTTCACTTTTGGCCACCAGATGGCAGAGCACTGTCGTGCTATGATGCTTGGATTTTCTCGGGAATGTCTGTGCTTCTGGCTGGGAGAAGAGTAGCTGTGTGCCTTTGAGGAAGAGTTTATTTCTAGAACATTTTGAACATTAGATTCTATGTTGTTTTAGTGATGCTTGAATTTATTTCTATGTGGGTACTTAGGACAGGATAACTGAGCTATAAATAGGACTCACAAAAAGGGCTTCATTTTTTCTTAATGATTTGTCACCTGCACTATTTAATTGTGGGCATTTGTTGCTTCAAGATGAATTTTCTGGTAACGTAACAACTATATTTTTTTAACTGGAAAAATTAAGAAATTTGTCAAGTTTTAAAATTCCTTCAATTCACGTTGCTCCTTTTAGGCACGGCAAAGAAGGCCTGAAGGGCTTGAAAACACCACTACTTCTTTTATTTGCATCACAAGAACAAGGGTGTGATTATGGATCTTCATGGATACAGGAGAGTTTCTGCTTTTCTAGTCAAAGATGATCTTTTTCAAGGGAGATGAGAATTGAAACACATAAGATTCAGGAGAGATGGGGCCGCTGAGGAAAGGAAGAGATCCCGGTACAGAAAACAAGAGAACTCTGAGTGGTTTGGTTGGAATACTTATGATTATGGAACCCATGAAGGGGGAGGGAGTTCTCAAGAGGCCTTGAATCCTATGAAATGAGGAAAAATTAAATATAAGGATATTTACAACCAATTTGCCAGACATTCACCTCAAACTGGTTCTTGAAGATGGGAAATGGGAGGACAAGGGTAACTGAAGCAAAGTTTCATTTCCTCTCCTCACTTGCCCTCCATCCTCTCTGCCTGGCACCAAGATTTGGGAACTGCAGTCCTCTGTCTGTCTCCACCCCCATCTGGAACTACAAGTACACTGCCATTCACTAAGCGCCCTGTCGTGACGGCTGGGAGTTGAGAGGTGAGGTGAGTGGCTATTTATCAGCTCATGCCAAGGTCCCTCTTAGCCTCTGATTAACAGCAAATGAAGAGGAATCCACACATAAGAAGTCCTGGCCTGGGCTCCGAGAGGCGAGCCATTTAGAATGTGTATCCACGGTGTGGTAGGTCTGTGTTAACATCGTTTGTGGCATAGCCAAGTTCCCCAGCATCTGCTCCTTCCTGGTGGCCAGAGCGGCCGTTTCTTGCCAGGATGGTGCTCTTGACCAGCCCTGGGCACCAGCTTCTCTTCAGCTTCCCCATCTCGCTGGGAGGGCTCTGGAGCTATTGCGTTCTCTGCCCTTGAGTCTGGAAGCTTCGATTCCCCCTGGGGCAAGGAGGAGGCACGCCCCATAACTCATGGGCTGCACCGGTGTTCTCACCAGGAACACAGCCACCCCACTGCAGTCAGAGGCCAAGTGCCAATGAGGGCGTCTCGTTTAGCCTGAGCTCTGGGTGAGAAGCTGGAAGGATGAATGAGATGCCCTTTCCCAAGGTCTCTTCCTGCCCTATAATTCTAAGTTTCTGCTGTGTTTTGAGACCCTTGAATTGTTGAGGTCAAGAGAGTGAAAAGCATTACGATTATTTATTGTCACAATTGCCATCTGTCTGAGTCTCTGCTGACACCCAGGGCTCTCATCAATCTCTATGAACATCAGATTACCACTGCTTAAGGGGAAAAAAGTGCTTTTATGAAAGATTCATAGAAAGATGCAGTTTGTGGGGACCACCTCCTTGGCACCTAAAACCATCAAGAGGACTGGCATAAAGCAAGTTGTCCCAAAGCACATGGGGATGAGGAGGGTGGAGCTTGAACTTGGGTTCCTGTGAAAGGTGAGGCTTTTATTTTGGGCGGGGATTGTCTTTGTGTACACACACCAGCTTTGTTTTCTTATGTCTCTTCCTGCAAGATACACTGGTTACACTTCTCCCAACATACAGGATTTTTAAAAGCCTGGCTGAAAAGAATCATAACAAAAATATATAAGCCCCAGCTTTTACGTATTTCTCTTTTACTGAATTCCTTTCAGTATAAAAGTAGCCTATTTTGTAGTATCCAGTCCCGTGTCTGTCTGCAGATAGAATGCACTGAGTGAGAGCTGAGAGGCGGAAGGCAGATAAGGGAGAGGATGCAGCCCTGGGGGAGACAGAGACATCGCTACCTTCTGGGCCAGGGCCACACCTGCATCTCTCCTTTTCCATTCTGTTTCCTTTCTGTGTTTGTGTTTTTCTATAGGGTTGGGTGATTTTCTGACATGGCTTAAGGGTGCCTTCTAAGTTTCACTTAAAAAATTGTTTTGAATCACCTCTGTTTATTAATCAAATAAATGACACAAAAAAAAAAAAGGCACAGAAGGGACATACCATCAAAGCGGTTTGTTTGGTTCCTTTTCCTCATAGTTTTACTCAGAAATCCAGGTGTGGAATCAAATTGTGAATACGCGTCAGTTGATCAAGTTTTTCACGTCCTAGTTCAGTGGAAAGAGATTTTCCAGCAGTTGCTTTACCTCCTCGCCCCAGACTTTCCCGAGTCTCTCACTGCCCTCTTTTTAAGCACTTTACACTGTGGGCATAGCTACGGTCACCACAAGTGCCGGGAGGCGTTTCACCAGATCACTGAGCGCTGGTGACGAGTGTGAGAGCTTCTGCTCATGGGCGTCTCGGAGTCACTCTGTGGGCTGAGCGTGGAGTTCCACATCCACACACGTCAATGGCAGGGCCGTGCGCCTTGTCCTGACAGAGGAGGGCTGGGAGGGGACGGGCAACCAGGACTGCGCAGGACACCAGCTCCTCCCACAAAGCACCCAACACTGCCTGCTGATCGCATTTCGTCTTCTTTGCTGTGGCTCAACTTCTGCCCTGTGAGTCCTCCAGGGCTGGTTTGTCTGCACTTAGGGAGCTGGTGCTCACAGGACGTGACGTGTGATCCTGACAGCTGGCGGGTGTGGAGGGGCTAGCAGGGCGACCGACACGGGGGGGTGGTGCTGGGGGACACGTCCAGGCAGTGATTTCTGCTCCAAACAGCCTGCCCTCAGCCGGCCTGAGTTGAATGGCTCTGTCCCGCAGACGGAGAAGTGGAGGTCCTAGGGTCTAGCGGAGTCACCTCAGGGGACTCAGGAAGGAGCAGGGAAGTACATCTTTCCCAGAGACAAAGCTCCACACCCTTGGCTGCTCTTTGGGCAAGAGTTAGCCTGCTTTATGCCACCGCGGCCCCCTCTGGGCTGACTCTGCCCCCCCTGCAGAAAGGGAGGGCTGGGGACACAGCTGGAATCTGCTGCAGGCTTCCTGGGGAGGTGGGCACCGCAGCCCCGTGAAGGCAGGAGCGCGCTTGGCTTTGTCGGCTGGGTGTGCCGTCATCACTCCCAGAACACGCGTCTCACGCTGTCCCTCTGGAGCTCCCTAAATTGGATATTTCGCCACAACCTGTTTCCAGTGCTGAAAAAACATGTTTCTTCTACATTAGTTCGTTATCACTTAGGAGATGGCCTGTCCTCAATTATCCTGACAGCTCACAAGCCGCATAGTCCTAGATTGTCTGCTTAAATCTCCATCTAGGTTTTCTTTTTCTTTCTTTTTTTTTAAAATTCGTCAGGATGTCTGTATAATAGCTCTTTTGTCTTTCCCCTGCACCTTGTAACTTTTCAGGATGTGATGTTATCTTTCTCACATAAACCGGAATTTGCTACAGATAGGCCCCATTGGATACTTCACTTTACCTAACCCAGCCCCAGTTCTCTTCAGAGAAAAAGACTAGCAGGAGATGGCAGAGGAGAGGGCCAGACCTGAGCAGTCTCACTTTCTGGCTAAATCTTTCGAGAGGTCTTGGTTTAATTGAACACTATAAACTTAAAATCACCCCTGCCCCCCAATATGTCAAAATACTGCTTAAAATACCATTTAACTAGGGTTAATATACTCCTTAACTATTTCATCAGTAGGATGAAATTATACATGCAATATTATATTAGGGCGATTGTCACAGAATCATAATGCTGCAAAGGGTCTTACATACATTTTCTGATGCCCCTCAGAAGAAGAAAGGGAAATGTCTGCAGAGAGGTAAGATATCTGTGCAACTATTGTGTGGGGATTAAAGGCTGGCCCCAGGGCTTCCCCTTCTGTGCCCCACTGAGGATGTAACTTTATGGTGCCCTCCAAGCTGCCTTGGCTCAGACATGTGAACTGGCTTTGGTCAGTGGGATGGTAACAAATGTGACACAACCAGACGATGGAAAAGGCTTGCTCTCTCACTCACCCCTCTACCAACCCCATGAGCACGCGGCTGGGCCAGCCTGCTGGAGGAGAGAGGCGTGGGCCACAGAGCTGCCCCAGGGGATCCAGTCCAGATCAGCTGACCCCCAGTCGGATCCCAAATGCATAAAGAGTCCAGATGAGATCAATGAACCTCATAGATTTTGAGAAATACGCTGTTATTGAATGGCACTGAGGCTCTGTGGCTTGTTGTTTTATGGTGTGTCCTTGTATAATGGACTGAATGTTTGTGTCCTGCACCATGATTCACAGGTCGAAGCCATAACCCTCCAATGTGATGGTATTTATTTAATTACGTGTATTAAACAGCTAAATATAGCACATATTAATGGCATTTGGGAGGTGCTTAGGGTTAGATGAGGCCTTCAGAGTGGTGCCCTGGTCTGGTGGGATTTGTGCCCTTATAGAAGAGATACCAGAGAGCCTCTCTCCCTCCCCCCCACACACCGAGGAAAGGCCATGAGAGGACACAGGGAGAAGGCAGCCATCTACAAGCCAGGAAGACAGTTCTCACCAGCAGCTGGCCAGGCTGGCACTCTGATCCTGGACTTCCAGCCCCCAGAACTGGGAAGAAATAGATGTCTGTTGTTTAAGCTACCCAGCCTGGGGTGTTTTGTTACGGCAGCTGGAGCGGACTGAGGCAGGTAGAAACGGAGCGCTAGTTTAGTGGCAGAGGGAGGCCTGGGTCCTCGGTAACTTACGTGAGTCTGTAGCTCTTTCTGCCCACCCTCTAATCCTTTTTTTTTTTTTTTTAACTTGAAATATAGTTGATTTACAATGTTGTGTTAGTTTCTGGTGTACAGCAGTGATTCAGTTTTTTATATATATATTTATATATATATTCTTTTTCATATTCTTTTCCATTATGGTTTATTACAGGATATTGAATATAGTTCCCTGTACTATACGGTAAGACCTTATTGTTCATCTATTTTATACATAGTAATCTGTGTCTGCTAATCCCAAACTCCTAATTTCTCCCTCCCACACCCCCTTTCCCCTTTGGTAACCGTAAGTTTGTTTTCTACGTTTGTGAGTCTGTTTCTGTTTTGTACATAAGTTCACTTGTATCCTATTTAAGACTCCTTTTTATGAGCGCGTGCATGTGTGAGAGTTTGGAAGTTCTCTCTTCCCTTCTCCTTCCAAGTTCTGCATTTAGTGCCCGCTCCTTGTTCGTGGGCTCTGGGCTGAGGTCAGGGCCCGTGCACACCAGCCGGGCATCGGTACACGGGCCAGACCTCCCTGCTCTGCCAAGGAAGGGCTTCCTGCCTTCTGACCATCACTCTCATTGCCAGGTGTAACCAGCCCTCTCTCCCAAGCTACTGCACACCTTACTTTCAACTCAGAACCATCCTTTTTTTTTTCCTTTGCCCATTTCAAATGACAACTTGATAGAAAAAGAGTTTGAGATGTAATCGTAGTGTTTTCTGATTTCTTTCTTTAGCAGGTAGATACAGTTTTGGGGGGAAGCTCCTATTTAAATATACCTAGATGGACCTAGAGATTGTCATACTGAGCGAGGTAAGTCAGAAAGAGAAAGACAAATATCATACAATATCGCTTATAGGTAGAAACTAAAAAAAAATGGTACAAATGAACTTATTTACAAAACAGAAATAGAGTCACAGATGTAGAAAACAAACTTATGGTTACCAGAGGGGAAAGGTGGGAGTGGGATAAATTGAGAGATTGGGATTGACACATACACACTACTATGTATAAAATAGGTAACTAATAAGGATCTACTGTGTAGCACAGGAACTCTACTCAATACTCTGTAAAGACCTATGTGGGAAAAGAATCTAAAAACGAGTGGATATATGTATATGTGCAACTGATTCACTTTGCTTTACACTGGAAGCTAACACAACATTGTAAATCAACTATACGCCAATAAAAAGTTTAAAAAAACTGAATCCTTAAAAAGTCAAAAAAAAAACCAACCCATAACTAAAACTGATGTTGGAGATGGAAATAATTTGTTAGCAACTGATAAAAATTATCAGAGCAAAGGACTCCCTGAGGGTCTAACTTTAAACTTTAGGCATCGCATTATTTTCAGTGTTCACTAGGCAAAGAATTCATAAAAAGAAGGAGAAGAAATGGTCCCTGTCTGAGTTCAGATAAAGAGGCCCACTATAGAGCTAAAAAATATATTAACCCTATTTATAACCCACTTGAAAAAAAATGAAATTCTGCACTGTACTATTCAGATTATGCATATGAGCATAATACGTACTGTTATGCATCTGTATGATGATTATATTTGTTTCATAATTCAATATATTTTAAATAATTATTTCTAAACAAGAATATATGTATATACACATAAACCATATTAAAAGGTTATAAGTAGAGTTGAGAGTAAAGAACTAAACATTATACCCATAGCCTTGGGGCTATTTTAGATTATGCTACTGAGGTTGCAGTTGGAAGACAAGGATGATCAATGTGAGAGTTCAAGGAAAGAAAAGCAGAAGGTCACTATTTTGTTATTATGCTTTATGGACTGTGTTTATGCCACCCTTTCCCCAAAAGGATTTCAGATGGTTAATTTAGTTTTCTCTCTGGAGTTTGCATGAGAAATGGGGAACCAGAAGAAGCAAATAGCTGAAAATAAAGGTGAAGGTTGGAAGCTGTGAGGGGGGGAGAGCCTATTTAATTCAGCTGGGTGACCCGAACCATCCTATGCTATTCAGACTCTCGGATGAAAAAGCTTTCATCTATCCCATGGCTTTAATCGTCTCCACCTCCCATCACGAAGAGGCCAGGCGGAATCTTCCCTGGGACCCGATGGGGAGGGGTCTCCTGAAAGGATTGGAATAATGTCAACAGAAAACTCTTTCATGCATTCAGCCCACTTGAGTAAGAACCGCTGGGCTCCATCACCGATGAACCTGACCTTAGACACAGGGGCAAGGCAACAGCTGTTAAAGCTGGGAGTGGGCCTGTCCATGAAATTTGTGTATCTCCTCAAACATGAGAAATAATACAATGATTTAGTCACACAGGGAATCCATTAGACTTGGCAATTTAATTTCTTCTTCCTTAAGATCTTTTCTTGAGGGCTTGGGTCAGTAGTGTCTTTATAGTTAGCCTAATAGATCTGATTAGATTCCCTGGGGATTCCTGACTTGTTCTTTGGGGAGATTTTAAGAATGTGATTTTTAAAAAAAATAATGTCAGTCTTGTCTGAAAAGAAAATAGGTTCTGAGCCTTCATAACTTATCGTTTCAGATTAACGTTGAAATGCTGGAAGTTGGAGATCTGTCCAATGGGGTAGCAGAAAATATGGTTATCTCCAAACAAGGGAAGTGCGGATTAACAAATTTCATATCCAATAATATTTACTGAGCGTTTGCTTTGCTAAACTGAAAATTCTCCATTCTGAGTCAGTGAGTGTTCAAAGCGTCACAGGATAAATCTGTATTAAATGAAAAATAAATCAATTGTCATGCTCGTATAGCCCAGAAAATTTACAGCTGAAGTAAGACAGAGCAAAGTGACCCGCCTACCTCTTGCCTATGGCTTCCGCATCACTTTCCACCTCTGGGCTCTCCTGGGCACACAACAGTGGGTCAGCTCAGGATTACATAGGCACATAGGAAAAGGGTCATATGGGCTCATGCTTCACTTTGTTTTCTCAGGAGTCATCTGACGCTGAGGAATGGAGTTGGAAGCTCGGTGGCTTTATCCAGCCATCTCCTGGCCTCCTTCTCCCAGCAATGCTGTCTTTCTCTTGAAAACCTCAGCAATGTATTTTGTTTTATTTTATTTTTTAAGTTTATTTATTTATTTATTTTTGGCTGTGCTGGGTCTTCGTTGCTGCGCGCGGGCTTTCTCTAGTTGCGGCAAACGGGCCAGTCTTTGTTGCGGTGCGCAGGCTTCTCATTGCGGTGGCTTCTCTTGTTGTGGAGCACGGGCTCTAGGCATGCGGGCTCAGTAGTTGTGGCACGCAGGCTCAGTAGTTGTGGCTCACGGGCTCTAGAGCGCAGGCTCAGTAGTTGTGGAGCACGGGCTTAGTTGCTCCGCGGCATGTGGGATCTTCCTGGACCAGGGCTCGAACCCGTGTCGCCTGCATTAGCAGTCGGATTCTTAACCACTGCGCCACCAGGGAAGTCCCAGCAATGTATTTTAGAAACACAAGAAAATAAACAGTAGTCTTTTTCCCCAAGTGCTTTAATGAATTCCATTTAAAGCTTAAAAGAAGAGGTCTTATGGAATTTTAGCCAGCACTGTTCTCAGCCACATTTCAAGGAGGGTGGGGGAATGATGATTTCCTATTCTAGAGTTTGAAGTGGGTGGCATTTTATTTTAATGACTAAAAAAATGGTCTCACAGGGTAGCTTCTCTGAAGAATATAGGGATTTTGCTACCAAGGGCCCCAAGGGGTGGGGGGCAAAACACTGGCTTAAGGATCTAGACACTCTGCCCTTGACCTGGAGTGGTCCCATGGGCCAGCCCACTTTCTCCAGTCTTCCCAGCTGGAGCTTTATGAGGTTGGCTTTCTGAGGTCTCTCCTGCTCTAACATTATATAAGTGGCACTCTTTCTGTAATCAGTAGCTGAACTAGCAACTCATTCTAGGAGGAAGGTGGAGCCAGCCCCAGGGTCTGATGGGGAGCTAGCCTATAGGGTCCCAGGGTCCCAGAGGCTTTTCCTCTTTGGGCACATGTGCCCTCCTAGGGTGAATTTGGAAGAATGTTCTAACCTCTCAGGTTCAGAAGGCTTTCCTTGTGAAATCCAACTTTTTCTTTTTGTATCTTGTGGGTCCCACAAGACTTCACTTATTTGAGGTCACGGTATGATCCTTGGACTAGAAGGTTCTAAAAATCTCAGTGCTCGTCCTGCCACTATGGTTGAGTCGTTTCAAGCCAAGTCAGTAGGGGAATAAGAACCATTCAAGTCCTCTGGGAGAAATTTTGGGGAAAAAACTAGTTTCTTTTTTTTTCTGATCGTCAAAGGTAGTGCCAGTGAGACAGTCTAGCTGCTTGTGACATATACTCATCTAAAAAGAGGCGTTTTAAGCTCCAAATCTCACCTCCGACAAAGACTGAGCTTGTCGAATTCCTGTTTGGCATGTACAGCAGAAGCACTCTTATTATTTTATAGGTAACAATGACTGGCAGTTGGCTAGTTAATAAAAAAAAAAACTGGTTCAAGTGGGGGAATCATAAAAAATGTTACATACATGCCATAAACATTTGTTCTAACTTAAAACGTATACCATATTTCATGGATGCACATTTTTTTTTTTTACATTGACATCTCTGAAATTGGGATTGTTTTCTAATCAGTGTGCGCCAGGCAAAATTCAAGATGTAGCTGTCATTGCTAGCATGAGCCTGTTAGTTTGCTACTCCTGATGGCACAACTAGACAACTGCAGATCCTCCATGTTTTAAGCCACAAAGCATCTAAGGGACTCCTTGAGGAGGAAACATGAGAACTGGCTGTTGTTGGCAAGCATTCCCATGACACCTTTTAGTAAGATCAAAAAAGGGACAGCATGAAACTTGTTGATTGTGTGTCAGGGGATGGGGAGAATTCTTGGAAACAATTACGGAGCCCTCTTTTAAGAAATGCTGCGTTACCATCACCCTGATGGTCTATTGAGCTAAAAGATACAGACTTTCATGACTCTAGAAGGAAAATGATGTATAAATCAGACTCTTCATGTCAGGTTTTAGGCATGCATTAACCAATTTATTTTGCATATATATGTATATTTAATGCACGCACAAAACTGATGAAGAACAATGTCTTCTATGTCTAAAATGATTTTTTCAAGAAGTGTAATACAAAAATTCTGAGCGATAAGAAAGTTTTGATTATGGTTTTGGCCGTATTTTTTCTTTCTTAGCGGCATGCATAAAATAATGTACATCTTACAGTCAATGGGATCTTAGATTTGATGAAACACAGTAAGCATAAATTTATCCTCCAATCTTGATACGTGGGCAATTTTCTTTGAACATCAGTTGTACCCCATTGTCTTTCTTGCATCTTCTATGATTTTCAGTTGCAATATCTTTAAAGTGGAGTAAGAACTTAAAGATGGTGAAGAAGAGCAGATTTCAGAAATATTTAAGAGGTAAAATTGGCAGACTCATCTATTGATTGGATGTATGGGGTTAAAGAGAGAAGGAAAGATGGTGATTCCCAAGTTTCTGGTCAAAAGGGTGGACAAATTATGACCCTAGGGCCCCACCTGGACAACTACCTGTTTCTGTAAATAAAGTTTAATTGGAACACTGCCACACCATTCATTGATGTATTATCTGTGGCTGCTTTCACACTACAACAGTGGAATTGAGTAGTTGTGACAGAGACCATATGGCTCCAAAGCCTAAAATATTTATTATCTGGCCCTTTACAGAGTTTCCTAACCCTTGGACTGGGCAGTGGCGGTGTCTTTGAGTTAGTATAAAGACTATGAGAGGAAGACCAGATTTATAGCGAAAGATGATGGGTTTGTGATATTGGGCTTCTTTTATGGGTATATCTACAGATGAGCAATGTTTTTATTTAATGAGAAATCTGGAATTCAGAAAAACAAAGAACTGAACTGAAGGCACAGATATTTTTTTTTAACAGCCTGGAGGGAGGGTGTTAACATGAATACAGATACTTTTGACACTGGTTCTGAACCAGAAGCATGGGAGAGAGAAAACCTGATCTTTCAAGGGTTTCATTCTCAGCCCCCTACGAGGCATAAAGTGTACCAAACACACACACAGAGCACTTCTGCCAGGAGGACTGGAGACAGAAGGGAGACAGTCCCGTGATGTGGAAACTGGGATCGTGGTCTTATTTGAAGTAGTTATTTAGGGTGGTGCGGTGCCAGTGGTATGCTTGGCAGAGCTCTCCAATCAAACATTATCTTGATGAAAGTGATCTAATCAACACACAAAATTAATTCTGAAAGTTAGTTCCATGTATACTTTATCCTCTGAAGGTGAAACCAAAAGCTTTATTTTAGTTGGTTTTACTTGGAGCCTGAAAAAAAGTGAAGCTAAAAAAAACAATGTGAGAAAGCAATTTGTAAGAAGCAAGATGATCAGTTTAAAGGACTCTTTTGCCTTCTGGTCCGTCAGAGTTAGGGTGTAGGAGTGGATTTTATGTATAACAAAAGGTCAGTCATTTCTGGGCTCCAGAAGGATTAGAGAGTTGTCTGATGACATCAGCCTCTGTGCTTCCTGCTGACCACGGCCTTAATATTACAGCAAATGGGACGGTGGTGGTTGAGGTGGGGAAGAGCTGGCAGAGGGGGTGGGAGGCGGGGGGGAGGAGTGGGAGGTTGAAACACTGAGTTTTAATCCCAGTTTGGAAATCGCTTGGAATGTCCGGGGAGGGGAGGCCAGTTGGAAACCTAAATAAACTGGCAATTGAAATTCATTAGACAACTTGAGTGAGCTCTGATCAAACAGAGTAGAATTACCTGCATTGTGAAAAATCAAAGAATGCCAGGAAAAAAGAAAACACAGATGAGATAAAGAGATCAACATTAGCTCTCTTCTGGGGAGGCTTGCTAGGATATTAATAACCTGCTTGAGCTTTTGATTTTCATGACTGCCTCTGAAATGAACAATCTGTTCACTGTGGGATGAGGATTTGCCAAACCGAGTTCACCAATTCACCCCAGATAAGCGGCTCCACAAGCCTCAAAGGCTCTCTGCTGCCAGGGTGGGCCCTGCTGGGGGAGGGTCCGGATGGACACTTCAGTTGTTTAAGCTCTTTGCAGGTTTTGGATAAGGAAGGAGGTGCCAGGGACGAGTGAGGTATCCTGACTGCCGGGCCTCTGAGAAGCACAGTGAGGGTTCTAGACAGATGTCAGCTGTGTCTTCATGGCATTTATTTCTCGGGGCTGGTTCTCAAAGACAGTTCCAATATTTGCCATGGGAAGGAGAGAGAGAGAAAATGAAGCACGTCAGCCAGCCATCTTTGTTAGACTAACGGGAGGCTGTGATCACCTCTTCAGGGTGACCTTTGAACACAGCTTTATGGAAGTGTAGAGAAATTCCGGGGCGCCTGGCAGCCCCTGTTCCTGTGTATGCGTGGCATGTTGGCGGGCAATTACTGAGCGTGGGGAAAGGGATTGCATTATTAATATATGAATTATTAATTATTATAATTGCATTTGTCATTTATTGAGCACAAGTCATGCACTAGAAGCTGAGCAGACCTTAAGAGTCCCTGCCCAGTGGGAGGTGACTGAGGTAATTACATTTGAAATAGCTGCGATCACAGGTGGCGTCTCCTCCGTGCAGGGTGTAACTCCTGTTCTTTTGCTCTCCCTAGATCCATATATCCTCATTTGGTTTTTCTAATTTGTTTATGTAAAGATGGGGGACGAGCTATTTGTCAAGATGAAAGATGCTGCATCAGGTTATTTTAATTAGTATTTATTACGTCTTCCTACCGGCGATAAGAAACCAAGTGAGAAAATGCTTCCATGACAAAACACGGGCAATCCTTTTTTTTCCTGCCCAGCTTTCTCTTGGATGACGGCTGATGGTCAGAAGGGGAGTCCATACAAGGGGGGAGGGACCAATCTTGCCCTGTTGGGAAACCTCTTCTGGGCTTACCTGAGCCATGAGCATTGTGCTTGCATGGTATGGGCAGCACATCTTTATAGTTTATTTATTTATTTTTTAAAAATAGCTGCATAAATTATTTTACCTGTTTACTTTTTTAATTTTTTTAAAAATTTTTAAAGAGCTCCTGACTTATTTATTTTACTTATTCTTTTGGCTGTGTTGGGTCTTCGTTTCTATGCGAGGGCTTTCTCTAGTTGTGGCAAGCGGGGGCCACTCTTCATCGCTGTGCGCGGGCCCCTCACTGTCGTGGCCTCTCTCGTTGCAGGGCACAGGCTCCAGACGCGCAGGCTCAGTAGTTGTGGCTCACGGGCCCAGCTGCTCCGCGGCATGCGGGATCCTCCCAGACCAGGGCTCGAACCCGTGTCCCCTGCATTGGCAGGCAGACTCTCAACCACTGCGCCACCAGGGAAACCCTATAGTTTATTTTTAACATTTAAAATGTAGAGTCCTAGAAGTTAATGCTGGAAACCACTTTAGAAATCATCTCGTCAAAACTTCTTTTTTTGCAGATTTGGAAACTGAGCCTCCAGATGTCACACAATCTGCCTGAGGTTATACGTTCAAGGCAAAACTGGGACCACAACAGGGGTGTGTCAATCCCCAGGTCAGGAATCCCACTGCTAGCCCTTGTTCTACTTTCTTTGCAGAAGGAGCTAGTATAGAACTGGACTCATGAATTTGGGAAGGGAAAAACCAAGTTCAAGTCATGAGGGTCATTGTAAGAGTTTTCCAAGCAGACCCTTATCAGTGATTCCTCTTTCTTTCTTTCTTTTTTTTTTTTTTGTGATAAATTTATTAGTGATTCCTCTTTCTGCTTTCACTATGTTCACGAAGCAAGCCTCCATCACTAATATCATTCATACATACAATGATTCTCCACCAGGGGGCGCCTGGAGCCTTATCCTTCCTTGGGCACCTTAGTGGGTCCAGGGAAAAGCTTGTGAAGGTTTGAGTCTCCACCCCATCCAAGTGGAATCTATCCAGACAGAGGAGCAGGTTTCCCACTCATTGTGTCACGGAGATGGTCAGGGGCCCTGGTTGTCAAGGCTCAACAGTGTGACTCCCTCTAGACTGCAACTTTGGCAAAGTTCCCAAAAGGCTCAGGGAAGCACATGAAATCCCGCCACATTTTAGTCTGAACCTCTGCAAATCATTTTGAGGCCCCCAACTGCAGAACGTTGCAAGCTTGATACCTCAGAGGATGCATTCGTCTTTTCGTCCAGATGTGCTTGGGGACGGATGTCTGTATGTTTCACCTCCTTCCTAGGCTGTCCCTGGACTGGCATGGAAGAAGACAGCAAAATGATCATCTTTACCTGAGGAATGTTCTTTTTCTGAAAACTGGAGCAACGTAGACACTATGTGTTCCTATTAGTCTTATTGAGCACTCTGCTGGGCGTGGTGGACAGACTCCTGGGTGAACATTCACTTATTTCCTCTTCCTACAGGAATGTAGTGGGGTATTTGAATAAAACATATGCAGCCTTCAGTAGATGAGTTATTTATTCACAATGAAAATTATAACATGGGAATATTACCTATAGCAGGGTTTTGCCATTCGTTTCTGGGAACACTCTGCATATGTCTCTAGACTTCATCTTCCAGGCAAAGAATGGTCAAGGAATCTCTGCATCAAACTGCTCATGTAACCTGGAAATGTTTGCATCGGTGGTGCAGATCCAAATTCAAGCCTGCAATTTCTTTACACTCAAGTACTACTTTTTTCCCAACTAGACTTTAAAAATCTTAGTTTGCCTGAACACCAGGCTCAGGCCTGCCATGTTGAATGTCTGTTTCTTTCTGCAACGGCGACTCATCACCAATGCCAGCTAAGACTCTCCTTTCTCAGTTGTATAAATGACCACGTTCCCATCTATTTTTGTAAGTGCTTTGGCATTCAGACTGCATATACATTTTATTGAATTTCCCCATATTATGGCTTTTCCATTGGAGATTAAGAGGCTAATTCAGAGCCATGTGATTACAGGAAGATGTGTGAGGAAGGCAACAGGGATACGATTCTATAAGGTCTGCTGGGCCCAGACAAGGAATCCATATGTTTCCATTTCCCTAATAGGCAGAGAAAATAAAAAACAAAGAGGCCTAGAGACGTGCACCTGCACAAGCAGCCCAGCAGAAGTAACCTATAAACACATGAGAAGCAACTCTCAACAATTCCATCTGCATTTTATTGAAAGAAACCTTTGGAAAGGAGAGAGAGAGAAGGTACGATTTACAAGAACCGTGGTATAAATCCTGCCACAGTGCCAATTGCTAAAAGCATTGGAGCCTGGAAAGGAGGGAGAAATCCATTCATTCACTGCCCCCAGAAAATAGGCATCCAGACCAGCCACATACCTCATGCGTCCTGAGGGATTTACACCTCTGACTGACTGATTGCATGAATCACCTTGGATTGATTGCTTCTACAGAGAATGTTCCTTTATAGCGTATATGCTTTCTCATTGCAGAGCTCAGCTCAATTCCATTCTGCAGAGCCTCTTTGGGACACTTTGCATGAGAGATGTGGGAGAAGGGAGTATTTTGTTTGTTGGTTTCTCTGGTACGTTTCAAGACTGATTTACTCTTAAGCTGGGTGCAGAGGGAAATTCCATCATTCCCACCTCAAGTGAATCCCGAATCAAGTGGCCTCCTCCTCATTTCTACACAGGACCCTTCATTTTTCTCTTTCCCATATTGTTATTACCATTTAAAAAATCTCTCCTGGGCACATATGTATCTTTTTTTCTTTCCTCTCCTCTCCCTTCTTTTTTTTATTTCCATGGGAAAATAATTTTGTTCATTGGATCTGTCATTCAGCAGTGGCTAGTTTTAATGGTGTGCTCAGGGCAGCTGAATTCCAAGGTTTCTGTTTTTCTCTCTTTACCTCCTTTGCCTATCTCTTCCTGAAACACAGGGTTTCTCCCCGAGGGCTGTCCATCTGTCTCTGCCTCTTAAGGGTTTTGATAACTCTTGCAGTCATTTTGCTTTTTGTCGTCCTCATTCCCGGTGAACGTGTTCAGGCCACCGAAGACCCCTTTGGAAAATCTTTCACATCATCGGAACTGGCCACGTGGGACTGAAGATTTGAGAGAAACAAGGGTCTGAGAACGCTCCCGCGTCTGGCGGGCAGAAATCCATCGCCTCTGGGCGCCAGCTGCCCTCGCCGGAATGTGTTGGTGCCGGCGCCGAGCACCAGGGGGCGCTGCAGGCTCGCGCACGGAAGGGAGGGCGCCCCGCGGCCCCGGGAGGCGGCGGCGGTGCCTGGGTCCAGGGAAGACGCCCAGCTCCGACCCAACATCTGCGCAGCCAGCCCCGCTCTCACTGTCTGGGAGCCTCAGGGGCCGCCACCGCTGTGGCTCAGACTCTGACTTGTGTGAACCTGGCAGGGACCCTCCGGGATTGTGGAGGGCACGAGCCGGAGCAGGTGGGGAGCGTTTTAACAAACGTGGGTCTGGCCTCCACACCTGCAGAACCCCTCTTCAGTTCAGTTGGTTCCCCAGCCCATTCGTGTGGTGACTTATTCTCACTCCTCCTGCAGTGACTTATTCTGACCATAAGAAGTAGTTACGGTTTTCATGAATAAATGAGTGAATGAATGAAGGAATGAATGAATGAACCTAAGATCTGCTCTGTAGGAGGTGGCCCTGGGGAATGAGGCCTGAGCTGGGCTGACACTGAAGACTTGGGCTGGAGCCTATTCTCTAAATGAAGAGCCTCGGCCAGGTTGCTTACCTCCCTGACTCTCTGAACCTCAGTTTTCTTCTCTGTGAAATGGGAACAATGATGCTGCTATGAGAACGAATCAGGCTCAGAGTACTTGAGGCCCCTCCCTCCCTTCACTGGTCTCATGGCACCATTCTCCTGATTTTTTTTTTTTCTTTTTCAGGTTTTTAAGAAGCCTTGTTTGTGGATTTTCCCCCTTTTCTATAGTTTCTTAAATATAGGTGTCTCCTGGGTTCTCTCCACACCCTTGATTCTTTTGCTGTGGTTGTTGTTTAAGTAATCCTGTGTGCTTTCCCTGGACAACATTACCCACCAGGATTTGGCTCGCCCTGCGGTTTCCCGGGTCCACAGCTCCACGTCCAGCCCGTGTCCAGGGCTCAGCGCCCAGAGGAGTTTCCGCACAGACCTGCCCGGGGTGTTATGCGAGCCCCTACCTGACTTGATGGCCACTTCCTTCTCTGACCCCTTCCCTGCTCCCGAATTCCTGGCCTCACAAATGACCCCAGTTTCTATCAGGCTTCTAAGGCAGACCCTAGGAATCAGCCTGACCTCCTGCACTCACCCTGGTCCAGGGGTCACAGAGAGCCGTTGCTTTTCCGAACCGTTTCTCCATCTGTGTCCCTTCTCCCTACAGCCACCCAGGGAGTGGCTCCCCTCCTCTCCGACCTGCTTCCCCACCTCCGGCCTCCTCACACCCAGCCGCGCTTCATCCCTTCCCACCTGCAGCCAGAAGGACCTTTCCCAAATGTGGATGCGGTGGTATCATCCCTCTGCTTCGAATCCTGCCGTGATTTTTGTGACAGAAGCCAGATGTTTTGCCCGGGGCACAAGCCCTGTGAACTCAGACCCCTGCTGGCCTTGTCCTTCCACCTGCGCCCTCCCCAGGGCTGTGACGTTGATGCTCGCAGCCCCCACTTAGCTGGCCCCGCGCTGCTCTGTGCTCACCTCTCCTTGCTGTCTAGAATCACAGCCGGCCCCAGGACTGGGCTGAGGGTCACCACCACAAAGCTTCCTCAGCTGGCCCCCCGCCGGTCTGGGCGTGCACGGGGGCTTCTCTGTCGTGTGTCTGTCGCGCTGTGTTCTAAGTTTCCTCCTCCCAGCACGGAGCTCTGTGGGGCAGGGGCACCAATGTCCTTCATTCCTGTGACCCAGCACGGTGCCTGGCACACACTAGGTGCTCAGAGGGTGTCGGGGACGAATGACTGATGGGGAGGGACCCTGCCGACGGTGAAATGCAGTGTAAATGGAAGCGTGTTGTTGTTACGTGGAGCACCTGTGGTGGGAGAGAGAAAGATGAATTAGACACGGAACTGGCCTCCGTGGAAATGCATTTTGAAAACCATCACAGAATGCAATGAACCGTTGACGTGGCTCTCATTCAGGTTTTCAGATCCCATTGAAGAGCCATGTCATGTTACCTGCTTCCCCATTTACCTCTGCTCAAGTCGTTTTCATGCCCAGAAGCCACCAAGGGGACCTCTGTTTCTCAGGGATCAGCCTGGGTCTCAAAGGACACGAGTGCCTCACTTACCTGAAATGGTCCAATTGCCTTGCTCAAGGACACCAAGCGCGGCGGGCAGATGACTTCGGCAGGAGAAGGGAGCACAGGAGGGGGGAAGAAGGATCATTAACTCCTGGGAGACTCTGAAGCTGGGGATGGGGGAGATGTGGAGAGACCTGGACCTGCAGGGGCGTTTTCTATTCACCGTGGACTCAGGAGGGAAGAGGTGCTGGGAGTCTGGGTGACGGGGGCTACACGGTGGCCACAGGCTTATTGCCCTCTTGGGCCTTCGCTATATGGGGGCCGGGTCGTTCTCACTAAAGGGATGTGATGCAGGGTCATCTTGCAAAAGGGTTGGTGCCTGAATGACCTCCACACGAGGCCCAAGGACTCAAAATTTGTAGGACAACTTCCTGGGACCTCCTGCCGGTGGGAGGCATCTGTTGGCTGTGGGGGACCTCCTTTCGCCCCACTCGGTAGATGCTTAACGTCTGGATCACATTCCATTAGAACTGTTTGGAGTTGATTTTCTGGCAATGTCTCCCAAGTGGCTTGGTATCATCTATAGTTCAAGACTTTTCTTTATGCTCAGATTCTTTTAATCACAGCCAAGGGTCCCCTAGTTCACTAGGATCAATATCCTGACAGGATGCAATCCATCAGCTTGGGCAGCCAGCCGAAGGGGGGGTTCTGAGCATGATGGGGGCCAGGGTGGGCTTGGCTGTGCCCGGCAGCAGCCTGTGTCGCCTCACCAGGCCTCGGACAGCAGGGCCCGTCGGGCTGGGGAGAAGCTAAGGATGGTTATCATAATGATGCCCGGTCCCCACGGCCCACGGTAGCTCGGCCTTCTCTGTGCACCTGCTGGGTGTGAGATGTTTCTCCTCTGTGCTGCTGTGTGTCTGGAGGGCTCAGCGCTCTTGGGTCATCTGGTCTTCCCTCCCACCAGGCAGCGAATTCCCCAGAGTGTCTTTCCTCCTCTCTGTTCAGCAGTTATACGAGCCTTATGCGCCAGAGTTTCGGCCACTTTCCATGTGGGAATAATTCCACACACATACACGGTTGATGGTTTCAGAAAGTCTGCAGCATTGTATGATGGATGCTGTGTGGGGCGGAGAGCATTCCCTGGTTGGGTATTTTACTTTTCAAAAAAAAAGAAGAAAAGACCTTAACTTCCTCTCTCTTTTTTTCTCTTTTCAAAAATTAAGTAAACTGAATTGCCGTGAGCAATAGCTGACTCATTCCTAAGTAACCCTTTCGAGTCTCTTGTCTTGATTTTTCTCTAAACTCAGGGTCTTCTGCAATTTCAGGTCTCTTTCAAAAAGTGCTGTCCTCTTTTCCATGGTGCGCTATGGTGAATCTAGTAAAAGCAAACCTATGGGGGTGTTCCTTTTATCTCTACCCCAGTCGATCTAACTTGAAATTACTTGAAATCAGACTGACCTAGGTTGGAATCTGAGAACTCTTCCTTTTTACTGGCCTTGTGACCTTGAGACACTTACTTAACTTCCCTGAGCATCAAGCTTTTCACCTTGTGAATGAAGGGGGCAATGTGGGGTTGATATTATTTCACTGGGTGGTTGTGAGTTTTAATGTGACATTGCATGTCACATGCTTAGCAGAGAGCTTGGCACATTGCAAGGACACTTCTTAATATCTATTTAATTAGATATCTACTTACTATAAAAACGGTAACAATAGGCAGGCCTATAGAGGTGTCTACTGACCATTCTGGGATTGGGTTGCTATTATTTAAGGGGAGAGAGATTCTGAAGGAAGAGTCAGGAGCCCCAGCTCTGTCCCTTACCTCCCTCCCCCTCTTGGCAAGTTACATCACATCTTCAGCCTGTTTCCTCACTTAGCAAGTGGTGGTTGTAGGGATTCAATGAGGCAACGTCTGTAGGAGCAGGTGATTCTGTGCTTGGTACTTCGTGGGCTCTCCATTTCAACCACTAAGGAAAAGCTGTGAAATCAAGTGTTCATTCCTTCTCTTAACTCTCTTCACTTCCTCTTTTTCTCCCGGAAAGAGGCTGAACGACAGCAGCACTTGTCACATTTAGTCCTCACCACTATCCTGGGAGGTGGGGGAGATGAGGAAAGCGCCCTTGACTCGTATGCAGTAACATCCCGAGGGTCATCTCCACCGTGCCGCATGATTCCAAGACACCCCAACTACTGGATTTTGGCAGATAAGCCTTGAGAGTTATAAGCACTTTGAGGGCAGGCGGGGGGCAGAAGGTCTGAAGAAGATGCTCTAGACGGTACCACCGTTTTCTGCGGAAGATGCTTGGCTTACGTAAACTGACTGCGGACTAGAGTCCTGGTGAAATGTGGACCTGTGACTTGAACTCCCTGCGGAAGTGGGTTCAGCTGGGTAGAAGTCAGAAAGGAAAGTCTCTACGTTCGTGCTCTCTATCTCCGCCACCTCTCCAACTTGGCTGAGGAAAGACCAGACTTGTTCCGATGGAGGTAACGAACAACTGACCATGTGAAATGCATCAGCCCTTCCACAGGAATTTTCATTTTAACATCTGAAGGAAGACTCAAGTTAGAGGACTGACTCCCTAATAAGTGAATCATAGACCCTATCCAGTGGAGGAGGTATTGTTTCAGCCAGTTAAGCGATCCTAACATCACACCAGCAATTCCTGTAGACATACAATGCATTTCACTATTCAAGCTTCAACAAAATGCTTGGCGATGATAAGTATCAGTATTTCATGAATCCAGGACAGGCTTTTTGGAGAAAGTAAAGAGATAAATTAGAAATAGACGTGAATCTGTGCTGGGAATGAGCAGATTCCCTCTGCAAGTAGAATCAGCGAAACGTTGTAACCCACGATTTCAGGCAGGTGAGCCCTTCCCACTGAGCCGAGGAGCACAGCTTAGGGTGCGAGGGGACTGCTCTCTTCTTTTTCCTTCCCTCTCCCTCCCAACTTATTTATTTATTTTAAAAATTGAGGCATAATTGACCTATAACATTATATTAGTTTCACGTGTACAACATAATGATTTGGTATTTGTCTATATTGTGAAATGATCATCACAATAAGTTTAGTTTAACATCTGTCGCCATACACCCCGTTACAAAAATGTTTTTTCTTGTGATGAGAACTTCTAAGATCTACTCTCTTAGCAACTTTGAAATATGCAATACAGTATTATTAACTAACATCACCAATGCTGTATGTTACAGCCTTGTGACTTATTTATTTTATAACTGGAAGCTTGTACCTTTTGACTTCCTTCCCCCGTTTCACCCACCTCCTGGGACCTTTCTTTTGAGGGTCCTTTCTCTTTTTTTCATTGAGGTAGCATTGGTTTATAACATTATGTAAGTTTCATGTGTACAAACTTATATTTCAACTTCTGTATACCCTATAGCTCACCACCAAAAGTTTAATTTCCATTGGTCACCATATAGTTGACCCTCTTTATCCATTTTGCTCTCCCCCCATACCCCTTCCCCTCTGGTAATCACTACTCTGTTCTCTGTATCTATAGGTTTATTTTTGTTTTGTGTGAATTGTTTATTTTAAAACTATTCCACATATGAGTGAAATTATATGGTGTTTTTCTCTTTCCACCTGACTTACTTCACTTAGCATAATACTCCCAAGGTCCATCCATGTTGTCACAAATAACAAGATTTCATCTTTTTTATGGCTAATATTCCAGTGTGTGTGTGTGTGTGTGTGTGTGTGTGTGTGTGTGTATCACATTTTCTTTATTCATTCATTCACTGATGGGCACTTAGGTTGTTTCCATATCTTGGCTGTTGTAAATAATGCTGTCATGAACATAACGGTGCAAGTATCTTTTTGAATTAGTGTTTTCATATTCTTCAGATCAATACTCAGAAGTGAAATTGCTGGGTCATATGGTAGTTCTACTTTTAATTTTTTGAGGAAACCACACTGTTTTCATAGTGGCTGCACCAATTTACATTTCTACCAGCAATGTGTGAGGGTTCCCTTTTCTCCATATCCTTGCCAACACTTGAAATTTATTGTCGTTTTGATAACAGCCATTCTAATGGGTGTGAGGTAATATCTCATCAAAGTTCTGATTTGCCTTTCCCTAATAATTAGTAATTTTGAACATCTTTTCATGAGCCTGCTGGCCATCTGTATGTCTTTTTTTTGAAAAACGTCTATTCAGATCCTCTGCTCATTTTTAATCACGTTGGTTTTTTGAAGTTGGATTGTATGAGTTCTTTATATATTTTGGATATTGTCTAGAGGGTCCTTTTTCTAAGTACAGTTCAGTTTGGTGCTCCATGGATTCCATGAAAGAAGTCATGGAGTTAGGAGTAGAAAAGCGACTAAGGAACAGTTCGGCTGATAAAATTGATGGAAACGGATGGTATAATGAAAAGGCAAACAAATATGATAAACTGAATCTCTGTTAAAGACAAAGAGGAAATGCTGGCGAAGCCAGGAGCCCTGTGTAACCATCAAGTAAAGTAAACTATTGTCCTCTCCAAATGAGAATAACTAGTACTCTTGAGTGCAGGAGGAAATACTCCTGAGGAGGGACTAGAGTGAAGAAAGGGGGCATTGCAGACCCTCTGTGGTTGGCAGAATAATGGCCCCTCAGAGATGTCCAAGTCCTAATTCCTGGAACCGATGGGGAATTCAAGTTGGAATCAGCTGGCCTTAAAATTGGGAGATTATCCTCGATTATCCAAATGGGCCCCAGATAATCACAAAGGTCTTTTCAGTGTAGAAGAGAGAGGATGAAGATCAGAGTAAGAGAGAGATTGCTCTGCTGCTGGCTTTGAAGATGGAGGGTGGGGCCATGAGCCAAGGAATGCAGGAAGCCTCTCGAAGCTGAAAAAGGCAAGGAAATGGATTCTCCCCTAGAGCCTCTGGAAAGAAATGCAGCCCTTCCTGACAACCTTAATTTTAGTCCAGTGAGACCCATTTCAGACTTCTGATCTCCAGAGCTGTAAGATGATAAATTTGTATTGATTTAAAGCACTATATTTGTGGTAACTTGTTACACACATTTTGGTGAGCTCACCGTTTTGCTCAGGGCCATCCCTGAGAATGCTGACGTCAGTTATTTACATACACGCTCTCTGTAAAGTCTTCACTGCTCTCATTGAAAAATGGGGCTGATGCTCAGATGTTTTAAGCTTTAATGAAACACATAACTCGAAAACAACCCCACAGGTAATATTTCTTTGCTCATTTGGAAGGCATTGGCAGACCGTAGATGTCCCTGGATCCCCATTAGGGACGTTGATAGCCAGTGGGCAAGCCTGCCAGCTTACAGAAGTTTCTGTTTGAAGGGAGGCCAGATGCACGTGCGCACACAGATTCAACCTTCCACACGAGAGATACTAACACACAGAGAAAGTGGACATCGGGCCCCTTTCCATGGAATGTAAACTCTGAGAAGGCAAGACCATCATCATCTTGTGTGTCTCTCAGGCTGTGATAAGTGGCAGATGTGCTTCTTGAACTGTTCATCAAACTATCAAGAAGATCATGGCTTCCAAAAGCAGGCTTCTGAAAGGTCTTCACTTAAATATATATCTCTTGATTTATGGAGGAGAAGGGGAAGCATTAATTGGGGCTGGGACTGAGGTCATCTCCACTCCCCACCCCACGCTAATGCTCTTCCATGGGGCCAAAAGGGCAGCTGTAAAATCAGCAGCAGCCCGCAGTACACGCTCAGCCCTGGTTTTTAAATACACATAGCCTCCTGCATTAGTGCATTATCTGGCTGACCTGTTAATTAGTCCTCTGGTCCCCGTAAAGTCTTTTTACTTACAGGCCAGAATCTCTATTAGCACTCCCACAAAAATAGTCCCTTCTTTTTGCCCATTTTGTTTTGCTGTGAAAGAAAAAGCATAGGTTTTTGCCATATCTTTTTAAAGGGAAGGAAGAGCAAAAGCACACATACAAATAGGGCAGCTCAGGGTGTCAGCTATGGACCATGTCTTGGAACACTTGATTAGGTCCAGTGGATGAGCGACTATCTCACGAAGTGACTGTAAAAACTTCTGTTTGAGCTTCCCTCTGGGGACTTGTTGGCAGAGAGAATGGAGTTTCTCAACAATAATACATTCTGAAGTCATTATGCGAGGAGAGGAAAAATACTGGGATTTGAGAGGGTGTTTTTATGATAGGCCAAGGTGCTAAAAAATAACTAAACTCAGGCAACCTCCAGACGCAATCAGCACTTCAAAGTTGGCTGAAATTTGGTTGACTGCAACACGACTGAGGTTGTAACCTGTGATACAGGTATGAAACGATGCAGGGACAGAGGTGGCACAGACAAAACCTTCTTTCTAAGAGAATTCCCTACAATTTGTAGAAAGTTTTGTCGTGTTAATTTCTCCCTGGCATCTGCTTAGTGCCTCCTCATTTTTAAGGATGTGATTAATTGTCAAAATCAGTGAATCGTAGCGTTGCAAGTAGGTCAGAGTGTGGGGTAATTGGGTGTTTCTTTGAGCAGAGGGGGAGGCTGGGTGAGCGGAAGCCCCCTCGGTGAAGGCTGGGCAGAGCAGACTCGCTGGGTACAGCATGAAGCATTTGGTTAGAGGATAGATGCACATGTCCATCCACAGGGCAGGAAAATGCGAATCCAAACAATTTCTGGGTCTGAAGTGTAGAGGGCGCTGGGTGCCCATTCTGTTGAAGGATATCTGAAGAAAAGTTCTCGAGATTTTCTACCTGGCTGTGGAGTTGGGTCATTGAATGGTTTGATCTTTTCTGAGGTCAGGATGTAAGGTTAGTTAGCTGTATTGAACAATTCATTAGCTATTGTTGAGGACTTAATTAGCGTTGACCAAGTCATGGCTGTGCTTAACAAGAAAGATGAAAACACTTGAGTGTCATTCTGACTTTCTTTGGCACCAGGGACCCAAACTCTTTTTGTTGCCTTCCATCCTTTATCCATTTGTTCCCTGCTCTATTCATTCCTGCATGCCCATATGTGTTCATTCAACAAACATTTAATTTTCTCCTGTAAATATTGGGTCACAGTGGCACTCAATTGCTGAGTTGTCTAAACCCTTCAGAACATGGGCTTGCTGCTGGATTACGTACAAGAGCTCAAGATGGGAGCAGGAAGATGTTAGGAAAGGCATGAGATTGTTCGGCTGGTCTCCATTATGTAGGTGCAAGGCTTCAGATGGGATTTCAATTAGCAGGGTTGTCAGTGACACTATGCACTGAACCTTATCCCAAGCACTTTGGGCGAACAAAAAAGTTATTGTGACCTAATGAATGGGAACAAGATGTTTCCCCCACTACCGGGGGACGTGATTAAATGGTCATTATCATTAATAAGGCATGCAAGGGGCAGGGAATGAACCCCTGCCCTGCTGGGGGGTGTTAAAAATTTCATTCCTTCAGCTTGGTATATTTTAATTTTTCATTACACCTGTTACCAGACCATATGCTAATCTCTTTACTTATCTTTTTTGGGGGAGATGTGGAATGAGAGTGTAGGTATATATGTTATACATTCTTAGGGACTGGATAATATTGAATGTAGTTAACACTACTGAACTGTACACATAGAAATGTTAAATGGTAAATTTTATTTGTACGTTCATTGTTTCTAGCCACAATTTAAAAAATTTTGAAGGAGATGACAACTTGTGTCATCCAGGTGACAAGCTCATGATGGGACTCTGATCCATCCATCCGTCCATCTGTCTGTCCATCCATCCATCTATCTGTCCATCCATCCTTCCATTCATCCATTTTAGAATTAGAATACAGAACAAAGGGAATTTTCACGAGCGCTTTTATTAATACATTTGTTTGAGGTAAAATTAGACCTTTTCTGACTGCAAGTAAGTTTGATTTGGTAGCTGTTTCGATAAGGTTTGTTTTTTTTTCAAACTTTATTTTCCAAATAGGTTATGTGGGAGACATTTTTCCACACATTGGAGCTAAACCTTTAGCTCCAAGATTATGATAAAAATATATTTAAAGCATACATCTAATATATTGGAAAATGTGTCTTTTACAGCTATTTAAACAATATAAATTTGGGGTATTAATTTAATGATGTGCAAGAGGAAAATCAAACATGAGACCATGATTTAGAGGGGAAATATATTGGTCATTCCAGTCATCTGCCTCTTTATTTAGAAATTTAGCTGAAAATTAAGAGAAATTTCTTTAAACCTGTAAGAATTTTCCAAGTATTTCTTACACAAGAACAATACATCCAAGTGTAGTAATGAGGGTTTGAGGTTTAATTTCTATGCTTTAATCAATAGAAAATGCTTACTAGGTAGCCCCTACTGACAATGGAGAAAGCACAAGACACTGCTTGTTCACTCTCCTAGTCTGTAGTTATCATGTTTAGCAAGGCAACCCAGTAGGCTGCTTACATTTGTCCTCTTTAGCCTGAAGGCTTATCTTTTTGGCCATGACATGTGAAGGCAAGCCTGAAGGAGCCTCTGGCCATCCTAGTTACCCATAGTTAAGCTTATTTGTTCAGTAACATTTGGTTCTGGTTGAATGGCAGTGGCTGCTCTTATGGGACCCAGGGGCTTATTACCTTGACCCTGCCAGGTTGCTCACTGGCATGATCTCCACTTGGAAGGCAGGTTCCTGGGGTGCAGAGCAAGAAATCAGAGGCCAAACCTGAAAGACAGAATCTGAACCTGGAGGATGATTCCCAGAACGCCCCCCGTCTTCACTGCACCCTCTCTGGGAGGCTGTGCAGGCATGGTGGTCATGAACCCTGGGGCTCTGTAGTCACACTTCCCGGGTTCGAATCCCAGCTCCTCCACTTTCTGCCTGTGCATCCCTGGGCAAGAGAGCTAGACATATTTGATTCTGCCCTTGTGGCATGGAAGTCAGTGTGAAGATTCCTAGATGAGGCTGGATTCCCTGGGATTGCTGGAGTTTTGAAGGTGTAGGCAGAGAGTCTTCTCTAGGTCTAGAATGGTCTCGGCTCATCAGTTATTTCTTGAACGGTAACCCAGCAATGCAAACGCCACGAACCCTTCCACCATCCCCCCCCCTTATTTATGTCCGGGGGAATGGAGAGACAAGGGGGAGATAGGGTTGGGGGAGATGGGAGATTCTGGCTTCAGAGAGAGAAAAGGCGTGGAGAATATTCTGAGATGGTTACAGTGAGTGCACACCCTGACATCTCAGCCATTAGAGGGTAGAAGACATCTGGTTTACTGAGAGCGAAAACAAAGGAAGCTTCCTAGGAGCATGAATGCACCTCCTAGTAAACACGAGGAATGTCAATAGGCCCAAAGGTCTTTTTCTCTTCTGTTTTATGATGAAAGTTGTTTCCTCAGGGCCAGTCCCTAAGTGAACTTGTTGAGGTTGTGTCTTCTTGCCAAAGCCACTGCACCTGGCGGTGCAGTCTGTGTACCCCACAAAGGCTCCTGGCTGAGGGGAAAAGTGGGAGCTGATCCCCAAGCCGTGTGCCCTGCTGCAGTGCTGAGTCAGCCAGGAGGAAGGGGGATGTTCCCCCCACCTACGAAAGCATCTTCTACTCTCCCAGCCTCGCTCACTGGACTGGATCCTGAACACCTGTCCAATTTTGGGTAGAGCCTCCATACAGGCCAACAGGGGGTCCCGCCCCTGACCTCCATTTCTGTTGCCCTTACTCCACTTCGTGGCCTTAAATCTTCCTGATTTCTCCTTTGCTGAAAAATTTGAAAGTATCGTGCATACTAACAAGCAAGGGATTTGACATCTGACTTCTGCTGGAAGGAGTGTGTATTTTAAGAGAATGCCCAGGAGAAGGCCATTCTCAATACACAGAAATAAACTGGGATGAAGGATCATCAGGCATCATGGGGGAGGGTTTTTCTGGGGAGGGGGGAGGTGGCAGGAAGGATCAGCTCTTCCTTTTCTGCGTTTTTAAAAAGCCACTAGATTGTTTATAGAAGACCAGGTCTGTCTGCTGTACTTAATAGGGTGTGTTCTCTGTATAAATGTGCAAATATTTGGGATGAGAAGAATTATCTAACAAAGGCCAATGTATTTAGTCAGCAGCTTCCTTGAGACTTTGGATCTTTTCTTCTCCCCACACCTTCTGCTACTTCCCATCTCTCTCTCCCCTCTCTTCTTTCCTGTGAGTCCCCGCAGGAATACAGCATGCAGGGTAAGCACTGACATTTTCCACTTTTGGTGAAATGGAAGACTCCTTTATTTGCATGATAAATAGATGTGACCAAGAAGGAACTAAAGAGTTTCATGTTCTCTAAGAGATGGATGAAACCCTCTATTTCCTCTATTCCAGTGAGTGAAGAAATTAATGTTAATGAATCGGATTCTGAATTTCAGATCCTACTTTTATACTGCTGAGGACATCATCTTTGTTCTTTCAGCTAATAGAGATTTGTTCTGTGACTCAAAAGGTAAAAAGTTAGCATCCTTGAGTTTGTGAGTTTAATGGAGTGGGCTGTGAAAATCTCTGCTTTCTCTCTTGCTCATGCTAAGACGGAATTTGGTTATTGTGTTAACTTCACGTCCTTACATACTGTTATTCGAAATCACAGGTTAGAGAAGGAGAGAATTGCCAACATGCCAAGTGGTATAAAATATAGCTCTATCCTAACCGAAACCTTCTTGGGATGCATAGATAAAGGATTTGGGAGAAAAACCTTTTGCTGTTTCAGGCTTGTCAGGCAAATCCATGCTCTGTGTAACAGTTGGATGACAGTGTCCCAGGAGAGGTGTCACGGCTGCCGAGTTTCCTCCAAGCGTGACATTGGAAGAGAAGCTGGGGCTGGCTCCTGATCAAAATGGCCATCCAGCCAGCAACCACTGAAATCTGCTCCTGGAGGGGACTTCCTGCCTCGCCCAGAGGGTCCGCAGGGAGCAGGTACTGCAGCTCTGGCTGCGTTTACTTAGACTTCCTGGACCGAGAGTAATAAACGTGGTTAACGGCCTGGCTGGCCAGTTAGTGCCAACCCAGCAGAAATAAAACAGAGTAGGTTGAACTGTCACCAAGAAAAGAAAGCTTTCTAATTCTATCAATTTTATCGAGCTGTTTGAAACAGAGAATGGATCAGAAAGGACCCCCTCCACGCCCCCTCCGCCGCGCCCCTGGCTGCATCTCAGTGCAGAGAGAGCTGGTTTGGCTCATAAGGGCCGGAGTCTTGTCACTGGGGGCCGGTCAGCTCACGTTCGTGGTTGCGACTGAATTCTTAACGCTCAGCGGAGGTGGAAAATTCCTGATGTTTCCTCTCCATAATGGAGCAATGAAACCACAGAGAGTGTGTGTGTTTATGTGTCCGAGAGTTTTAGAAGGAGGGAGCGAATGCACGCATGACTTATATGAAGGCGGGAAGGCAGGGATGCTGGCCAGAGAGAGGGAAGCTTAATAGCTATTTAACCGTTTTTAAATAAACCATAAAATCATATTGACCAAAGGCCTACTGGGCATTGTCCATGTCTGAACATCTCCTAGTGAAGTTGTTTCCCAAAAGGAGGGTTTGTTAGCAAAGACTCACGCATCGAGGTTGTCAGAGGCCGGTGGGCTCCACGTAAGCGTGCGATTTCAGATTGGCCCTCGTTAAGATGCTTCTGTAACCCCCTCCGACAACAGCTGTCTGGGGTTTCTTCCACAGAGCCCTGATGTGTTTCATGCTCTCTGCTCTGAGATTCTCTGGGCCCCTAACAGAGGCGGAGCCGCCTGGTCGCTGGAGGATGATATGCTATCCCTGCTGTTAGCACAGGCAACCTTGAGCTACATGGGAAAGAATTTTCTGAGACACTAGGGTAAGGAACGGGCCATGTTTACTTCTCATCTTGGCAGCAGGAGTGTTTCTTAAACAGTTTGTGTTGCACATAAGTGTAGTTTATGGAGAGCATTTTGTTGATTCAGCCATAAAAATGTGACCTACAATATGTTTGTTGAGGGGAGTGAGCTCTGTTTCTGTTTTCTATCGAAGACTATAGTTTTCATGATTGAAATCCAGCTTCTCCTAAAGTCCTTTATGAAATTCTGGTTGTTTTTAGTGCTTCTCTGTACTTCAGGGACAGAGGAGGTGATTCCTACAAAGTCTAATTTCAGTTTGGAGCATGTTAATCTGTAAGATCAGCTGCCAAGGGACACCTGTGACTTAGGAATAAGAACCAAGGTTGGGTATTATACTTGGATGAACAATGGCTCCCAAAGTTAGCATGTTCTAATCTCTAGAACCTATAAACGCCGCCTTCTTTGGAAAAAAGGATCTTTGTAGATGTGATTAAGTGAAGGATCTTGAGATGATGACATTACCCTGGATTATCTGGGCGGGCCCTAAATGCAGTCACAAGTGTCCTTACATGAGTGAAGCAAGCAGAAATGAAGGCCATGTGACAGAGATGGGAGTGATGTTGTCACAAACCAGGCAATGCTCAGCAGCCTGAAGAGGCAAAGCATGGATTCTTCTCCAGAGCCTCCAGAGGGAGCATGGCCTTGCCAACCCCCTGATTTTGGCTCAGTGATAGCTATGTCAGGTTTCTGGCCTCCAGAAGTGCAAGAGAAAAAATTTCTGTTTTTTAAGCCACCAAGCTTTTGGTAATTTGTTATGGCAGCCACAGGAAACTAATACATATTCTACTCATTAATTTTATATATGTGAGATATATCTATATCTAGTTACATGTAAATATAAAATAAATATTTATAAAAGTTGAATTTTGTGTGTGTGTGTGTGTTGTGTATGTGACTGTTACAAATAGGGAAGGCACGTTGTAAGGCCTGTAGAGCTGTTCTTCTTAAGAGCTTACGGTCTAGTCCCTTGGTTAAGTACAAGAGTCAAACTGCCTTAGGTTCAAATCTATGACTTATTAGCTCTATGATCTTAGACAAGTTAAGTAACGTTTTTGGAACATAGACAGTTCTTTGAGGATTAAGTGCACTAATCCACGTGAAAGCATGGTGCCTACCCAGAGGTCCTCTGACACGTCTGCCCCAAGGTGATAGACATCTAGGCTGCTCCGGCTACAATCAAGGCAGAATCTGGCAACTTCCATATTTATGGAATGAACTAAGTGCTTTAAGAAGAAAAGGGAAAGAAATCACTTTGGGCTGGGGGATTTATGAGAGCATGAGGGACCAGGGAGCACTCAGGTCTAGGACTTCGAGGATGGACAGGTTTTCAGTAGGTGAGGTGGTGAGGTGAAGACCAAGGAGACGATCCAGGTAAAGGAGACAGTGTAAAAAATGAACCAAGGGAAGAAAAGCCCATGGGGTTTTCATGATCTGGAAGGAGGGCTTGAGGGATGCAGAAGATAAGTTTGGTAAGACAGGTCAGGACCTGGTAGAGAAGGGTTCTTGAAGACTCGTCAGAATATTTGCCACTCTGCACAGCTACAGCATGACCAGTTAAGTCACAGGTAATTAGACCTCCTGCTAGGAGCCTGAGTAAATTCTTGACATAGGATGCTTAGGGGAGTGGGAGGAAAAAAGGGTCCTCCACTTGCGAGGAGTGGGGTGAAGGAATGGCCAGACTCTCACCGCTAGTCGGGATGAAGGATTGCTTTGGGCCTGGCAATTCATGTCCAGGTTTTACAGTAATTGGAGTGGCGCCTTCTCTATCTACAAGGGAATCATTTTGCTCTGCCTTCAACCATAGTTTTGGAATCTGAGCTATTTAGTGCATTAAAGTATGCCCATTAAATAGGTAAGTTATGCTAGCCGGCCTGGAACAAACACGGAGGATAAATGGACTTTTCACAAAACAAGTAGCAAACCCAGTGTCTCTCGCATAGCTTGCTGAAAGTTGGAATTCTCACTGCAGTCAGTCTTCTGGGATTTAGGGGCCTGTACAGCAGAAGTCAAGAAGGGAGGGCTTCAATGTGTAACATTGAAGGGTTTCAAAAGGCAATTGGGGCATGAGAAACAACTCTTCTAGGCTGATAGGACTGAGGTTGGAAGAGTAGCAGCCTATGAGTGGACATGGTGCCCAGAGCTGGCTTGTTATGACAAAGGGAAATATACTTTTACAGGTATTGGGCTGGCCAAAAGGTTCATTTGGGTTTTTCCGTAAGATGTTACAAAACCCGAATGAACTATTTGGCCAACCCAATATTTCTTTATAGAGAGTAAAACTCAAAAGAAGCCTCCACTTGACAAGGCACCTATCCTTGGCTCCCTGGATAATATATTGGGATTAGCGTGCTTTCTAACCAATGGGTAATGTTCCCGAGTTGGGCTGAGGTCTCCAAGATGTGGTGGGGAAGGCAGATGAAGCCAGGCTCTGGCATCATTACATGGGGATTTGAAAAGGAAAGATTTGTCTCAAGTCACCGTGGATTCAAAATTCTAAACACAGCTTCAGTGGCGTTTCCAGTGAGATGGAGTAGGAGGAAATTTCACTTTTTCTCTTGCTCGGCTAAAGGTGGGTGATAAAAACAAAAGGCTTTATTTATAGCGGAGGTGGGATATTTGGAAGAAGAGGGAAGTGGAGATACTTTCAGTGAAAGATTAGGATGAATTGGTGACAGTGGATCGCAGGGGAGTACTGTGGGGGAGAGAGTTACAGACAGAAGGAAGTTCAGGAGATGTTTCCAGCTCCTTCTCTCGGCTCTCTTAACTGTTCATCTCCATTTGTAATTTGCCCATTTCCCGTTCTGAGTCTTTCCTTTTTGTTGGTTTCCTGCTGATATCAGGATTGCTACTTCTGGAACAAATCCAGGCAGTTTATGATATAAAATATCTGAGGAACCCAATCTTTTCCAATTTTTAGGAGGCCCCTAAACTTTCAGGTTAGTTTTATAAAAACCTTATTTAAAAATAAACTATTAGGGCTTCCCTGGTGGCGCAGTGGTTGAGAATCTGCCTGCCAATGCAGGGGACACGGGTTCGAGCCCTGGTCTGGGAAGATCCCACATGCCACGGAGCAACTAGGCCCGTGAGCCACAACTACTGAGCCTGCGCGTCTGGAGCCTGTGCTCCGCAACAAGAGAGGCTGCGATAGTGAGAGGCCCACGCACTGCGATGAAGAGTGGTCCCAGCTTGCTGCAACTAGAGAAAGCCCTCGCACAGAAACGAAGACCCAACACAGCCAAAAATAAATTAATTAAAAAAAAACCCAAAAAACTATTAATATGTGCAACAACATGGATGGAGCTCAAAATAATTATGTGGAGTGAAAGAAGCCAGTCAACAAGATCACATACTGTATCATTCTATTTATATATAACTCAAGAAAATGCAAACGAATCGATAATAATAGAGCAGATCAGTGGATGCCTGAGAATAGAGAAGCTGGGAAGAGGGTGGGTAACAGAGGGACATGGGGAAACCTTGGGAGGTGACGAGTATGCCCACTATATTGATTGTGGTAGTGGTTTTATGAACACACACACACACACACACACACACACACACACACACACACACATATAAAACTTACCAAATTGTACACTTAAAATATGTGTAATATTATATGTCTACTGTAACTCAATAAAGCTATTAAAAAAACCAACCTTAGCTTTAGAACATCAGCTGGTTAAACATGGGTAAATGCACATGCAGGGAAATAATCAGGTGTCAGAATGCAGTGTGGGCAGTGCTGGGACAGAGCAACTGTGAGCGGAGAGGGGACTTGGACGCAGCTTGGTGGGGATGCAGGGCCAGGATACGCAGGCCAGGTGCCTCTGATTTACAGTGGTCTCCCCCTTCTTGCTGACTTCATTGTTCTTGGTCAGGTCCACCTTCTGGAAAGAAGGAAGAAATTCACAAGCAAGAAAGCAGTGTTTATTGGCCTGGAATCCGTCACCCTTATGGTCCGTTCCCTTCTATCTGGTTGGTCCACACCCACACCCTACATACTCCAGAGATGGCAACCAAGCCTGAGACTCTGGGCCCCTAAAGTGGTCCTTACATTTTACTGAGTTTCTGTGGCTCATACTCTGAGAAATGGGGGAAAGCAGAAGCTAATCTCTGAAGTTCTTAATCCAACTGTAATAGACCCCGGTAGAAAAATATGGGCATACACATTTAATATCCTAAGACTTTTTCATTTATTCCTAAAGCACTTGTTGAATGTATACTTATAACTGGTAATAAGAGCCATGCTTATAATTGGTAATAAGATGAAAATCATCTCTCATAGCACTTACTGTTTCAGGCTACAGAAATGACAAATCACTGGGTGATTATGATGTGAGCTCTCTGTATCTACAGCCTCTATGTAAGAATGAAGAAGAAGCCCCAGGTTGGAGTGGTGGGAAAGCTTCCTAGTATAAAGAGGCGATACTTGAATTTCTCTTTATGAAAATATGGAGGACAACCTTTCCCAAGGAAGGCAATCGAGTCCCCTAAATACAGTGAAGATTCTGGAATAAAAACATGAATTTCACAGGCCTCTGAGGCTGCGATGAGGTCCTAAAAGGACAGGGCCCTAAATGAGAGCCCACTGCAGGCACTGGATTGAATGACAGAAGGATGACAGTGCTTGGATGACAGAAAGATGACATTGCTGCAGTGCACGCAGGCCCGGTGCAATGGGTCTGAGGACCCAGTGACAAGGAAGTGGATGCCGAGGTGACCCAAAGGAGGCGTGAATGAACATGCTCTCCCTTCTCACAAGTGGAATTGTGAAGACGTCTCAGGGAAAACAAGAGGTGTGGCCAAGACAGGCCATCAACTGGTAACACAGACCCAGGGGGGAAATATCACAACTCAGCTGGTTTCCAGATTTGCGCTGGGGAGATGCACTCTCCAGGGTCCCTCCTTGGGGTGTAACTACAGTTCATAGCAATAACTGCCCAGTGGACTCAGAGGGGCTGTAGTTGGGAGATGATGGCAGGGACGTCGCTCGCCCTCGGTCTGGATGCTGACGTGGCTTCCTGTAATATCCAGGGCTTTCAGCCTAATCCAGGCGGCCCAGGTAGGCTGCTGAGGCTGCCCCCGAGGATGCGGCTGTCTTACAGTTTTCCACAAGCTGCTGTTTCTCTTATCAGGATGGTCACTCTCTGGCTAATGAAAAACATCTCTCTGGTCCAAACATGACCTTGAGGTTTATCTAAATCGTTTGTTGCTCAGCAGAACAACATATATCAGAAGTGAAAGCTATGCCAAAAGACACTTCTAATGCACCATTTATCTTTTCTGTAATTGATTCTCATGCAGGACAAATACCCGGTGGGGATTCGCAGAGGGCTTAACACACTCTGCCATTATGATGACATCATCTCACATAAAGCAGCCCTTCTGGATGCCTGATAGATGACAGGGTCTTTTTTCTTTTTTAAGTGCTGTTCACAGTACCACATTTAACTATGGGATTACAAGGGGCAACTGTTCCTATCATACTTTCCAGCCTTTATTTCCAGCCGGCACTGTCAAGCTAGTCCCACACTCCAATCAAAATAAAATTATTTCAAAATCCATACCCAATTGATTACTCTTGTCAAAAGAAAGTATGGAATAATACATATCCATCGACTTTCGGTTTGGGTCCCTGTTGAGATTTATTGTCTCTAGGCAAATACTGAGCTGGGTGAAGTTTCGGTCAGTTACATCCTTCTCAGTCAATAAATCTGAGTTGACTTTGGGAGAAGTCAATGCCCATGATCAAGCATTTGTGTAAACTGATGTTTTTAAAAACCACGAAGGGGACATAGAGCCACAAAACCTAGTTCAAAAACTTCCAGGACCCATGGATTTCAAAGAAAAGACTTAAAGATGCGCAATAAAAACTAGAAACAATGTTGCCAAAGGATGCCCCTGAATGTCACTCAGGAAGAGCTAGAAGCCACCTTGCTTTGACGAATAGCCTGGGACGAAAAGGTCTCTGTCTATGAAAACCATTACACGCAGTTATACATCATGATAATATTAATTATATAATCATTGCAAATGGGCCTCCAGGATGGCATCCTCTGACCCTGAGGGCTTCTGCGTGCAAGGCAGTTGAGCAGTAATTGGTAGTTTCTCTAGATCTGTTACGTGGAGGGGGTGGGCAGCTGAACCTTACCGCCCAAACTGATGTCTTAAAGTGGGCAGGGGCCCTTGGGAGATGCTATCAAGGCTATTATACCATCTGGGCTTCATGAATTCATTGCAAACTGCGAGAACATCACTCAGCAAAGCATATTTATTCCTTGAAACTTAAGCACACCGTTCCAAGTCCTAATATTGCCTTCAACTATACTTTTCAAGTTATGAAGAGAAGAGGGGAAAAGGAACATGTTGGTGGGACATGCAGAGATTCTCAGCAGAGCCCAAGTAGGTGCCGTATTAGTCAGGATAGGCTGGGCTGTACTGGGGGAACAAATAAGCCTGCACATCTAAGGGGCTCGGTTCAACTGTTTATTTCTCATTCACACCACGGTCTGGTGCGATCTGAGTGGCTTTCCTTGGTGGGCTCCTCCACGTGGGGACTCAGGGATAAATACTCCTTCTGACTTGTGTTCCTACCATATCGAGAGTTTAGCTAATTTCACTTCATGTTATTCCTGCCTCTGCATCCGTCAGCCTGCAAGGGCCTTAAACTGACACCAGCCCCTTCATGTAAGCACATGCCTTAGATTGCAGCCTGCAGAGTCACAGGCAAATGTAAGTTTCTTGGTATGTCTTCTCCAATAGCCCTTGTGATCAACAGTCTCCCTCCCCTCCCAGCATCTGTGTGCCTTATGCTTACCAAGCCCGCACTCTTCTAGGTTGAATTGATTAATCCAGCCCTAACCTGGGAGCCTCAACCCATTCTACCCATGCACCCTAATAAAGGCATGTACCCCAGGTCCTGCCGCAGGTGCTCTCTGCGCTCTGCCTTGACCTCCCTGTGTGGTCCCTTGGGACCTGTGAGTGATAAACTTGTCTATTTCAATGTCTCTTGTGGTCTGTTGTTGAACCTTGTCTCACCATCCGGCGCCCCGTGCTCCACTTAACACATGTTAATTTAACAAAGTCATAACATACCATTTTAAACACATGGCCTTCCAGTTAGTCACGGAAGGGAAAGCAAACCGGAGGTTCACAGGGGATGTTCTTAAGGGGCAGACCTGGAAGTGACTTTATATCACTTCTGTCCATCTTATACGGGGCAGATGAGGTGGCTTAACTACAAGGGAGCCTGTGACATGTGGGCTTCCTGGGTGCCCAAGAAGAAATAGAATTGTGAACGCATAGTACTGTATTGTCTCTGCCACCGTCTTTTTTTAAAATAAATTTATTTATTTATTTATTTATGGCTGTGTTGGGTCTTCGTTTCTGTGCGAGGGCTTTCTCTAGTTGCGGCGAGCGGGGTCCACTCTTCATCGCGGTGCGCGGGCCTCTCACTGTCGCGGCCTCTCTTGTTGTGGAGCACAGGCTCCAGACGCGCAGGCTCAGTAGTTGTGGCTCATGGGCCCAGTTGCTCCGCGGCATGTGGGATCCTCCCAGACCAGGGCTCGAACCCGTGTCCCCTGCATTGGCAGGCAGATTCTCAACCACTGCGCCACCAGGGAAGCCCCTGCCACCGTCTTTTTAAAAGGACACAAACGCCTGGTGGTGCAGGTGGTACAGAGGCCGCTGCTGCTGCCCTCATCCCCTTGCCACCTCTTAGCTCCCCTGCAGCCACACAGGCGGCCCCTGTGCACGCGGACAGCTCCCTCCTGCAGATGCCCACGTCTCTCTGCTTCTCTGTCTGAGGGCTCTGCCGGTCAGAGCGCAGGGCAGACCCCAGGTGCCTGGAATTTAATGCCCACCCCCCCCTCCAATAATTCTTTGCCAAAGGGTTAGGAGTTGATGGGCTTTCTTGGCCTTCTGGGGATAATTCCGAGATTCAGTCTACAAGGTTCTCGTGGAGCTGAGCTGCAGCGCCTCACCGTGGTAGCTCACGCGCAGATCACCCTTTGTTGTTTGTTTTTCCCTTCTGTGTCTCGCTCTCCCCAGTGGCTGGCTTATTCTTCCCGGTCTCATTCCCAGCAACCCGTTTATTCTCAAGTCCTTGTCCCCGTGCCTGTTTCCAGGAGAATCCAGACTAGGAACTGATGGACAGAGCTTAAAAGCCAGCCAGAGACTAATCCCGCAGGTGGGCTCATACAGGTCTTTCTTCCCCACGAGAGGGACATGGTTCCGGAGAGCTTCTCAGCAGGGACGATGCAGACTGGATGGGAGGGGGAGGTGTTTGCTGTAGGTACCACATGATTAAAGGCTTCAGGATTAAAGGCCTGGGGAGTGGTGGGGTTGGTGAGCTTTGCTAAGTGCTGCTTATATGGGCTTTTCCAAAATGCAAACATTTTGCTCAAAATTTTTCACCTATGAGATAAAAATTCAAACTCTAGATTCCTTAAGATGGGGTACAAGTTCCTGCACCACCCAGCCTCGACCTACGTGTCCTTCTCTCCCAGCATCCAATCACACCACCTGCGTGGGCCCTGAGCGTTCCAGAAGGCTCTCTTCTACCACTGGGATGTTTGGACTCTTCCTTCAAGAAAGAATTTCTTTAAGACTCAGCTCAATCTAATGTCTTCTCTAAAGCTGTCTCCAACTTCCTCAGCAAGATTTTCATTATTTATTCATTCAACAAATATTTTATTTATTTATTTATTTATTTATTTAGTATCTTTATTGGAGTATAATTGCTTTACGATGCTGTGTTAGTTTCTATTGTACAACAAAGTGAATCTGCTGTAAGTATACATATATCCCCATATCCCCTCCCGCTTGAGCCTCCCTCCCATCCTCCCTATCCCACCCCTCTAGGTGGTCACAAAGCATCAAGCTGACCTCCCTGTGCTATGCAGCAGCTTCCCACTAGCCATCCATTTTCCATTTGGTAGTGTATATATGTCAATGCTACTCTCTCACTCTGTCCCAGCTTACCCTTCCCCCTCTGTGTCCTCAAGTCCATTCTCTACGCCTGCATCTTTATTCCTGCCCTGCCACTAAGTTCAGCAGAACCTTTCGGGTTTTTTTTTTGGATTCCATATATATGTGTTAGCATACGGTATTTGTTTTTCTCTTTCTGACTTACTTCACTCTGTATGACAGACTCTAGGTCCATCCACCTCATTACAAATAACTCAATTTTGTTCCTTTTTATGGCTGAGGAATATTCCATTGTATATATGTGCCACATCTTCTTTATCCATTCATCTGTCGATGGACACTTAGGTTGCTTCCATGTCCTGGTTATTGTAAATAGTGCTGCAATGAACATTGTGGTACATGTCTCTTTTTGAATTATGGTTTTCTCAGGGTATATGCCCAGTAGTGGGATTGCTGGGTCATATGGTAGTTCTATTTTTAGTTTTTTAAGGAACCTCTATACTGTTCTCCATAGTGGCTGTATCAATTTACATTCCCATCAACAGTGCAGGAGGGTTCCTTTTCTCCACACCCTCTCCAGCATTTATTTCAACAAATATTTTAAAAATGCATACCATGTGCCAGGCACTGTCTGAAGTACTGAGGATACGGTAGTGGAAAACCTGACAAATATCCCTGCCCTTGTGAAGTTTGCCTTGCAGCATGGGGAATTAGAATAAGCACCCGTCTCTTCTCTGGCCTTTAAGCCCCTCACAGGCAATGGGCACGTCTTTTCATCTATTTATTTCCAGTGTCTAGCAAAGGGCTCAGTGCATCTGCTTAGCGACTACGTTCTTAGCACTGGGAGAACTCTTATTGTTTGTTTGTTTACAATAAGGAGAATATTGGTGAAGGACTATTGTAGGATAGTACTTCCTGTGTGAAAGAGTGGGAAGGATTCTGAGAGTATGCATGGGATGTTTAGTGCCACGTTTGCTACTGTACCTGTGTTCCTTTTGGATGACACTGAGTGACAGGTCCCCCTTGAGGATGGTTTTGCTGTGGGTGCCGATTCTTATAGTTTGAAGGGAGAGGAGCTCTCCTTGACAACATGTTTAACTGAAGTCAGTTTAATTGACATTCATTGAACTTAAATTCCATCTATATCAAAGGGGCAGACTTGTTCCTTTGAAGTCCTCCGATATCTCCCCAGATCAGCCATGTGGTGGCTTAGGGCAGATCCCTTAACTTGCCAGGGCCTCAGTTTCCACATCTATAAAATGGGCCAGTTGGGCCAGCTGATTTCTTGGGCATCTCTGGCTCTGCCCTACTTTTCAGCAATTAGTTCTATATAGATAATCCCATCCACCCAATTATACATCCAACTGGTGACTTGAGTCTATGATTACATTAATAAAGCCCAGAGGCCAAGACAACACTGAGAACACCAACTGCGAGATCACTTGGAACAAGGAAGATAATGATATATTTTAGGGATGTGTTTTGTACACACATATCAACTCTGGAAATTTGTTTAAGTCCAAAGAGGGTGTAAGAAGCTCCAATTTGCTGCTAATGTTGATAAATATGAGTAATACAATAATAGTAAACATTTTTAGTTTTGAAACAAATACTTTTGTTTTTATGATGTTTAGCCCTTTCTCTTTCAGTATTTTTTCATTCTATACTTATCACTTCAACAAGTATGTATTGAGCATCTCCCACATGTCAGGCACTGGTCTAGGTCCTGGGAATAGTGTAGTGAACCAGACAGACAAAAACCCTTGACCCCATGGAGCTTATATCATAGTGGGGGAGGGAGCTGTAGAATGAGCAATATTCATAATGACCACAACGAAAATAAAACAGGAATAAAAAGGAATAAAGTGAAAAGGAATGGCTGGGATGAAAGTGGTCAACTATAAACATGCAGGCCGAGAAAGGCCTCTCTGAGGAGGTGACATTTGAGCTGAATTCTAAATGGGAAAAATCTGTCCAGGCAAAGGGCATGGCAGGATCCTGAGCCCCACGAACCAAGCAGGAAGCAGATGGTGACCTCATCTCACAGAAGGAGAGACGGAGGCTCAAATGGATTTTCTGATTCCTTGCCCACTGTTCTTTTCCCTGAACCCTGTCGAGTAGGATGAATGCAGATGTTTGATCATCAGTAAAAATTTATGGAGAGTTCATTATATACTAGGTTCTCTTCTCTGGGATACAGCTGGGAACAAAACAGACAAAATCCCTGTTAGCATGGTGCTTATATGGCTATTATTCAAAGGCAACACACTTTGTACAAGTCTTTCCACATGTGTTTTTTTTAGGATTGTCCAGTTAACATCGATGGGGGGTTGTGAACCAGTTGGGTGGAACATTTGGTCTCTGAGCTCCCCTCTGCCACTGACTAGCTGTGGGGCTTGGAGTTAATTGGGAAATCTCTCTGGGGTTCAGTTTCCACATCTGAAGGTGGAGGTGTTGAAGTTAGACACCATCTAAGGCCCACCCACTTTTAATAGAGACTGACATGTGATTTGGGGTGGGGAGGAAGTTTTTATTGTTTTAAAATTAATTTTTATTAGAGTATAGTTGATTTACAATGTTGTGTTAGTCTCTGCTGTACAGCAAAGTGATTCAGTTATACATATACATACATCCCCTCTTTTTTTTTTTTTTTAAACTTTGGGTTTATTTATTTATTTATTTATTTTTGGCTGTGTTGGGTCTTCGTTTCTGTGCAAGGGCTTTCTCTAGTTGTGGCAAGTGGGGGCCACTCTTCATCGCGGTGCGCGGGCCTCTCTTGTTGAGGGGCACAGGCTCCAGACGCGCAGGCTCAGTAGCTGTGGCTCACGGGCCTAGTTGCTCAGCGGCATGTGGGATCTTCCCAGACCAGGGCTCGAACCCGTGTCCCCTGCATTAGCAGGCGGATTCTCAACCACTGCGCCACCAGGGAAGCCCCTATCCCCTCTTTTTTAGATTCTATTCCCATATAGGTCATTACAGGGTACTGAGTAGAGTTCCCTGTGCTCTACAGTAGCTTCTTATTAGTTATCTATTTTATATATACTAGTGTGTATATGTCAATCCCAATCTCCCAATTTATTGATTTCCCCCCCTTCCCCCTTGGTAACCATAAGTTTGTTTTCTACATCTGTGACTCTGTTTCTGTTTTGTAAATAGGTTCATTTGTACCATTTTTTTAGATTCCACATAAGCGATATCATATGATATTCCTCTTTCTCTGTGTGACTTACTTCACTCAGTATGACAATCTCTAGGTCCATCCATGTTGCTGCATATGGCATTATTTCGTTCTTTTTTATGGTGAGGAATATTCCATTGTATGCATGTACCATATCTTCTTTATCCATTCTTCCGTTGATGGACACTTAAGTTGCTTCCATGTCTTGGCTGTTGTAAACAATGCTGCAATGAACATTGGGGTACATGTACCTTTTTCAATTATGGTTTTCTCTGGATGTATGCCCAGGAGTGGGATTGCTGGATCACATGGTAACTCTAATTTTAGTTTTTTAAGGAACCTCCATACTGTTCTCCATAGTGGCTGTACCAATTTACATTCCCACCGACAGTGTAGGAGGGTTCCCTGGGAGGAAGTTTTTAGATGACTGAGAGATTACCGAAGGTTTCTGTCTCGTGGACGTGGGGCTGTTCAGAACTTCTTGTTTTGTGTTTCCATAGACGTTGCCATTTCCCATGCCATTCTGCTTGGATAGGTCATGTGCTGTTTTACAGAGGAACCAAGCAAATGTTTTCCTCAATTTTTCTATCAGGATGCCTGGTTAATGCATAAGAGGGCCAGCCACAGGCATTCAGACGGTTGAGATGTGTGGAGACAAGTCTCCCTAAACAGAAGCCGTAAGTTTAATGAGTGGAATTAAAAATGCAAATGATGGGCACGATGGTGGGATAATTACATGATTAGAGCAGCTCCATCAGACAGGGGCTCCAATGGCCTATTTGTGGATCCGTGTCCTGTTTATGTCTAGGCAGCTAGCTGGAGGCCTCCCCTTGCCTTGAGCTTGCCATGTCAGGGGGACGCGTTCACCACCTACCTCCTTCCCAGGGGGCTGCAGGGACTAATGAGGGACTTGGAGATTCCCTGATGAAAGGCGCTGTAAAAGTACAAAGTCTTATTATGCTATTACGAAACCACATTTCGGCATCGGTTACCCACTGACACCCGAGTGAAACTCGACAGCCTCTCAGCCTATTTGTCAAGTTCTGGCAATTCCCCTCTCGTCACAGGTGAAACAACAATAAATAGAAATTGAATGTGTATCCCAGGTATTTTAATAAAGTCGATAAAACAGAGTTGTGCTGGCCCCTTTGGCTGTTGCCAACGCTCGCTCATAAATCGAAACCCCCGTGGGGATAGTCACTGACTGGGGTGGGTGCGTGCAAGGTGCGAGCTCAGAGCCCCAGCTGGCTATTTCATTTGGAGGAAAGTGCTTGGTGGATGCGCTTGGGTTACCATGGCGACTGAGGGACAATGCTCTTGGGCGTGCAGACCCCATGTTTGCAGCATTATGCTTCAGAAGGGGGATTTAGAAATGCAGAACAAAACATAATAAAGGAGCGTCAAACCTAATAAGACTAGGGACTGAAAGAAAGCCAGGGACTTCTGTTTAGACACCACAGCATTCTCGCCTTGCGGGTCTGGGAACCAATCCAAGACTGAAGCTTGTTCATTATACCTCCCAGGCTGCGGGCATTCAGATGGGCTCTCTGCATTGAAATTGCAACTTTTTCTCACCTGGCTGAAAAGAGAACCCACTGAGTTTAGAACAGTACAGGAACGAAGAGATTTTCTCATTTAAACAACATCCTTTTGTACCTGGTCGATAAGATAGAAGGAAAAAAAAAAAAAGCTCAGTTTGAATATTGAGCAACTTGCCAAAATTGAGCCGGGAACAACCCCATGGTGTCTTTATTGGGTAACATGAATATCACTCTCGGATATAGCCTCATTAATCAAAGGCACAAATGCTCCGAGAGTTCTGATGGAAAGGATGTAGCAAAAGGCGGCTTTCATCATTTACATAATTTTAAAAAATTCCTGGATTCTCTTTCCTTGTTTGATGCCTCTGGGTTATGTACAGCTGACACCTGCTTTCTGGGTGCATGTTGTTTCCTCTCACAACTTCTCTTTTGTTTCCAAGGAGGGGGACCACATTGCCTTGTGGTAGGGAAGGAAAAGGTAATGCAGAATGAAGTGAAGGAATTAGAATGAAAGGTCCATTAATCAAGGAAGCATATGGTAAGAGAAAGAGATTGGGAGGCAAGATGGCTAGGCCTCTGTGGTCACTGACTTGGTGTGCGCAACTCTGGCCAACTCCTGGACCTTGGAGCCTGTGCTGCTCATCACCTGAGGCTGGTGGTGGACTCTTCTCTCCTGCAAAGTCTCTGGAGATGAGCACTGTTTCTTATTCATCTCCGTGTCTCGCATTGCATGATATAAGTATTTCTTGAATGGCGGTCTTCTTAAGATTCTGTCCCATTTTGTAAGACTCTTGGCCTAGATTTGACCAACAGAAGTCATTCTGTAGCATCCTTTTGGGGAGGCCAGTGAATGGCATTTCCCATGGACCTATATCACCTGAAGCTGCTTCAGAGGTTCCTCAGGGCAGGTACACATGGGGACAGCTTAAGGTTGACCTTAGAACCTTAAAACCAATATTTAAATATTGAATTCCATCTTGGAAACTCTGCCTTCCTTCCTGGTTCATGTAACAAATTACTGATAGAGGGCTTCCCTGGTAGCTCAGTGGTTAAGAATCCGCCTGCCAATGCAGCGGACATGGGTTTGAGCCCTGGTCCAGGAAGATCCCACATGCCGCGGAACACTTAAGCCCGTGCACCACAACTACTGAGCCTGCGCTCTAGAGCCCGTGAGCCACAACTGCTGAAACCCGCATGCCACAGCTACTGAAGCCCGCGCGCCTAGAGCCCGTGCTCCGCAACAAGAGAAGCCACCGCAATGAGAAGCCCGTGCACCGCAACGAAGAGTAGCCCCTGCTGAAACTAGAGAAAGCCCGAGTGCAGCAACGAAGACCCAACGCGGCCAAAAATAAATAAATAAAATAAATAAATTTATAAAAAACAAACAAACAAACAAAAAACAAATTACTGATAGAACTTGGGCAGCGGGGCAATTGGTGTATTTAGAAGTAGACTTGAAATTATCCCCTCCAGAGGGAGCCTCCCAATTTTTTGACTAGGAAGTCTTCCTCATCGTAGTTCTACCTTTAGTATTTGCCGATTTAGAAAATCTACAAAGTTGTAGGTTGCATTATTGTTCATGATTCTTTGTTCCCTCTCCTAAGAGGCTTCCTGTGTCCCCTGTAGGTGACGTGGCCACACTTTGTGGTGGGGACACAACATGGGCAGCAGCTTCGGATACAACTGCCTGGTGTGGCCAGGTCTCCTGCAGCGTGTCACAGTAGGGGCTGCTCCTTCAGGACGAGTCCCAGACGGGGAGACACACAGAGCAGAGCAGAACCCAGCTTCAGCCAACCTGCAGCCTCCATGTAATTTGGGCAAGAAATAAATGTTGGCTGTTGTAAGCCACTGAAATTTGGGGCTTGCTTGTTACCACAGTAACCAGGCAACAATAGCAAGCAACAGTACAACAAATTGTATCTTAATCATCATAACATCCACAGATGTTTGAAAAATAGTGGGACATAACAGTTGGATTGATGAATGAATGGTTGATTAGGCACATCAGTCATACTTCTGTCTTTTCAAGTTAATGGTCCACATTTGATGTCCCCTCTGAAGGAGCAGATTCCTTGCCATAACTTGGAAGTAGTCCTTGCCATCATTTGGTCTCTGACACCCTAGTTTGGGAATCTCCAATCTAGAACAATTATTCTCCTTCAGATTTGTGGCAGTTTGGAAAGAGAATGGATTTTTTTTTTTTTAACATCTTTACTGGAGTATAATTGCTTTACAATGATGTGTTAGTTTCTGCTTTATAACAAAGTGAATCAGCTATACGTACACATATATCACCATATCTCCTCCCTCTTGTGTCTCCCTCCCACCCTCCCTATCCCACCCCTCTAGGTGGTCACAAAGCAACAAGCTGATCTCCCTGTGCTATGCAGTTGCTTCCCACTAGCTATCTATTTTACATTTGGTAGTGTATATATGTCCATGCCACTCTCTCACTTCATCCCAGCTTCCCCTTCCCCCTCCCCGTGTCCTCAAGTCCATTCTCTATGTCTGCATCTTTATTCCTGTTCTGCCCCTAGGTTCTTCAGAACCACTTTTTTTTGAGAATGGATTTTTGCAACAGTGTATGTGGGTTTGGGTCCTGGCTCTCTCACCTATTTCCTTGAACTTGGGAATGGCCATCAGCTTTTCTGACCCCATATATTCACTTACTGCTCTTACATACAGTGCTGTTTGGAGCATTAAAGGAAACAAGCCACGTAGATCTTCTTTTTAATGTGAATTGAAGGTGCTATTCTTGAAGGAACTAACCAAAGGAGGAAAGAGCCTCCGACACCCTCACTCCTCCTCCTGACTCCCATCTTCCTTCTCCTGTAACGCCCAGCGCACCAGCTGTGTGCTCCTATTTATTTATTTATTTATTTATTTATTTTCTTAATAATGCCCTAGTTTTATTTATTTTTTTTCCACACACACACACACACACACACACTGTATTTTATTTTTACAAGAGATAAATAGACTGACACCAAGCATTGTACATGGATGACCACAACAAAAGCAACAATGATTGCAATTACCAAACATGAATGTGTGCTCCTATTTAGATGGGAGTTTGAAGGATGGCACTGAGAAACCCAGAGTCCTTATCAGAGGGGCGGGGGCATCGGCAGCTCTGGCTGGAGCCTGCAGACCTTGTGTTAGAAAAGAACGTTGATTCAGAATCTGATATCTAAAGGAAACACCCAACTTTGTATTGCTCCCTGGCAACAAACGGCCCTAACTGGTTGACTAGTGGTGGCTTCCTCCTTCCCTGCACCCCAACAATGCCTCTAGTGGCTTCCCACTCCTCGGACTTGGTCTCTCAGCGCCCAGTGCAATGGAACTCACAGCAACTGAGCTAATTAGGGCCGAGGGGAGCACCACACCCAGGCGGCTTAAATCACAGCCTCTGCATCTTCTCCCCTGTGCGAAGAAGCATATACCGCCACCTTGGCCCCCTGTGTCCAAAGGGAGATGGAGGTGGAGGGTTCAAGATTCCTGCCCTGACGCCAGCCCTCTGGGGTCAAGAGGTGGGTCCCTTGGGGCTCAGATTGGATGGGGGAGTTCTGCCATGTGGAAGTAACTTTAACGAGGTCAGGAGGGTAAGGGGTGTGTCTGTGTGGGGGTTGGGAGGTGGCTTTGAGATGACAAGCGGGAGGCTAGGACCAGCTTTTGGCAATGCTGTGTTTCCAGAGCTTTCACCCCCTATTCACCTCGTTCCTCCCCAATAACCCCCTGTAGCTCCCCTTTCTTCCCACTTTCCACCCTTACAACCCAATCTGTGAAATGGGGGTAAGATCACCCCAATGATGAGGAGCTCTGGCCACGAGCCGGCACTGTGCTAAGCCCTGGCCGTGTGGAGGGTGAACCACGAGAAATTGCCATATTTGCTCATTTTTGACCTGTAAACACAGCAATTTCAGACGCTGCAGTCTAACACGTTTCCTTTCTCAGCCATCTTGAGAAGTCTGATGATTATAGGTCCACTTTTCAGATGAGGGAATTGAGAAGTTAGGTCACTCGCTCCAAGTCGAGAGTTAGTCAAAGACAGAGTGAGGATGTACGTTGGGGGTCCTGACTGCAGGCCCAGCTCAGAAGCGTCACTCTGCACCCATAAACCCACTTGTATTAGTCGATGAGCGATCATAACGGCTTCAGAGGTTACCTTCTCTGCTGGACCCAGCTGGTTCATTAGGCAGTTGCTCTAACGCTGGTACTGGAGGCCACTGGAAGCGAGGGATACTTTCTGCAACCAGCTGAACGTCCCACGATGTCTCTGATTTGATTGAAGAGGGTCGGCCTGGCCCACCTGGCCTGTGAGACAAGTGATGGGATGGGGGATGGCAGGGCTAGTGCAGAAACTCATTTCCTTTAAAACATTGACTGTTTTTCTGATTTAAGAAGTAATACCTATTCAGTGTAGAAAACACAGGAAATGTAAACAAAATTAAATAAATAAAATTAAAATGACCAGCAATCCCTAACTGGAGACGACAGCAATGTCGATGATTGTTGTATGGTCTTGTTCCTCTTTCCTCTCTCTCTCTCTCCACATGCGTGTATAAATTTTGGAGTGGGTCATCTATTATAAACATTATTTTCCTTACTTATTAATTCTCTATTTTATTCCAGAATGAATTTCACATGGTTTACAAAGACACATAAAATATGATATGATAGCACAAACAAAAAGTGGGGTAAGAAAGAAAAATCCAAACCATAATGACATTCGGATTTTTTCCCAGCTTTATGGAGCTATAGTTGACATATAAGATTGTATACAACATGTTTCGATCCTTTTATATATTGCGAAATGATTACCAACATAGCATTAGCTAACACCTCCATCCCCGTCACATAATCACCATTTATTTTTTGTGGTGAGAAAATTTAAGATTTGCTTTCTCAGCAACATTCGAGTACATAACACAGGGCATACTGGAATTTTTAAAATCTAACAGTGCATTGAGAGTATTTACCCATGCCATTAAATATTTCACAGCATCATTTTTTAATGTAATCCTTTTTATGAAAGTAAAACATACAAACACAGAAAAGTACACAGATTAGAAGCCAATGACTCCATACAGCATTTAAAAAAAAATAAATTTATTTATTTACTTTTGGCTGCGTTGGGTCTTCGTTGCCGCGTGTGGGCTTTCTCTAGTTGCCGCGAGCCGGGGCTGCTCTTAGTTGCGGTGCGCGGGCTTCTCATTGCGGTGGCTTCTCTTGTTGCGAGGCACGGGCTCTAGGCTTGTGGGCTTCAGTGCTTGTGGCACGTAGGCTCAGTAGTTGTGGCGCATGGGTTTAGTTGCTCCGCGGCATGTGGGATCTTCCCGGACCAGGGCTCGAACCCATGTCCCCTGCGTTGACAGGTGGATTCTTAACCACTGCACCACCAGGGAAGTCCCTAGTATTGTTTTTAATGGATCCAAACTGGTCCACTGATTGGCGATGTGGCTCTTTAGTCTGTTACCAAATGTTCAGTATTATCAATAAAATAGCAACAAAGAAACATGTCTAGGACTATTTTCAGCAACGCCAGAAACCATGGAGGAATCCATAGGTCTGAATTCCACACTATCCTTGGAAAGAACACATCTTCTGCGGCCTGAATCCAGCTGCTGCCCCAACTGCTTCCTGCCCAAGTTTGAACACTTTTAATCCAAAGCCAAGTCAAGCCGCTTCCCATCTCTGTGGCGTTCCTCCCCCTTGGCCCCCCCCAAACCCCCGGCTGCCCTTTCACGCCGGCAGCCCCCTGCCCCTGCCACAGTGTCCTCTGAGGGGCGCGCGGTTGGGCTGCCTGCAGGGAACCCTCCCTGTTGGAGAGCGCGCCCCTGAAGTCGGACATTTGGAAGAGAAACAGAGTCAGATACTTGCCGGAGGTGAATGATGGTGAGGGAAATCGCCGGGCCTTCCTTTCATTGTGTTCGAACCTCACTAAGTTTTCTAAAACGAAGATGCTTCACGCTCCTCTTTCTTAATTGCTGAAAAGTGTGTCCACTGTAGTGAAAAGGCAACGGGATTCAAAAGATCTGCAGCGCCGACAACAAAACTGCCCACAAGATGGCGCTGTTGCTCCATCGCAAAGGGCCTGCGGCGGGGCTCCTGAGTTACTGGCCAGGGAGGGGAGCCCAGACATAGGGCAGGGAAACGGTCAGAGGGGGGCATCGTCTTTCCTGTCGTTCTCAGAGCCTCTGCTCTCTCTCACTGACTATCCCACCACCCCTCCCAGCTTCTCCTTGGGCATCTTTTGGATGCCCCACAGTCAGCCCTGGCCTGTTCCTTCTCATCATTCCAGGGGTATCTCCTCCCTGTGGATTTTTTTTCCCTCTCATCCTTAACCAGCTGTAATAAAGAGTGATGTATATTTATTCTTATCTGTGTGTTTAATAAGGTTTTAGGTACACTTCTAAAACTTAAAAAGTAGAAAAGTTGATCTTTTTGTGTTCCTTTATTAATTCTCCTACATAAACAGAAACCCACAAAACCAAGATTAAGGTTTTCCTCCCTGTTGCTTGCTATTTCTGTATTTATTTTTTTGCAGCTCAGTGGCCCTGAGGAGAAAACCGATGAGACATACACCTAATAGTCATTTAGGTTCTTGATCTTTGAGTCCTTTATGTTCAGGGATGTAAACAAATCTGCATGTGGGGTGGAAATAAGGCAGCAGAATAATTCACAGACCATGGCTCTGATGCATCCAGCGAAGTACGTGGTCCTCTGAGTGCCAGGAAGGAGCCTGAAGGAGGCTCTGTGAGTAAGAGGACTTGGCCAAGGCAGCCTGGATGATGAGGAGGGTGCAGCTGGAGGTCGGTGCCAGGATTCGGTGGCTTCCAGCTCTGTCCTTCAGCTGCTCCAGTAACAACCCAGGAGGCTATACTGGGAGGCCTGGGAGCCCCCTGCCGACTGGAGCAACGTAAGGAAAAAAGGCTGGCTCTGAAGTAGTTTGCACACCCGGGGAATCCTGATTTCCTGACTCCGACTTGGCCTTGAGTCCAGCTGCTGACCCAGCCGTGCCTCCCCGTCCCTTCCCAGGACTGGGGGTGTGATTGGATGTCCTGTGTGCATCAGAGAGGGCTAGGACGCTGTAACGCCCGGCTCCCCAAAGGAGATGTGGGGTGACCCCTCTGGGCCATTAAGTTTCCTCACCCAGGTGAGTGTGAGACTGCCTTTCCTTTCTAAGGCGGTGGAGAGAGTCCAGATTCATGCCTTCGTTGGAGCCAAGACAGCAGTTTTCTACAATTGCACTGCCCCTCCCATGCCATGACCCATCGCTGGGTGCTGGCTTTCCGTCAGGGAAATGGGAGAGGGGAATCAACCCACATGGCCCAGAGGGTGGTCCATGGGGCAAGAGTTAAAGAGAGGAGGCCTAAGCTACTAAGTAGTGGACCCCTAGACGAAAAGGGTGCAGCCCAGCGAGATGTTAGCCGTTTACACCATGGTGTGATGTAGAGACAAGTCCTCCCACACCTCTGGTCAAGCCCTTTGAACTTTAAGCTTTAGCTCATGGAAGTGAAATTCCTTATTCTCCGTTCAAAGTATTTTCGGCAGTTGCAGGAGGCAAGGGAGATCTTTCCAGGGCACTTGAAATGATGCCATGGAGGTAGCTGTAGCTGTCACGTCACAATTCTCTTTAATAATAATAATAATAACAATAATAACAACCTGGTTCCACAAGTAATTCATATCCATCCTAGAAAATTTGGAAAACACAGAAAAGCACGAAGGAAATTACGACTCTTTTCAGCTTAACACCTTCAATTTACTTCTCCAAAACAGAGAGAGCAGCAAGAAGGCAATTAGCTAAAAGGGCTATTAACATAACAAAATCACCCCCAGCCCCTGCTCTCTAACTCTGGAGATAGCGCAGACCTGGGGCTTGGAGCTGAGTCTCTCACTCAGGCCTGCCCTGTAGAGCCATCGTTTTTGCCCCACCAATGACATTTTCTGAGATTCGAAAAATGATTCGCTTATTGGCAAACGCTGTGGTTGGGGAGAGAGAAGCACAGGGGCACAAAGATGGAAATATCACTCGATCTACCACCACACTCAGCATTTTCGTTTTGTTATATTCCGTTTGTTTCCAAACATAATGTCTTCCTGCTTTGCTGTACTTGGTAAAGGACAATCACATCCAAATTTTTAAAAAATCTCTTTTTATAGGCATTTTCACGAGTTGTTGCATAGGCATTCCCCTAATCTGTCTTCACGAAGAGACGACCTTACTCCTGGGTGGCCTGGGATCCAGGCAGAGAAGGAAGGGTGGGTGTGATGCTGAGCTGGGCCCTGGGGTAGGGAGCAGCCTGGAGGGGGCGGCCCCAGGGGAGCAGGCTGGCCACAAGGTGCTAAGGGAGGGCTTCCTATCCTCTTCATTGGTCCTAAAAGTTGCTCAGCAGTTGTGAAAAATGACATAAGTTCTTTCAAGGCACCTTTCAAAGTATGTAAATCAAAGTGATTAACCAAGGGCTTATCGTAGCTGTAATTCCCACTGCCCAAAGACGCCTGCTCATAATATTTTAGTGAATCTGTAGCATCTTTTTCATATAGAATATTAAACCAGCTTCTGTTCTGAAACCAGCTTCTGAAACCAGCTTCTTAAACTTTAGAATATGTTGTGAGCATTTTCTCATGGCGTTAAATATGTCCTTCTAATACAACTGCCAATGACTGCAGGTATTCAATCATCATTTCTTTAATTCCCACTGTTGGATATTTAGATGTCCCCTCTCCTTGATTTTCGCTAATTATTTACAACGTTGCAGTTAACATACTTGGGTGTATGTCTTGGTACATATCCATAATTATTTCATTAGGTAAATTCGTCTAAGTAAAAGAGTTTGTACACTTTTAAGGTAATTGGTAGGTGTTGCCATAATTTGCTCCAGAAAATTTGCATCAACTCCTATCATTGCATGAAAGAGCCCCTTTCCCCACATTCTCACCAATACTAGGAATTAGACATTTATTAGTATTTGTCAGTAGCAGTTAGGCAAAAAATAGCATCTCATTGGTTCAGTTTTGATTTTTAGATTATAAAATTGCATCTATTTCTAAGTAGTCTCCACACCATCCTCAACCCCTAGCCCACACCATCCTCATTGCTAATATTTATTGAACTTTACTTTGTACCAAACACTCGCATGTATTGCTTAGGTTATTTCGTATAGGAGTCCTTATACAAATTGCCCTACGTTACAGAGGTAGTAAAAGACAAATCTGAAAATTGAACCTACACTTGTCTGATGCTAAAGTCCTGACTCATATTCTTTTTTATTTTTTCAACCTGCACCCAATTTCCTTGGGTGTTTGATTCTTATTCTTCACCCTCTTGCCTGCCTGCCTCTCTCCTAGAGCTCACCCGGCCTGAGAGTCCTGTACCTTGTGTTGGGTTCAAATAACATCAGCCTGAGTGAGGAGAGAGCTGAATGACAGGGGAAAGGAGCCAGGCAAGAAGTGGTGGATATGTTACTTTTTTGGTCCCTTCTCAGGCATATCCCTTGGCCATGATTAGCAAAGTAGAGTGTGTGTGTGTGTGTGTGTGTGTGTGTGTGTGTGTGTGTAGCTAGGGTCAGGAAGAGCTTTTTGTGACTTGCTGCTGCAGAATAAGGTGGGTGGGGCGATGAACAAGCCCAGGATGAGGATTCAGAACACTTACATGTTTTTCTAAATACTTTATAGATTTGATTCTATTTTTAAATAGTATTTAAAGTTAAAAATTCTTTTTGTTTTTGGTATTTATCAATAGAAATACAACAATTTTTGCATTTTGATTTGTGCCTCCAGCAATCTTGCTAGATTTTCTTGTTTTAATAATTTTAATAAATTATTTTAATAAATAAGTTTTAATAATTTATTGGTAAAATCTTTTTTATTTTGATGTCAACTCTGAATAGTGACAGTTGAATTTCTTCCTTTCCCACTGTAGTATTGTTTATTCTTTTTCTTGACTTAGTGCTCTGGCTAGGACTTCCAATACAATGTTGGATAACCATGGCAATCTTTCACCATTTCACCCTTGAGCATGAAGTTTACTGTAGATGTTTTGTGGATACATTCTGTCAGTTAAAGAAGTCCATCTGTATTCCTAGTTTGCCTCTATTTTTTTTTTTTATCATGAATGTGTGTTAAATTTTATCAAAAAAGCTTCTGTCGTTATTTAGGTGGTTATATGCTTTTTTCCCCTTGGATTTATTAATGTTACTGTGTTGCATTGTTTTCTATACATACGTTTTCTTTCATTTTCCCATCTTTTTGAAGATTGGTATTAAGCTCATTTTGCAGATGAGAAAATTGACATGCAGAGGTTAAGTCATTTCCCCCAGGGCACAGAGCTGTGCGTGGTAGGTTTAGATTTTGGGTCGAGCCCGAGACACCCTAAACCTCGTGCTCTTTATAACTCAGCACATGAAGTACATGCCCTTTAGTGAAGGGCAAGTAGTGTCATTTTAGGGCTCGGAGGAGGTGCTTCTGCAGGATGGATGGTGAGTCCAGGGGGTCCTCAAAGGCTTTAATGCCTTTGGGCTGACAGTGGCTGCCAGATGAGTGGGAGGAGAAAAAAGGATTTGAAAATGTTAAAAAGAAAAGAGGAAAAAAGGAATGCCAAGCTACTGTGCTCAGGGCAACTTCCCAGGCTACTGGGAAGTAAGTGTGCGCGTGATGAATGGCTCCAGGTGTCCAGTGCCCTGTGGCTGATATAATTGGACCTGTTTGCCACCGTGCTCCCCCTGCATGGATCCAGGTAACTCAACGTATGCCTTTATTGCCTCAGGAGCACGAATGATTTTTGGTGCACTGTCTTCTGAAGTCACAATAAAGACTCATTTGAGGTGGTTTGGGGATGGGCATTGGATAATCAAGTGATATCTGGTCCCAGGTGAGTTCCCCATCACATAAGACCATCAAGTAGAGACAGGTAGATGACTCACTGGGGAAAGGGTGGCTTGAAGGGCATTAAATGGGATGTTGGACTAGTTTACCTCTCAGGTCCTTCCAAAGCTAAGGTTTTCTGGTTCTAGTGAGAATTAGTAGCATTTTCTATTTTCAGTGAAAACATGTATAAATTAGAAGCAACGTGACTTACACGTTTCCCCAAAGTGGGGGGCAACATATGTTAACCATAAGTCAACAGTGTGAAGTTGGTTCCCGCCCTTGAAGAACTTGCTCCCTTCCTGAGCCCTCCCAGTGGGCTTCATGAGGAGACTTGGCATGAGGTAGAATGCACTCTGTCATCCAGGCTCTGGATGACACTTACTCCAAGTGACCACACCCATCTGGGGTGCCAGGCAGCTGTGATAACTCAGCTGAACAATGAACACAAAATGGAAAGTTGATTTGCTGCTCGGTGCCGAGGTGGCCCCTTGCCAGTGTCCCAGTCAGCAGACCAATGACAAACACCTTGTCCCTCGTCCCTTGGTGGCTCACTCCACCACGGGACAGGGAATCGGAGGGGATGAGCTGACCACACAGAATGTCACAACCAGAATCTATCTTCTTCCCTCTCCATTGGGGCCTGTTCTCTGTAACCTGACGATTTTCCGGCAGCTGCTTGAGAGCTCTGCCCATCTCAAATTTGCCAGTAAGCAAAGTAAGTATATAAATAAATAAAAAACTCATCATCATCTCCTGGCCTCCTGACCCAATCTTGAAATGGGTGGCAAATACGCTGACACTTGGGTTCTTGTGTTTCATAGCAAACAGCGTTAGCCGCCAATTCACACCTGGGCTTGGCTGGGCTGGCCTCCATGTTAAGATGCTCCAGGACCTTCCTCAGGCCCTGGACTCCACAACACATTCAGAATAATAAATCCAGAAGTGGGGGAGGCAGAGCAGGGAGAGAAGGGATCTGCCTTCCTCTTCTAATTCCTTACTTTCAACTTGAAGTGCTAATAATGGCAATGACCTCTCTCCCCTAGGAAGGATCTCAAGCGTACCAGATGCCATTATCTTATTAATCTTTATCTGTGGCTGATGAGCATTGAGTTTTCATTGAGAAGAGCTGCCAGGAGGGGAGAACATGTATCCAAGACCGAGGACAAGGTGACCAGGTAGGAAAGTGGCTCTAAGCCCTGGTTGCATATTAGAATCTCCTGGGAGAACTTTTAAAAAATACCTGGGTATTACCCCAGACCAGTTATTCTTGAACATATTTAAAAGTTTTCCAATAACTGAATTAAATATAATTTTTAAAATTTAAATTAATCCAGAATCCCTGGAATTGGGGCTTGATCATCCATATCTTTCAAAAACTCTCCAAATTAATTCTATTATGTAACCTCGGTTGCAGCCAGGGTTGAGAACCACTAATATATACATCCTGCAGGTGGCCTAAGCACCAGCCTTCCCTGCACTTACCAGTATGTATCACAACAAAATAAAGGTAATATCCAATTTACCCTAACTTAAGTGCCCTAGAAGACTTACCATTTAAGGTTTTTCTCTCTGGCCGCTAAGGAGAAGAGAGACCCATATTTTCTGATTGCTTACTCTATGCCAGGCACCATGTACATATTAGCTCATGTTGGTCTTCATAGCAATCCTATGAGGTGGATATAATGAATTTAACTTTATGCTTGGAAAAGAATTCAAGGCTTGGTAATGCTAAGGTCGTGGAGTGGGGAAGGGGGGAGAGATATGGAATTTGAACCCAGGTCTGAGTCCATTGAAACAAAACTGTAAAAGTGTACCGTTGTCCATTCCATGTGAAAGCAATCTGTCTCTGAGCCTCTTTTCTGATGGGGTGGGAAAGAACACATTTGTCAAATCAAGCGCCACATAACACGAACCTAGGACACCATTAATCAACTCTAGGAAAGAAATCACACCTGACATGATGATTGCACTTGGGGTCTCCACCTGCTGAGTTTGTGGTAGTCAATGGTTATTCTCTAGGCTCTGCCTGGCTTTTGCAGGGGCCAGACTGCTGAGTTAAATGGAGGTATGATTGGAACCACAGCTTCTGCATCCTTTAGACCAGTGCTTTCCACTGTATATATAATGTGAGCCACATATGTAATTTAAAAATATTTAATAGCCACATTAAAAAAGTAAAAAAGCAGTGAAATTGAGTTTAGCAATATATTTTATTTAACTCAGTCTATTAACAATATTTTCATATGTAATGAACATAAAACACTATTAATGAGATATTTTACACTCTTTTTTGGGAGTACTAAGTATATTTTATACTTACAGTACATTCCAACTCAGATGTCAAAATTTCATCGGAAATACCTGATCTATATTTAAGTTTCATAAAATTTACAATTGAAAAAGTAGACTCACGTACTCAAGTTGTTCCAAATATATTGAAAAGTTTTCAACTAACTAACTTGCGTATGTTTAAAAATTTTATTAATTAAAATAAAAAAATTCAATCCCTCAGTTGCACGAATAACATTTCAAGTCCTCCATAACCGCATGTGGTTAGGGCTACCAATTGGACAGTGCACTTTTAGATCTTTGAAAGAGGCCCTGTTTTCTGACACACTCCCTTGGTATGATTTTATTTTTTATGATGCTGTCAGGGATGTGGCAGGTAGAAGTTTCCACACTTTTGTAGCTCTTACTCTGCAGTCCAGAGATGCAATGTAGGGGTTGTGCTAACCACTGAGTATGTCTGCTCTGATACACATTCAGGGGTTGAGGAAATGACCACCAGATGGGTCAGCAGACTCAGTGAACCCATTGTGAATTAGACTTTGGCTAAGATTCCATTCATTATCTAGCTCCCATTGACCCCTATTCACAATGTCAACCTGGATCCTGGGTCCAACAGTCCTCAAAATCTTTGGGTAGCCCCTCTCCTCAATTTGCTTACCTGAATAAATGTTCAAGGATCCTTTTGGAGAAGAACTGTGGGAATCAGAAGTGTGAATATTTTCTGTGGTTTTGTAGGGTCCTTTTCCCTGGGGATCTGGCCTCTTCTTCGTCCAATGGGCTCTGGGTCGTAAAAACGGGCAAGGGATTATGATATTGGAATAACCACCCCTAATCTCCTGACCATCCCTGTGTCATTTCCTTAGCTGGTACAAACTGAGTAGTTACCCTTGTTGGCGGCCCACCTATTTTGCCTTTAGGTGCTTCATGTTTTATGAACCAACTGCATAAACTCTATGCAGGTCAACCCCCTCTCGCTGCCTCCCTCCAATCTTGCCACTCATTACGGTAACTGAATCCACCTAGCTCCTAATGGTTATGCTTTGCCAACTTGCCTCTATATTTCAGAGTCCTTTCATCCCATTACTATCAGTGAGCCTGTAATGGCCTTTCCTGCTGTCAGCCTTGGCCTAGAGAAGAGACCCACCACTGCATTTCTCAGTGATGCTGGTGCCCCTCTCACTAGCCATTCTTTAGAGTCCTCCCTTGGAACAAAATCACCATGTAGATTTTCTGGTCTTTCTTAGTATATCCACTCTAGCATCTCCACTTTTCTGAAACTTTTAATCCCTTCCTCCACCATCAACCATGGCAATTCTGGCATTTCAACTTCACTCAGCATGAGCATTGCTTTTTCCATTTTTGCAGCAGCTGTCTAGTTGTAGGCTTATACCAGCTTCTAGGGCAGCAATCCCCAACCTCTTTGGCACCGGGGACTGGTTTCATGGAAGACAATTTTTCCACGGACTGGGGTTGGGCGGGGGGAAGGTTTTGGGATGATTCAAGTGCATTACATTTACTGTGCACTTTATTTCTATTACTATTACATTGTAATATATAATGTAAGGGTTATACAACTCACCATAATGCTGACAGGAGGCGGGGCTCAGGTGGTAATGAGAGCGATGGGGAGCGGCTATAAATACAGATGAAACTTTGCTCGCTCGCCTGCGGCTCACCTCCTGCTGTGTGGCCTAGTTCCTAACAGGTCGCGGACCGGTACTCGTCCGTGGCCCAGGGGCTGGGGACCCCTGTTCTAGCGGTCTTGCCAAGGTGTTAAACCTTTTATCCTGGGAGAGGGCTCTCAAATCGACAAACTCTTACTTATCCAACCTTATATTCCAACTTCCTTGATTAAGCACCTCCAGAAGACAATTCTGAGTGTACCCTCCCAGCTCTTGCTGGTACATGCTGGCTAGGTCTTGAAACTCCTTAAGGGTATAGTTCCTTTTCTTTTCCCTTGTCAGCTTGTCCCCAGTTGGGTTATGTTGTGACTTAACTAAACCTAGTTATAAGTGACCAGGAAGGGATGTGAGGGCAGGTCTTGGGTGGGGCACTTGTGGCCTTGCAGCGGAGAAGACTCTCATAATCTCCGGTCAATGGTGGAATGCAACTTCTTAATAGGGAGGGTGGGCCTCTTCAGCAGTCTCAGAAAGCTCAGGGGAGTCTGTGGATTCAAAATTTGGGAACGGGGGTTAACCCAGCTGTTCCCATTTCTTGTGTCAGGGTCCCATTTTATCCTAACCAAACTTTGGGCTCAGCTATTCTGACAATTATATCTTGGTCCTGGTCTTCAGCTTTCCCTGCCCTCACACTGTAGGAAATGAGAGCTTCTTTGTATGCTACCAGGAAGGTCTTCTGGCTTTCACACCTAACTTTCCGTTGGGATTAATCCTCTCAGCTTTTTCTTATATTTTTTCAGAGTATCAAAAAAGCTTAATAATAGCCAACATTGGTCTTGTAATTACTATGGCCACCATATTTCTCAAACACCTGATACACTGCAATAGCTAATATATCCTCTTCCACTGGTATTCATCACAATACAGCACCAGTGGCTGTTTTTTGACTGGACTTGACTGCTACGTTGTGCCATGGGCTAGAAGTGCTCCAGCTTCCATCAGTGTGATGGGGTCTCTGCCAGACAGATGGGAAGTGATGAAGCTCCAAAACGCCTATCTATTCCTCTGCTTTCTTTTAACACTTGTGCTACTAATTGTTGTAGGTTGGGCTCTCTGGGCAGCAGACTCTGAGATGGAGTTTAGCATGTAGGAGGTTTATTAAGAAAGGCTGTTGGGAAGGGAAGGAAAGGAAGCAGAAGTGTTCAGAGGAAGAAATCAAGCTTGGATGCAGGTCTAAGAACAGTCTCAGCTGAATTCTTGTGACCTCTGGAGCTAAAAGGCTTTTCAGATTTATCTAGAAGTGGTGCAAGATGACTGGGCCTTTATCTTCCTGCATTGTCCAGGCATTGGATGAGGGCTATCAGAAGAAACTTGTGTTTGGAGTCTGTCTGCCAACAGCACTTCGAAGTGCTGGGACAACAGTTCCTTCACTGAAGGACTATCTGGGTGATGCAACCCAATGTCCACCATGATGTCCAATCCTGAGATTCTTTTTCTAAATTGAAGTATAATTGACATATAACATTATATTAGTTTTAGGTGTATAACATAATGATTTGATATTTGTATACACTGTGAAATGATCACCACAACAAGCTTAGTTGACATCCGTCACCATCGTAGTTACAAAAATATTTTTCTTGTGATGAGAACAGAGATTCTTAAACTTTTAAAAATGGAGAACTATTGTATGCCTTCTTACATGCACTTCTGTTGGAATTAACTGGCTTCTAGAATTAGAATTGATTGTGTTTCTCTGTTTCCTACTAAACTGTGAACTCTTGGAGGGGAGGGACTTTTTCTTAGGTATTCTGTATACAGGGTCCTGAGTAAATGGCCAAAGGCCTAGGATTAGACACACAGCAGATATTTAAGACCTGTCTGTTGTTGCACATTGAGTGAGGTTTTATGATTGACCACCTTGGGTGGGCAGATAGGCTTTTCGGAGTGGAATTGTTGGTCGTGAGAGTTCAAGTCTATAACTAGAATACTCTTCCCTATTGGCAATTCTGGTAAATTAATTAAGTTAATGTTAATGAGCATTTGCTAAGTGCCAGGCAGGATTCTAGATGTCCTGAGAGATATGGTGATGAACAAGACATTATTCCTGCCCTCACGGGGGTGACAACTTTGAGCACCAGGGCAAGGGGATTGGAGATGTATCCGTTCAAACTTTGAGATTCATCAGTAGATTTGGATCTCTCGATTGGGCATCTTTGGGCTGCTCCTTATCATTCTGAGTGAATTCAGGCCAGGTAGGTGTGATAGGTTAGGGCAAGGTCAGTGGAGCAGTTATGTTTAGCTGAGAAATGAGAGATGGTAGAACACCACTCATTTCACCCAACATAGGTGTCTTTATTACCTGGACAGGAAGAGTCTGTGCAGTTTGAGCCTGCCTAGCGATGCCTTTGATGGTATTAGGTAGCAGTATACTGAGGTATAACATTGTGAGTAATGGATTACACCTGTATTGTCCAATATGGTAGCCACTAGCCATATGTAGCTATTTAAATATAAAATTAAAATCAATTAAAGTTACAAATCAGTTCTTCAGTTGCACTAGTCACATTTCAAGTATACAATAGTGACATGTGACTAATGGCTACGCTATTGGGCAGAACAAATTTTAGAACACTTCCATTCCCATAGAAAGTGCAACTGGATGGCAATGGTTTAGACTATTACTGACTCATGCAATATTAGAACAGGATTTCTTCCTGATTTATTAGATAGGGACATTGGGACCTATAAAGCTAATAGGACTGGGATCATCTGAGTCTCAGTTCAATGACTCTTTATTTACAGATTTCTTTCAGTTCATAGGCTTGGGAGATCCTCTTTAACTGCCCAAGATACCTAATATAATACAAATTATCTATCCATCTATCCATCCATCCTTCCATTTTCTTCCCATCCTCTAACATACTCTACATCTCCTTTTACCTATACTCGTTGCTTGAACTATACCAGCCAATTTGATACAACTCCTGCTGAGAAGAAAATCACCTTCCAACTAAACAGGAGACAGAAACATGATGATGTTACAGTATGATAAGTGGCATAGTTGAGTAGAAGCAGAGTGCAGAGGGTCCAGAGGAGATAAGTTAAATTCTGCCAGAGGGCTTGGGACAGGCATTACATAGGAGGTGACATTTAAATTGGGTCTGAAGGATAACAAGAATTCTCAGGCAAGAAGGAAGAGGAAATGTTCTAGGAAGAGGGAACAGCATGAACCAAGGTCCGAAAGCATGAAAGTGCACTGACTGTGGGAACGGTGAGTAGTCTTTTGTGGTCCCCGTGTGGCTGGGGGAGGGTGGTAGGAGACAAGCCTGGAAGAGTAGGCTGGGCCCATCCGTGTAAGAACTCGCAGGCCAGGCTGAGAGACATGGGCTTTATCTAGCAGGCAATGGGAGTCTTTGGAGGTGAATAAGAAGGGGAAGGATGTGACTGAATCTGTGTTTTCAGAAGATCAATCCATAGGGATGTAGGGAATGGATTAGTGTTCCAGGTGATTCAACTCCCTGACTTTGTCCGAGGTGGAGTAAGGCTCCTGAACCTAGTACAATAATGATATGGTTCTTTCTTCTCAGATTTAAGGAATAATTAATACTCCTCCAATTAAGACTTTTTGACCTTTCCATCCTACTTTTGCTTCTCCTCTCCTTGACCGCCTTACCCAGCCTCCTCCCACTAAAGCACATTTTCTCCAGCATCAAATCACACAGAGGGGTGGAAGGGATATGGGAACATGCCAGGGAACATCACCAGCATTGTCTGAGCTTCACGGGGCCTCTGCAGCCTTAATGCCTCTGGGTCCCTGGTGTCCTCATGAACCTTAATGAGAAATGCTACTCCTGTGGTTGCATTTTCCTGACAGATCCTGGGATGAGTCATTCTAACTCCTGGCTGGCAAAGTCCTGAAGTCATGCACAGAGAGTGGAGCTTTCCCTTGATTTTATCCATGAAAATTGAAGGCAGGGAGCTGAGAGGGATTTAGAGAAACCACTTACCCAGTGGGAAAAGATTTGGCCGTGTCTGCGTCCCCTTCTCCTGAGGATAGAATGCTTTGTTGGCCTAACAGTTACATTGGGTTAAGAGCTATGACAATATGCAATTAATAGTGAATTTCTTTGTAACAGATAATTGTCAAAACATATTGAAGCCCATTCAGAGAGACAACTTTGAAAGGAGCCTCGGCTGTCCACACACACATCCAACACTGTCATTAAGCCCTCCTGGCATGACAGCAGCTATAGTTCATTATCCTGGGTGGTAGCTGTGGGGGAACTCTATTCTTTACATTTTCTTTGGGAAAAAAATGTTTTTTAAACGTTCATTTGCAACACAACACAGGCAAATAAATGGAAGGGGATGTGGTCTGGTGATTCACGAAGGAACCCAAACTAGGAGGGGCTGTGCTCAATTTCTGACAGCTCAGTGATTTATTTAAAAAGAAAAGACACCTGCCACCCTGGCCCCAATTGGATACTTCCGCCGGCCAGAGGAGTATAAGAATTTCTCAGTGGACTCTTAGGTAAATAAAATTGTCATCTTTACCTGTAGATAGAAATAAATGCCCAAGCACACCTTGTAAAAACTTTATTGATTTATTTTTATGAATAAAAACAGGCCTGCTCTTTTCATTTTGATCGTCAGACACGGGTTGCTGATCCAGCATCTATTCTGCCCTTCTTCCTTACTAAGGAAGCCTATTTTGTTTAGGGCAATCAAATACCTTGTTAAAAATCACCCCATTCCTGGCATGGATTCCTTTACTCAGGGGGTGACTAAGTGACTCAGTCTTGGACCATGAGCTGTAAAAATAGCCTACTGGGTGGATTTTTAGAATGGATAGATATATGTTTTTTTCTTGATAAAATGAGGTGGATTTAGCTGGCACTTATTTTTTTTTCTTCATCTTTTCTCCTTTCTCTTTCTTCCTGCCAGAGAACCAGATGAGATACCCAGGGTGAGGCAGCTAACAGGTAGCACTCTGCTAGGCACTGGGGATGTGGGGTAAACAGGAGGATTCCTAGCCTTACAACATTCACTGGAGCATATAAACATACAGGTGGACAATCACAATCCAATATCCTGAGTCCTATAATAGGGAGAGGGAGGGATGTAAAATATGAGACTAGCTTGAACCATGAAAAAAAAGCACCTCAAACTTCTAGGCAACCCCCCAAACTATGGAGTCAATGACCAGGGCAGGCACAGTCCTCATGCTTATCTGAATCCTGGGCATGGGGAACCTAGAAAAACATGGTCACCCAGTCCCTGGGGACTGGGAATAAGCATTGAGAGTGGGAAAGGTCCGAGTGTGGGGAGGCTGTATTTGCTTCTCTGAATTCCTCATCGTGCAGTTCCTGCCTATGTCAGAGCAGTGCCGAGCCCAGCTTGGAACACATGTTCCTAGGAACACATGAGCTTTGGCCTTCAGGAAATGTCTCTTTTGGGGATGACATTCTAACTTAGGAGAATGAGTGAATTTGACAGCTCAAATTGGTGGAAGAAACACTTGGACCAGCCTTGAGCACTGCTTGGGCACTTGGCCAGCTGAAATTGGCATGACTGATCACGAAGCTCATTTGGTAACATGAAATGGACAGTTCTATTGGGGTCAAGTGAGAAGGCTGGCTAATGTTCCCAGGCGCATGCTTCCCAGAATCAAAAGCAAAATATTTTTTTAAACAATGACAAGAGGGGCTATGTGATCATTTCCACCATCGTTGGTTTCCTCTCCTCTCCCAATCTTTATAATTCCAAGGATGTTGGTAAAAATATTTAACCATCAGTATGGCAATTGCACTAACCAATCAGAAGAGATGCAAGGTTTAATGACACTCAGTGCACCCTCTGAGTGTCATTTCTACATTGTTCTTTGGCTTCTTTCAAAGGCTCATTTCATGTGTGTAATTCCCAGAGTGCACTACTGTGTGCTGTGCTTCCAGAACAATGTGCACACAGCTGCCTACTGAACAGTTGTAAACCAAGACAGAAACACCAGTGTGAGCAAGTGTCTCGGATGCTCTGTGAGTGCTAATCCTGCAAGATGGTACTTGGGACCGAAATACCTTTTTCATGATCTAATAGACTTGGGGAAATGTTTCATCTTCTGTTTTCTTCTTGATGATTCACAATGCACATTTATATACTCATAGCTTTGAGAAATCTTGCGAGTGAAACCTATTTACTTTTTACTTTTTACCAGCATTTCCCACCTTTTTTTTTTTTTTTTAAACCATGGAGTTTTCTTGCCCTCCTACCATCCCCAAGGACCACCTGTCCTTGGAACAAACCTTGGTCTTTATCCTCAGATATATAAATAAAAAAATAAAAACAAGAAAACAAGATATAAATAAACAGCAAAAGTATATAATCATCTGCAAGTCAAGAAAACATCTATTTTCACGTTGGAGGTGGGTTGGATAATTAAGGTATATGTGAATTCCTGCCCCTCCAGACAGCAATCAAATCTTTAGGCACTGTTCAGGTAAGGGAAGTATTCCAGTGATCAATTTCCGAGGAACAAACAACCCTAAAACGAAGTGGCATTAAACAACATTTATTGTGCTTAGGATTTTGTGTGTCAGGAATTGGGATGAGGTTCAGTGAGAATAGCTCATCACTGTTCCATGATGATTGGGTGACTCAAATGGCAAGAGATGGTCGGGATGTTTTAACTGGGGCCATATATCTGAGGCTGTGATCTCAGCTGTCAGTTGGATTTCTCAGTTTTTCTCCATGTCATGTCTGGTGGGACTGAAATGTCCCAGATGACCTCTTCACTTCCATGTCTGGTGCCTGGGTTGGAATGGCCAGAGAAGCTTGGGCTGGCAGGTCATTTTTCTCTATCCACGTGGCATCTTTGCTCACCTAACTTAGGCTACTTCACAGGATGGCAGTCTTAGAGTAGTCAGACTTGCATGGTCATTGGCTTCTCCCAGATTGAGCATTCTAAGAATCATGGCAGAGGCTGCAAGGCTTCTATGACTTAGCCTTAGAAGTTCTAGAATATCACTGCCTCTGAATTCTATTGGTCAAGCAAGACATGGCCAGCTCAAGTTCCAGGGGATGGGAAATACATTCCACCTTTTTGATGGGAGGAGAAACAAAGAATTTGTGGTCATCTTTAATCCACCACAGGCATCTTACTGGTTGGCTCTCTTAAGCATCAGACTTGAGATGCTTAATGTCATCTGAAATGTCAGTTGGGTCCCACCTGGCCTCAGGTTTACCTTAAGCAATGCCTGGAAAAGTTCTTTTAGCGTGGGATGCCATTTGGAGAACATAAAAGATTAATTGAGATGACCAACCCATCTAGACACAGAGTACAAAACAGTAATTTAAATGCCTATAAACACAACAAACAAAATTACTCTTGCATGTGGCTCTGGTATTAATGCCCGTCATCGTGTATGAAGGATGAACTGTTGGAACATTTCTCCAGACTGCAAAAGGGGTCATGGGAAATGGTCCACTCTGGTTCTCCTCTCCTTTTAGCATCCTGCTCCCATGTTGGCTACTTTTCTGTGATCCTCATTAGTTTGCGTTAGATTTGTCACATTACGGTTTTTCTTTAATTTTAATTTTATTGGAGTATAGTTGATTTACAATGTTGTGTTAGTTTCCGGTGTACAGCAAAGTGATTCAGTTATACATATACACATATTCATTCTTTTTTAGATTCTTTTCTCATCAGGAGCTTGGGATAAACATACACACACTACTATATATAAGATAGATAAAAAACAAGGACTTACTGTGTAGCACAGGGAACTTTACTCAATATTCTGTGATAACCTACATTTAGAGGTTTTATATAAATTACTGAGAATGCTCAGTTTCTGTCTAGAATTGCTCTAAGATTATCTATCTATCTATCATCTATCTATCTGATTTTGAGGGAAAAAATTCAGAAGTTTACAGAGAATATATAAACAACATCCGTATTCTCACTTCCAAGAATTTACAAATATCAACGTGCTAATCTATTTTCTGAAAGTTTTTTTTTTTACTGAAAGAAATAAAATATTACAGAGAAATTTGAAGTATCTTTTGATCAAATTTCCCTCCCCCCTGTCCCAGAAGCAACCAGTCATGAATTTACTAAGTAGGATGATATTTTAAGTATAGTGTTTTTGTCAACTATTTTACAGCTCCATCTTTCCCTGTTTCTAATTTACTGCCCTGAAGAAGTGCAGCTGAAATTTAAGGAGGCTGACCCTCTCAAAATTCCCCACTGCTTTATTATTTGTGATTAGCTTCCCTTTCTATACAGCATGCACGTGAGGGGATATTATCCAGGCTTTGGTGGAAAGAACTACTTCTAGGAAGAGGCACTCTGTAAATATCCCCCTGTCTGAGCGGAAACAATGTTATGCTCATTCTATTGTATATCGTCCAACACCCTCACCACAAATGTTATCATCCAGGACTCCAGTAGTTATGTGTTTCGAGGCTGCCACACCTGTAACTTTTGGGCTATATGTATGGAAACCACAGCGTTTTGTCAGACAAAATGTGTCAACACTGGCCTGGCCGGCAATTCCAGTATCAATGTCACCTTGTTTCTACAGATACAAAGTGCTGGCATGCAGTTCAACACCCTCTGTGCTATAGACTAAATGTTTGTGTCCCTCCCACTCCCAAATTCCTATGTTGAAACCTAACCCACAATGTGATGGTATTTGGAGTTAGGGACTTTGGGAAGTGATTAGGTCATGAGGGTGGAGCTCTCATCAATGGGATTAGTGCTCTTGTAAAAGAGACCCCAGAAAGCTCTCTCATGTGAAGACGCAGTGAGAAGACAGCTGTCTATGAACCAGGAAGCGAGGCTTCACTGGACACTGAATCTTCTCGTGCCTTGATCTTGGACTTCCCAGACTCCAAAACTGTGAGAAATCAATTTCTGTTGTTTATAAGCCACCCAGTCTATGGGATTCTGTTACAGCAACTCAAACAGACTAAGACACTGTCGTAGTGATTCTTAACTCTACCAGATGTAACTCTTCCTTTCAAAAATGCTTATAATGCTCCTTATCCTATATCCTTTATAGATAAGATAACCTACCTACACAAATCATTAATAATAATTAATATAATGACCTGGCTATAGCACAAAAGGAAATAATATTTTCCAGTGTGTAAATGCTTGGCTGTAATAATTAACATAGTCAGGTGATAGCTCCTGCTTGTCAATCATCATGAGTGCCAGAGCCACAGATGTAGACTTGATCTAGGCATGGTCATCAGCAGGGTGATTTTCAGAAACAACGAGCAACTTTTGCTACAGTTTCATACAAAACAAACTACGGATTCCTCAAAAAGCTAAACACAGAATTACTGTATGACCCAGCAATCCCACTCCTAGATATATATCCAAAAGGATGGAAAACAGCTACTCAACCAAACACCTGTACAGGAATGTTCATAGTAGCACTATTTACAACAGCAACTGGTGGACACAACACATAAATCCATCAGTGGATGAACAGATAAGCAAAATGTGGAATATATGTACAACGGAATATTATTCAGCCTTACAAAGGAATGAAGTACTGGTGCTTGCTACAGCATGGATGAACCTTGAAAACAGAAATCAGACACAAAAGGTTACATATTGTATGATTCCATTTACATGAGATACAACATTCAGAACGAGTAAATCCATCCAGACACAAAGCAGATGGCTGGTTGCCAGGGGCTGGAGGTGGGTGGGTGGCAGGTAGGAAGGGGCTGCTTAATGGGTACAGGATTCTCTTCTGGGGAAATGAAAGGTTTTGAAACTAGATAGGGGTGGTGAATGCACAACAGTGTGAACATATATTCATGCCTTTAGCGCATTGAATTATTCACTTTAAGACAGCATGAATTGTTAATTTCTGTTATGTGAATTTCACTGCAATAAAAAACAAAGTACAATCTTCCCTTGATTTACACGTTAAGTGCATTTTCAGAGTTCAGTGATTCTTAAAATCATGCAAGTAATGCTTGAGGTTTTGTATGTAAATACAAGTTAGGGTTCAGGCTCAGATAAATTATAAATAGGTGTTTCTCCTCCAGGATTGTCTGGTGGGACAGTCAAATGTTGGGCAGGAATTTGTTGAGCAGAACAGCCCTGTCCATTACAGAAGGTCTGGAGTCTCCATGCCTGTTTCCAGCATGCGCTGCCCTTGGGGAAGTACAGCTGAGGCTGGTGGCCCAGGGGCGAGTGACAGTGCTCTGTGTCTTCGTCCTTCCAGCAGCTGCCACAATCTATGCCCCCACCTGCCAGGTCCCTGTGTTCAGCGCCTCTGTGCTACCTCGCTGTTCTGCTCCAGGAATGGCTAAAGGGAATCCCGGCGAGAGCTGTGGGATAGCATTAAACACTTTACTCCCTCTCCTCATTTAAAAGAGAAAGCTGGTACTTCATTCCCACGGTGATGATCCTAATGCTCTTAGCAAGCCATTGGCTTTGGGACCTTGTGACATTTTGTTTTTGTTTTCCAAAGCACTAGAGCCAAAGCCAGGGCAATTAATACGCTGTTTCTTTGGTGGTGGAGAAAGATGCTACTGCTAATGCTGTTTGGCCTGATCAGGCTGGCTAGTCTTTTAGAAACTGTGTTCTCTTTGCTTTCCCTGCTTCACCTCCCCAAAGGCACCTTTGGGCCAGACTTTCTCTGCGGTCAGCTGCAAGGCAGGCTACTGACAGCTTGGCTCTGGCAATGCCTCCCTGTTTAACCCACAAACCCTTGGGGAAGAATCTCCAAAATGGAGGTGCTAGGAGAGAGAACAGCCTGGAACGTGAAGAGTGAGACTGGTCAGTTCAGGCACACCCTCAGGAATATGCTCTTCTTTGGTTCCTTTAAGACCTGCACTGTGTCTCTAGCTGCACATCTGAGGGGCCCTGCGAAGGGCCAGGCTGGGAAGGGCTGGGCACATGAGCACCTCCTGAGGACACAGGTCTTGTGTTGATACACTGGGACCAGGCCAGGGGGACCCTGGGTTGGCCAGAGGATCCAGGCAAGAGGAAGGGTGGAGAGAGAGGACCCTGAACCAGCCCTGAGCCTGCCACTCGGGAAGCGAGAGGGAGGAACCTGGAAAGACCACATCCAGCATCTGGGAGTGATTTCCTCTGTCAAAACCAATGCGTGTCTCTGATGTTTTTTTCTCTGAGCCCAGCTCTCTGCCTCTTGCCATCATTTTCTTCAGATGTTTACCAGGAGCTCTAGGCCAGCCACGTGGCAGCAGCCTCATTTGTTTTTATTTAGTTTGTATGGATTTGCACTGTTTTGTACATAAAAAGAACCAAACGAACATTAATTGCTAACCACTCGTAACCTGCCACTTGCATGTTCGAGCTTCATCTGTGCGCACGCTTCCTCGGTGGGAACAGACCGTGTGGGGTGCTTCTTCATTCGTTTGCATCATTTCACATACACCTGGCTTGCACTCTAACTGCCCAGGTAGGATTCTTTCATGAGAAAACATCACAGGCACCCTGGGCATCCTTCCATTGCCTGATGTCCAGGGGATCCCAAATTTCCTTTGATGTAAAGAACAATTTTCTAACCTTTCTTATCATACTTGTTATGTATATTCCTCCCAGAAGAAATTGCCAAGTTAAAGCATATGAACTCTGCCGCTCTATTTAGACGTTCCCAAATAATTCCAGAAGGATGAGCCCATTACTCACTGCCCTTGGGGAACCAGGATACCTCTCTTGCTGTCATCGTTCAATCATTCACCCAGTACAGGTGTTTGCTGAGCGACTACTGTGAGCAAGCATCATGTCGAAGCCGGGGGAAGGGTGGCAAACAAGAGGCAGGCCCTCGTCCTTGGCCTTGCTGTGCTCTGCCCCCTGCAGTGGTTTCTCGAGCTACGGTCCTGGAGCACCACACTGGAATCCCCTGGGGTGGGTACTTATCAAAAATGCAGATTCCTGGGCTTCCCTGGTGGCGCAGTGGTTGAGAGTCTGCCTGCCGATGCAGGGGACACGGGTTCGAGCCCTGGTCTGGGAAGATCCCACATGCCACGGAGCAGCTGGGCCCGTGAGCCACAACTACTGAGCCTGCGCGTCTGGAGCCTGTGCTCCGCAACAAGAGAGGCCGCGATAGTGAGAGGCCCGTGCACCGCAATGAAGAGTGGCCCCTGCTTGCCGCAACTAGAGAAAGCCCTTGCACGGAAACGAAGACCCAACACAGCCAAAAATTAAAAAAAAAAAAAAAAAGCAGATTCGTGGGACTCGCCCTCCCTACTACTGAACCAGAATCCCTAGGTACAGAGATCTGCATTTCCGATAAAATTCCCCCATGCGCATTACATGTGAGCACAGCTGATCTAATGGAAATGAGCAAAAGTTCCCTTCTGCTCGGAAGGAAACAAGAAGGGCCCCGGATGGAATGTGGGAGACTGGGTTGATGGATCGGCTGGAGAAGGGAGGTGACAGAACTGTGCAGGTCTCCTTGACAGAATGTCACCTCCTGCAGGACCCAGACAAAGCCACTGAACCGAGGGCAGGCTGTGACGAATGAGCCAACCGGGTAGATCATTTTCTGCTGCAGTGGGGTAGGTCCCTGCCGCGGGTGGAGCAGCCTGGGCCACAGAGCGGGATTAGAGCATTTTCTGGCGTCCAGATCGCTGTTTCAAATTAGTTGAGTGAAGCCAAGCAGCGCTGGGGAGGGGGAACATGTGGCTCTGCTCAGCGATGGAGTCGTGAGGGGTGCGAGCGTCCACCAATTCTCTGTGCACAACCTGACCATTGTGCATGGTGGACCAGCCAGCCCGTCTAGGAGGATGGCTACGCGGGTCAGGATGGATGAGATGGAGAGATGGAGAGAGGCAGCAGCAGCTGAGGTATCATCAGGCTGCTCTGCCAACTCAGGGGAACGTCCAGACTGCACCGTGTAAATTGGGCCAGGCTTGGACCAGCTGTGTGGGAGTGACTTGGGCATGCCACAAGCAGGATGGGCAGGGCTAATGCAGGCTGTGGCTCTGGGACAGAGGAGTTATAAACCTGAAATAGTCCAGTGTGGGGTCCCAGGAATTGCCCCAGGCTTGTGACAGCCAGTGGCCAAAATTGAGATGTGCTTATCTTTCTCCAGATAGGGCTGACCCCCTAAATGACATGCCAACCTGGAGAGTTGGTGTTTCCCATAGTGCACAGCTTCTGAATCGCATGGCTTCTGAATTGACCAGACACACACGCCCAAGATTCTTTCGGCATTTTTTTGGGACGCTGCCATTGAATGATGACCCTGGTCCCAGTGGTAGACTCAGCTTTTGTTTATTTCCCTATTTGGAACAGTCTCCTTGAGGTGGTGTAAGTTGGTGCCCCCAAACCAAAAGCAGGAGGGGGCCTTACTGCATTGCCCTCAATAGATACCAGCATCCCTTTTGCATGGATGGCACGCAGCAAGCTGCGTTTCTGATTTTGCCCAGATTAGCAGTTAGTCCAGCATCCGTTTTCATTAAAGCCTGAGTTACTGCACATGGTACAGTTTGAGTTCCAGTTTGGAGATGCTCCATGTGTGCCTCTATTTCTTAATTCAGGAAAATGATCATCAGTTATTTTTTTCTGGCCTGACCCTATGGTCTGATCACGTAAGGGCAAATTAGTCAAGCCAGCACAGGCCATGGATGGTCTTCGGATGTCAAAGTGACTTCTGGGGGCACAGAGGGGAAGGCCTCCAGACATACAATTCCCCAGGGCCTTTCTACCAAACACTGAGATCTGCTCACATCATCTCATCAGGGGCAGCTCATGGTTTCCATCCACTTGGGGTGGTGGTGAGGATGAGCCTAGCTATTGAAAGACCACGCCAGCACACAGGAGGTACCTGTGACCTCACTCATATGAACTCAGACTGCTTTCCATCTGTGCTGGGAATGAGAGCATGTGTGTACGTGTGCGAGTAAGTGTATGTTTCCTCAAAGAGCACAGCTGTAGTCTTCGGTTGAAAAGTAGAGAGCTAACACAAACGACTGGGGAAGAACACCTATTGATCAATAGTGATGCTGCATTTGGTACCTGCTTGAAAGGAATCATTAATCTTAAGTCACCAAAAAGAGAACAGAGGAGAGAGCATACACTTTCCACCCTTGAATCTCTCACTGTTGCCTTTCACAGGAACAGTTTCTCATGCAGAAAAATCTGTTTTCAGTTGGACTGAAAAGCTGCCCCTTGAGTCATAAATGTCTCTATATTTGTAAGGCTCTTCACAGTTGACAAAGCATTTTTGCAAAGTTTTCTCATTTGATCCTACCCACAGGGGAGGAGTGGCTAACCCAGGGCTGCACAGCTAGAAAATGGCACAGTGGAGCTGGATTCCACCTCAGAGGAGTCCTTGTTCAGTTTGGGTGGCAGCTGAAGCTCTAAGACCAAGGCTGCCGTGGTAGTGGAGAGGCTGTTGAACTTGACGTAGGAGAGGCCCATAGTTTACATCTTGCCCTGCACTTTGACTCTAGGGAAACTCTCAGCCTCGTTTCCCCTCCTGGGCTGAGGGTGGTGAACCAGACCTATCTCAGCAAACAAAAATGGTAAAGTGAGCTTTCTTATCCTTTGTACAAAGGGACTGTGCAAATATCAAAACAACAAAAAATGGAGTCCTGGAATAGTTTTTAGATACAACCACTCATCTGACCCTTTACTCTCAGAAGCAAGTCAGTTTCACCTCCCCCAAAGGTGGGTCATGCCCACAACACCTGTTAGCCCCCCACAAGGAGGGATGACCCCCGCTGAACAGCCAAAATTGAGTATCAGCGGATTTGCTTCAGCAAGGATGTTTCCTGGTTTCTGGGCGATTGTTGCCACCCCTGGGACAAAAGGGTCATCCTCAGAATCGTGCAAGTTAATAATATTCATATGAATATGAAGCAAGGGCCTTTGTAGACTCAATGTTTCATTGTTTCAATGCATTTTGATATTAAATGAATAAGTAATGTGAATTACATCTAAACGACTGAAATATGCAAGTCGGCATCTGTTCTTTTTAAGTCAACAACTCGAGCTTATTATTAATACTATTATTATTAAAGGCTACAGACATAGTCTTTTTCCATAGTCATTTCTTCAATCAGGAAAGTAATCTTTTTTTTAAATATATTTTTTAACATCTTTATTGGAGTATAATTGCTTTACAATATTGTGTTAGTTTCTGCTGTATAACAAAGTGAATCAGCTGTACATATACATATATCCCCATATCTCCTCCTCTGACTGGTGTGAGGTGATACCTCATTGTAGTTTTGATTTGCATTTCTCTAATGATTAGTGATGTTGAGCATCCTTTCATGTGCAAAAATATGGAACACTTCATGAATTTGCGTGTCATCCTTGCGCAGGGGCCATGTTAAACTCTGTATTGTTCCAATTTTAGTATATGTGCTGCCGAAGTGAGCACAAGAATGTAATCTTAATTTGTCACTATCTGATGATCGCTGAGCTACATTATTGGTTTCCTATTTATACATGTATTCAATGCCTATCATCTCTGGACACAGGTGAACAGCTAATATTGCTAAGAATGTCACTCTGAGCGAAGCTTCCATTTCTTTTGTTTCCTTTGTAAATAATAATGCTAAATTTGTACCAACCATCTCCCCCATATTTCCCCGAATTTCCATACGTGGAACTGAGCTGATTTAATAAAATAGACCAAAGACGCAGGCACCCTTTTCTTCTTGCCTGGCTAAATTGACCACAGTGCACCTCAGAGGCAGCTAGCCATACAGGGCGGAGAGTACTTGACTGCAATGTGCAAGCTGAACTTCAGAGCGCCGACTTCCCCGCTGTTAGACTGACAGAGAGCTCCTCCGCGGGCGAGAGGAGCAGCCCCCTTTCGCACACAATCAGCACCAGCTGTAGTCCAATTAAACTCAACAGTGAACAGGTGTTCACTGTAATGACTTCCACACAAAAGCAAGCTTCCATTTAGTACTTTTTACATCCGATACACTCACAGCCCCACTGAAAGGGAGTAGTAGAAAACGAGATGGAATTCAGTGGAGGAAAAACAGCAACCCGCAAACTTGTCCATAATCAGCATCAGAAGCCTCAATTAGCCTCAACATTTCACAGGTGTCCACAGGAGGGTATTTTATGCAGAGCCTACGCAAGTCAATTGTCCCTTAAGAAGTTCTTTGAAAACATTTTGAAGTTTTTCAAATTCAGGTAGCTCAATCATATTACTACCCCAGTACTGTTATTACCACTATTTCTTTTTTTTTTTTAAACATCTTTATTGGAGTATAATTGCTTTACAATGTTGTGTTAGTTTCTGCTGTATAACAAAGTGAACCAGCTATACATATACATATATCACCATATCTCCTCCCTCTTGCATCTCCCTCCCACCCTCCCTATCCCACTGCTCTAGGTGGTCACAAAGCACCGAGCTGATCTCCCTGTGCTATGTGGCTGCTTCCCACTAGTTATCTACTTTACATTTGGTAGTGTATATATGTCCATGCCACTCTCTCACTTCGTCCCAGCTTACCCTTCCCCCCTCGCCGTGTCCTCAAATCCATTCTCTACACCTGCATCTTTATTCCTGTCCTGCCCCTAGGTTCTTCAGAACCTTTTTTTTCTTAGATTCCATATATATGTGTCAGCATATGGTATTAGTTTTTCTTTCTGACTTAACTTCAGTCTGTATGACAGTCTCTAGGTCCATCCACCTCACTACAAATAACTCAATTTCATTTCTTTTTATGGCTGAGTAATATTCCACTGTATATATGTGCCACATTTTCTTTATCCATTCATCTGTTATGGACACGTAGGTGCTTCCATGTCCTGGCTATTGTAAATAGTGCTGCAATGAACATTGTGGTACATGAGTCTTTTTGAATTATGGTTTTCTCAGGGTATATGCCCAGTAGTGGGATTGCTGGGTCGTAGGGTAGTTCTATTTTTAGTTTTTTAAGGAACCTCCATACCATTCTCCATAGTGGCTGTATCAATTTACATTCCCACCAACAGTGCAAGAGAGTTCCCTTTTCTCCACACCCTCTCCAGCATTGATTGTTTGTAGATTTTTTGATGATGGCCATTGTGTGGTGTGTGGTGACACCTCATTGTAGTTTTGATTTGCATTTCTCTAACGATTAGTGATGTTGAATATCCTTTCATGAATTTGTTGGCAATCTGTATATCTTCTTCAGAGAAATGTCTATTTAGGTCTTCTGCCCATATTACCACTATTTCATGGCTTTCAGGAGTCTACCCTGCTAGACATGCATGGGCAGAAATATTAATTACATTCATGTACACCCTAAAAATTTGCTTGGCCCATTGCATTTTCCCCAGAATTCTCTTATATGTGGTGCCTTTGCTGTATTTGAAATAGAGAAATCTAGAGAGCACTTCTTGGGGTAAGATGTTATTACTCCTACTGTATTTCAATCAATTATTGTATGTCCACAGTCTGCATTGCTGTGGAAAAGAGGAATGACAATAGGAAAATTTCATGCTACTGGGAATCAATGCCCTTTTAAGATTGGTTGGCAGCTCAGGACCCAATCAGTGTCACTCCTAGTGGCTCATCCCAGGCTTGATGAAGGATGACTAATTACCAGGGGACTCCAGTAAATGAGGTGGTGGCAGTCTTTCTCCAGATCCCTCATCCCATATCTTGGTGATCATATAGCACTAATGATGCTGCTGGAGTTGGTACCTTCTTTGACTTTGCATTTACAGGGAGGACAGCGGAGTAAAGGGATGAGTAGGTCTGAGGCAGAGACTTCAGAATTCTGCCTCTCAATTCAGTTAGGGAGTAAGGCACACTGCTAAATGTAACACAGCCCATGGTGCAGAAAGCTATTTTTTTCTTTTGTCAGAAACAATTTGATAACTCACACCAGAAGGAAACCTGGGTAAAAACCAATCCCAGATGTGGAACAAATGTTGGTGAGGGTGTCAGTTGGTATAACATTGGAAAGCTAGTGGATTTCCATAACTGAAGCTGGACCTATGACCAGACAATTCCATTCTCAGTTATAATCCCAACAGAAATTGTGGTAAGCAGACACCAGGATGGCCCCTGGTGACCCCCACCTCCTGGGATTCATTGCCTTGTATAATCCCCTCTTCCTGAGGGTGGATGGGACCTGTGACCTTCTTCTAACCAATAGAATACCACAGCTGTGATAGGATATGACTTCCATAATTATAATACATAAAATTGTAATTTCTGTCTCGCTAGCAGACTCTATTGCCTTCTTGGCTTGCATGCTTTGATGTTGGAGAGGTCTCCATGGCAAGGAACTAAATGTAGCCTTTGGCCAATAGCCAGCTAGGAACTGAGTCCAGCACTCTTCCAGAAACTGAATTCTGCCAACCACAATGGGAGCTTGGAAGCAAATTCTTTCCCAGTTGAGACTTCAGATGAGACCCCAGCCCTGGCTGACACCTTGATTGCAGCCTTGTGAAAGCCCCTGAAACAGAGGACCTAGCTAAGCTCTTCAGACTCCTGACCCCAGAAATTGTAAGATACTGTGTGTTGTTTGAATTTTTTGGTAATTAGTTATACATTAATAGATAACAAATACAGAAATGCTTAAAAATGTGCCCCCAAGGACATGCATAAGTGTTTTCATAGTAGCATTCTTCATAATACCAAAGTAGGAAACAACACAAAGGTCCATGGGCAAGATTAAAGCTTCATAGACCACATACAGCCACCTAGCAAAAAGCTAGTAGTGCTGGAGTTGGAGATGAGGAGACAGGTGTTAGGTAGGAGTGTAGAAGAATCATCCACATAGATGTGATCATGGAAGCTACTGGAACGGGTGAGAACAATGAGATATAAATTATAAAGGGAGAATAGTGAAGAGGGCTATAATGCTTATATGTTTCAATTGCAAATAACAGAAAATTCTACACATTATGATTTAAATAATACAAGGAACTTCAGGCTGAGCACAAGATCCCTGGAGCACTGCCCTGTTACCTCACCACCAACCTATCAGAAGAAAGTAACACACTCTGCATCCCTCACCCCAAATTTTGCCTATTAAAAACTTCTCACCAGGGACTTCCCTGATGGCGCAGAGGTTAAGAATCCGCCTGCCAATGCAGGGGACATGGGTTCGATCCCTGGTCTGGGAAGATCCCACATGCCTCAGAGTAACTAAGCCTGTGTGCCACAACTACTGAGCCTGTGCTCTAGAGCCCGTGAGCCACAACTACAGAACCCACGTGCCACAACTACTGAAGCCCGTGCACCTAGAGCCTGTGCTCCGCAGCAAGAGAAGACACCGCAATGACAAGCGTGCACAATACAACAAAGAGTGGCCCCTGCTCGCCACAACTAGAAAAAGCCTGCACGCAGCAACAAAGACCCAATGCAGCCAAATAAATAAAATAAAATATATAAATAAATTTATTTAAAAAAAAAAAAACTTCTACCCAAAAACCATGGGAGAGTTTGGGTTTTTTTGAGCATGAGCCACCTGTTCTCCTTGCTTGGCCCTGCGATAAACCTTTCTCTGCTCAAAATAATAATAATAATAATAAATTATAAATAAATAAATAATACAAGGAAAAAAAAAAGTCCATGGGCAATAAGATGGATAAGTACATTGTGTACGTCCAGAGAGTGGACCACTGTAAGCGACAAAAAAAAAACCAAACCTAGCCACATGCAACCCCATGGGTGAGTCTCACAAATAATTGAGTGAAAAAGCCAGACACAAAAGAGTACACACTGCATGATTCAATTACATAAAACTGTAAAACAGGCAAAACTAATCTATCATTCTGTTTGAAGCTTAGGATGGTGGTTGTTTGAGGATAGGGGGTGGTAGGTGGTGACAGGGAAGGGACATAGGGAAGCTTTTGAGACGTTGATAAATTGTTCTGTTTCTTAATCTGGAGCTGGTTACAGGGCTGTTTTGCAACCTTTTCTGTATGTATGTTATAACTTCAAAAGTTAAAAGAAAAAAACAGCAGGTAATCTTTTCAGCACAGGATATAAATAGATGTGTGGTTAGAGGGATGCATTGCCTTTGTAGGCACAGTATCATTGTACATTGGGGAAGGAGAGCACTGATTTCAAATGCCTCGTTTAACAGAGGAGGTAAACTGAGGTGCAGAAAGGCTCAGAGAGTAAAATGAGTTGCAGAAGTTCAATTATTGTCAGAGCTGAAATGGCAAAGCAGGTCTTGTCTCTTTTGTACATTCTGGTTAGATGTGAGGGCAATCTGGCTGTGGACGGTCCTTCATGGTTCTCTCTGCTTGAGTCCCTTTCTTTACCACCCTATGTGATTGCCTGCTGATGTTGCAGACTCAGTTAAAGAAGATTACTTTCCCAGATTGCCTGGTGTCTGGCTCAGTCTGGTGCCTTAAACAGGCCTATGCCCAATAAGGAAGAGCCTCCTGGTGCCTTGTTGTTTTCAAGCTTCCACCCTGCTCCCTTTCACCTGACCCCTCCCTGCCATTTGTTTGCAGACCTGTTTCTTGTACCATGGCTAGTGATCTTTACCTGATCTCCTATCCACTGTCTCGTTCTCACTCAGGGCAACTGAAACTCAATACTCTTCCCTGGCACTGAACTTGGCCACCTTTCCTGGCTTTAATTGGGACTAATCTTTCAGTGTGTATTTGCTGCCAGCAGCTCTGGGTTACAACCTTGACTGGGAAGACTGCTGCAAAAGAGGAGAGAAGCGTTGCTTTTTTTTTTTTTTTCAGTCAAAGATCTACAAATATCCAGTCTCTCCATGTTTCAAATAAGTTTTTAAATTCCATTTTAGAAAAACATCGGCTGGTGTAGGCAGAGATGAGTGAACTTCCTGTCCTTTCCCATTTTCTCCACTTCTAAGCTCTGAGCACTAGATTATAAAATTAACACAATGGATGAGGCCAGCCATACATAAATGTACCTTAGAGACAAAACATCTGCCAAGTCAGAAGAAGGCAGAAGATGAATGTGGCCATTACCCTATGGATAGCATGAATGTGTCTAGAGAAAGAAAGTGCCCATCGGAAAGGGAGTTGGTGATCATAGGGCTTAGAGGACAGACCAGAGGGATCTCTGAGAAGCTGGTATGAATATTCCAGTGGTGATGGCTTCATCAGGCCACAGCCACCTGATACTATTAAACTTTCAAGTCATCTAACTAAACTGCCCTTGCTCTGATTCCAGGCTCACTAAGGAACTTTCGGATTGTAATTGACTTCCTGGGTAGATTTTCTACAGGGAGAAAAAGTGCTGGAGAGAAGAGTGTGAACATTTGATCTTTCTGACAGCTGCACATCCCCTTGTCAACAGAGGTATTGACATTTTGGTGTGAAGTTTTGGTGTTTTGTGAATTTAGTTCACATAAGCCAGCCCTCTCAAGTCAGGCAAATCCTGGAACACTAACAAGATTGAATTTTTGGATCTGTAAGTCTTCTGGCCAGACTTTGGATTGTGAAAAATTCATTAAGATAATACCACTTTGGAAGGGCTCTTGGTAGATAGCCAGCCAGCCATTTCCTGGTAATATTCAACATGGCTTTGGGCCCACTTTCAAAATCCTGATGATACCTAACTAGATTGAGAGGAAGGGAAAGAGCGAGCAGAGAGAAGAGGAGGTGAAATGGGATAGTCCATTCAATTTGGTTTTCATTGGAGCTGCAAATGGAATCTTACTGAAAATGGATTACTTATGTGTTTCTTAAATGGGGGTAGATACCCTTCTGGGAATATGTGGCAACGTGCTTGGGCTGAATAAAGTATGGGATAAAACTCAGCACATCTTTCTGGAAGGTTAATTTTCTCTCCAATTTTGGGAGAGATGGAGAAGTTAAGGCATTAATTTTTTTAAAAAAATAAATGTATTTATTTATTTATTTATTTAGGCTGCACGCAGACTTCTCATTGTGGTGGCTTCTCTTGTTGTGGAGCACGGGCTCTAAGCGCACGGGCTTCAGTAGTTGTGGCTCACGGGCTCTAGAGCACAGGCTCAGTAGTTGTGGTGCACGTCCTTAGTTGCTCCGTGGCATGTGGGATCTTCCCGGACCCGCGTCCCCTGCATTGGCAGGCGGATTCTTAACCACTGCACCACCAGGGAAGCCCAAGACATTAGTTATTGAGGTAAAGACTTACTAGTCTACCCAGAGTTGTTGCTGGGTAATCAGGGACTATATTTCCCAGCTCCTCTTGCATTTAAATGGGGCCACATGATGAATTCTTGCTCCTGGAATGTGGGGGAGAATGGGTGTCAATTCTGAACTCAAGTAATTAAGAAGTGGTCTCTTTCTCCATCAAAATGGAGACGACTCAGAGGCCCTGAAAGAGGATAGAGTCGCAAGACCAAGGGGCAGACTGTCCACCCGCAAGCCACATCCACATGGATTTCAGGTGAGCGAAAAATACATTTCTAAAGTGTTAAATCACTGAGGGTTTGGGCTTGATCTGATACAGCAGAGAGCATTACTCTGATAGAACCGGTAAGTAAATATTTCTACATGAAAGCAAACAGTAATATGATATCATGTAGATTTACATAAATTCTTAAGTTAAAACTGAGATTTCAAAGACATATTTTGCTCACAGCAGGCTGCTGGCACTATCCCTGGGTGCCGAAAGAGTAAGCCATTCGTTCTCCTCTGCTGTTGGGGGAACTTGATGGAAAAGTTTGACAAGGACTAGGCAAACTCATGTCATGGGAGAGGAAAAGCTGTGGTCATCCTCTAGACTGTAGAGTCTGTAGTAAGTGCTCATTCAAGGCAAGACTGAAGTAGGCAAAGTTAGATTTTAGATGACCTTTCTTTGATCCCTTACCCCCAGACTTGCATGGCTCATACTGTCCATCAGAATTCTGTGCCCTGGTCTGTTTTTCAGGCAAAACCTTCATGCTCTGGACCCTTCCTAACTTGTGAATGTCCATCTCAGCTTATATTCCCTTAGGAGCCTGCTCACTGATGGAGCTGATATGACCAAAGGATTCAGGCTAAGAGGCAGGATACCAAACCACTTTCCATATCCACACAGATATCAGTGATTTCCCAGAGTACTGCTTTCTGTTGAGCCAGGTGGGGCCTCAGAGCCTTCGCAGGATAGAACTCTGGGCAGCTCCTATGAATCTATTGGTGCTGGCTCTTGAATTGAATTGGACTTGCCATCCTAGATGAATAGTAGGTCATAATAGCTTCATGGGTTATCTCTCTCAGACAATATTTGCCTTTCAACACACAGTTTTCATTACTCCATTAACCCAAAAGAGGAATCTGGAAATTTCCAACACTCTGGCAGCTCTAGTTGGAGAGAGATTTGGGGCAGGGGACCATTTTTCCATTGCTCCTCAAATTACAACACTAACCTGCTGCCTGTTTCAATTCAATTCAATCCAACAGATACTTATTTCACTTACAGTAAAGCAGGCTTTGTCTAGGAAGTCACATTTAACTCCATCACCAGCAAGTTTTTACTGAGCACCTGCTGTGTACCTGGCAACAAACTAGGCACTCAAGTGTTTCTTTTGTGATTATGTTGACTTATAATCACCATAGAGAGAAGCTCTGTTGTCTCTCTCTCTCTCCCTCTCTCTCTCTCTCTTTCCCTCTTCCACTCTCTCCCTCCCTCCCCATTTTTCATCTAAGGATGCTGACTTCCTGGAGGAACCTTCCCATCCTGCAGTCAGAAGCTCTTTCACTGCCCTTCCCCAAGCATGCTGAGTGGAGGGACAGGGTTTGCCCGCCTCTTCCCCTCCCCAGTGTTCCTAAGCCATGGCATTCTGACAGGGCCACAACTCTCTCTGTACAGACCCAGCAGTCTCTGTCAGTGGCCGATCAGACATTTTTTTGTCACTGCCGTCTTCAGGACTGCTTCACTGAAGTGCTGCTAGGACAAAAAGAGCAAGTTTTTCTAACCCTTCTTTTTTTTTTTTTCCAGGGGAGGGAGCTTCAAGGCGCAGGACTTCTTTTCCACCCACCCATTCCACATCATGGTCCAGACTGCTCAGGGCAGATCCATCCCTTTCCCCCCAAGTGAATGTGTCTAACTAGATGACCACGGCTGCCAAGCAGAGCTGCAGCTATCCTGGCAGTTTCAGGAGAGGTGGGAGGAAGGCAGCTGCCAGGACTCAGGGTTGGAGATGAGCCTCCAGGTGATGGCTGTGTGCACAAACCCAGTTACTAATGCTCCCACTTAAGCTTTGGAAATGGAGTTAGAAAGACATGGCTAGGTGGGCAGAGGACAAACCTCAGCTTCTCCTAATCTGGGCTACGTGTTGGGTTTCCATAAGGCTGGGCTATGGGGGGAATGGGGCTTTGGTGTCCACCATGCTAGCTGTAGGCACAGTGGGAAGGGCTGCAAACATATGATTAGTTAATGAAAACTTGAATTTTGCAGAAAACAGCCAAATCTGTGGAAGGGTGGCAGCTGTTAAATTGGGTAGAAGCCCTAGGAAAGCCCTAAAGTTGTGGATTCTGCATATTTTCCTCACCCCTACCTGGGAGGCCAGCTCAGAACAGTCATTACAGAACTTTCCTGGAGGCATCAGGAAGCCAGGGATGGTGATTTGTTTAGATTTGTCTGCATCGTCGAGGCTGCCAAATCGCACAGACAGCTGCAGTCAGTTGCTCTCTTCGTGCTGTTCAATCCATGCCATGTATTTTATCAGCCGCATGTCTGCTCCACCTTGGATGTCTTGGGAAATCATCATAACTTAGTAGAGAGTCAGAGTCCTAAATGTGTTCCTTTTCCACAACATTGCTACCTTTGTTCAACTGTATCATTAGCTGGCAGATGATAACAGACTGCAGCTCCACCCTTTTTCCAACTTGGGCATTTGTTTATTGAATCCATGTAGGAGAACAATGGGCTATATGTGTCACCTCTCTCCATGCCTCAAACATGCCTTCCAGAAGTGGTGGTGATGGGAGTGAGAAAGAGAAATCCAATTATGTACAGACTAGGAATTCAACATGATAGGAATTCTGTGGGCAGCCTAGTATTTTCTGCCCAGAATTCCTTTGGATAAAAGCAAAACACTTTTTCCTTTTCCTGAATCACTCTTTTTGGTCAGTTTGCTGGTAGGTTTGGGATAAAATTAGCAGTTGGACTTTGTTGTTGTTTTTCTCATTTTTGTACAGAGTCAACCTGCAATGTTTCTGGAGCCCATTACTATTTCTAGGAAGGAGGCTGCAACACCGGCAGAGAGTGGAGTTTGGAAGTCAGGCTGTAGTAATGAGTTGTACGGGTTTCCCTTGTTTGACCATCAATTCGGCTTAACTGAATCCTAGAATCTTACCACTGAGTGGAAACTTGGAAATAATCAATTTCAATCTTTTTATTTTATAGATGAGGTAACCAAAGTGCAGAGAGATGACTTACATTCTTAAAGACTCAGATCAGTGGCAGTGATCTCCAGGTGTATCAGGTATCTAGGTGTATGGAGTCTCCAGGTGTACTGGGTTTCCAGGTATACCAGTTATGTCTTCTGGTTACAAACAACAGAGACCAACTCTGGGAGTTTACTGGAAGTTCTGAAAGGATATTGGAAGCTTCCAGAAATGGCAGAGAACCTGGAGAATCAGATTTGGAAATGGATCAGAAACAAGGCATCTCTGGAAGGCTAGGAAGGGGGCCACCTAAGGAGGGTCTGCTATTAGGAGCAGTCTGGCTAAGGCAAGATGGACCTCCACTGTTCAGTCTCCATGTAACTCTGCTGACTTTTCAGTTTCCTGGGAGTGATCATCTACTGGGCTTACCTTGGCTGTGGAACAAGTGCTGTGGATGCACCGATGTTCCCTTGGAGGTCACCTGATTACAGTTCCCTTACGTGCTGACAGCTTGAGGGCACTCTGTCCACAGAGGCACAATCGGCCTATGGCAGATGAGGCCGGAAGTGCTGGGAACTCAAATCCCCTAGAGCCATCCTCACCAATGATGTATATACACCCCAGCCTCTGCTCCTCTTGGGGAGACGACCTGAGGAGTGTTCCACACAGTCTCTCAGAGGGTCCAGATGGGAATGAGCCTCAGTTGCCCACAGCAGTCATGTGCTCATTAGCCTACATTTCCCTCCTTTCTTCTCTCACTTCCTCTTCTTCACGTAGTCTCCTGGGTTTGCCTCACAAATAAAATGCTTACTCTTAAATCTTTTATGGTCTACTTTTGGGACATCTAAATTAAGACAGGTGTCTTGCTAGCACCTTGGCTAGAGGAAAACATGGTACATGACGGTAGTGCCACAAGACAGTATCCAATGGGGAGGAAATGATTCTCCTAAAGAATGATTCACTTCGCCTTCAGGAAGATGTCTTAGGCGGGACTTCAAAACAAATGTCTGCAACACTAGCCCACCAACCACTTGGTTTCATACATTGGTTCGTAGAGTGCTTTTTGACATCTGTGTTCATTAAAGAGCTGACTAATTCTTTTTTCAAAATACCTCATGAATCTTTTGTTTCTATAGTCCTCACCTGGGGCAAAGACTGTTCATTTTCTCCCAGTAGCCCTTGTCTTTTTCTTCCCTTTAGACATAAGTCACCTTGCAATTCATCCAGTTAATATGATCTGCCCAACTAAAGACATTTCCCAGCTGTCTTTTCAATTAGATGTGGCCAGGGGACCAAGTTTGAATCAATGGGAGGTAAGTTAAAATGATGATGTTATTTCAAGGGTATGTTCTTTCAAAAGAAATTACTTATTACTCTCTCTCCCTTTCTCTTGCCATAGTTTCATATAATTAGAATATTCATAATTCTTCATTTGTCCATACATGGCCACCCATCCATTCATTCATGTAACTATATTTATTTTTTATGTAATAGGCAATTATGAACCCACCATTCAACACAAAAACTAGAATTATGACAATAAGTTACACTTACAGTCCTTCCCTGGTCTAACCTCCTGTTTCTTCCTAACCCAAGTAAACAGTGTCCTGAATCCTATATTTACCATTCCTTTTACTTTCCTTTTTAGATTGGTGTATCTCATTGTGTCAGTCAGGATTTAGATCATAGAAGCAGAACCATAAGAATGATACAGAATACAGAATTTATGAAAGAGATTTGACTCCATGTAGTTGCCAGAGCTAGTTAAACCATTGTTGCGTGGTTGTTTCTGTATCTGGTGATGGGTCTAGCCCAGGAGTTGGAGAAGCTGAAGGAGGAGACCCAGCAGGAGCTGAGGAGGCGTGCAGCTGTACTCACTGGGCCAGGATTCACTGAAAGAATCTGAAGCTGAAGGAGAAGGTGGAGTTACCATGGAACCACCAGTTCTCCATGCCAATGTGATGAGGCAGCAGGTCAGTGATGATGCTCATGAGCTACAATAGGGCCTGGTACCCCCATGCCCACCTTCTGAAATAAAGAAGGTCCACCTTCCAAAAGTCGTTTAACTTTCATTTGAGACCCTTGCTAACCCAGAGGGAATTCTGGGAAATGTAGTTCCAGATTAGCTAAGTTGACATATCATAAACCCAACCATACTCATTCAATCGTATTCCTGCAAAGTAAGTTTCTTTTTTTAAGTTGTTTTTAATTTGATAAAAAGTATATCATTCTGTATGTATCCACTTAGGACTTACTTTTTAAACTTAACATTATATTTTTAGGATTTATTCATACTGATGTGTATAGCTGTAACTCATACCTGTTGACTGCTATATTATATTCCACTGTGTGAATATACCATATTTTACTCATCCACTCTCTTGTTGATGGGTATTTGCTTTGTTTCCAGGCATTTTAATTAGCTCAGGCTGCTATAACAAAATTGCTGCTATAACCATTGACTGAGGGGTTTAAACAATATATATTTCTTACTCACAGTTCTAGAAACTGAGAAGTCCAAGATCAAGGTGCTGGCCAGTTCAGTTCCTGGTGAGGTCCTTCCTCCTGGCATGCAGACAGCTCCCTTCTTGCCTTATCCTCACAAGGCAGAGAAAGAGAGAGCTCTGATTCTTTTTCTTCTTCTTGTAAGGACACTAATCCCATCATGGGGACCACACCCTCATGACCTCATATAAACGCAGTTACCTCCAAATACCATCACATTGGGGGTTAGGGCTTCAATATATGAATTTTGCATGGGCACAAACATTCAGTCCATAATACCAGGGTTTGCTATCATGAACAGCATTCCTATGAACATTCTTGTAGATGCCTCCATGTGTTTATGGATAAAAGTCTCTTGTAGCTTTATACCAGGAGTAGAATTACTGGGCCTGAGTTAGGGTGACCTGCATCCTGATTTTCCCAGGACAATACCAGTTATACCTGCTGCCCAGGAATAATTATTATATATTCCCCCATGTTTCCCCCATTTGTAGCTTGCTTTCACTTTCTTCTGACAAAAAGAAGTTCTTAATTTTAGTATGGCTGAATTTGTAAAAATTTTAAATTGTTAGCACTTTTTGAATATTATTTAAGAAATTCTTCACTACCTCAAAGTCTAAAAGATATTTGCGTATGAATTTTGTTAAGAGTTTTAATTTTATTATAGTTAAGCCTCAATCCATCTGGAATTAATTTCAGTACATGATGTGGAATAGGGATTTAATTTCATATTTTTCCATATGGATGACCTTTTTTTTTTATCCCGCTCTATTTATTTTCTCACTGATTTGGCAGGCCACCCCTGTTGTATACCAAAGACTCATATATGTATGGGTCTATATCTGAGCTCTGTATTCAATACCATATTCTATATTTGTCTGTTCCAGTGCCTATAGCATCTTGTTTTAATTACTGTAGTTTCACCAAAAAAAAAAAAAAATCATATCTAGTGGGGCAATTCTTCAATTTTTCCCTCCATGCTCATCTTCTTCATAAAAGTTTTGGCAATTTTCCCCCTTTTACTCTTTTATTTAAATTTTATAATCAGCTTATCAAGTTCTATAGAAATACATGCTAACATATTGATTGGAACTTTATTGAACTGGGGAGATGGACAACATTATGCTATTGTTTTCCTATTCACAATGTGATATATCCTTTCATTTATTTGGGTCATCTTACTGGCTACTCATAAAGTTTTATAATTCTCTCTGTAGTATTACATGTAGTTTTAGACTTATTTCTAGGTTCTTGGTGTCCTTTGAAACTATTGTGAATTTTGTCTTTTCTTTAATTACGTTTTCTGTTTGTTTATTCCAAGAATACAAGAGCATGCATTTGACTTTTGCTAAACTTGCTTATTATTTCTAATAATTTGCTCATAGATTTTTTTGCTGTCCTGTGCAAACAGTTATATCATCTGAAAATAATGACAGTTCTATTTTTTTCCTTTCCATTCCTTCTTTCATTTTCTTCTCTTTTTGTGCTGGCTGGGCCTTTAATACTATGCTGAATAGAAATAGAAAGACTTGACTGTCTTGTCTCATTTCTTATTTAAAGTGAATTATTCTAATGTTTTCCCATTTAGGATGATCTTTTAATGTTATTATTTTATAGGTACTCCTTATCAGACTCCTTTTATAGGTACTTCTTATCAGGAAGTTTTCTTTATCCTTAATTTGCTAGGCATTTTTTGGAATTTTTTAATGGTAAAATATACATAATACAAAATTTGTCATTTTAACTATTTTAAGGGTACAATTCAGTGACATTAATTACGTTCACACTGTTGTGTAATCATCACAACTATGTTTTTCCAAAACTTTTTCATCACCCCCAAAAGAAACTCTGTAACCACACCCCACTCCCCTTTCCTCCAGGCTCTTGTAACCTCTAATCTACTTTGTCTCTATAAATTTGCTTATTCTAGATATTTCATACAAATGTTCATATAATATTTGTTCTTTTGTATATAAATTCTTTCACTTAGCATAATGTTTTCAAGATTTATACATGTTGTAGTATGTATCAGAATTTCATTCCCTTTTGTAGATGAATAATATTCCCTGGTATGTATAGACCACCTTTTGTTAATCCATTCATCTGTTGATGGACACCTGGGTTGTTTCCACCTTTTGGCTACTGCGAATCATTATTCAACAAGGGTTTCTTTTTATATTTATTTATTTTTGGGTCTTCGTTGCTGTGCGCGGGCTTTCTCTAGTTGCGGCGAGCGGGGGCTACTCTTGTTTGCGGTGTGCAGGCTTCTCATTGCGTTGGCTTCTTTTGTTGTGGAGCACAAGCTCTAGGCTCGTGGGCTTCAGTAGTTGTGGCACACAGGCTCAGTAGTTGTGGCTATAGGCTCTAGAGCACAGGCTCAGTAGTTGTGGCGCACAGGCTTAGTTGCCCCGCTGCATGTGGAATCTTCCTGGACCAGGGCTAGAACCTGTGTCCCCTGCATTGGCAGGCGGATTCTTAACCATTGTGCCACCAGGGAAGTCCCAAGGGTTTCTTTTTAAATCATGAATTTATGTTGAATTTTATAAATGCCTGTTTGCATCTATTAAAATGATCCTGTGTATATATTTTCTTCTATGCTGGTGAATGACATTTTAAGTTGGGCGGGGTCTCAATCATTTTACTTCCTATGCACCCTTTCTCAGGAAGCTACTGGAGGATATGCTCCATCAAACTGAGGGTGTAAACCAAGAGACAGGAAGACATGGGAGACAGGAAACAGAAGATTCAACAAAGGAGAGAGGAAAAGGGAACTGCCAGGACCATGGTGACAGCCATGTACCCAGAAGTTGTTGAGGGCAACTGGAGCAGGTCAGGAGGACCCAGGAGAGATTTATTCAATAAGGTGAAGTTAAGAGTCTCTCTGTCGTATATATATGGAGAAGAGGAGAGCTTGGAGCTGAATTAATGGTAACAACGTTAATAACAAGAAAGGAAAATGAGATAACTATTAACTTCAGACAAAATAAAAAATGTGTGCAGGCAAGGAAAAGGAAAGTAATCACAGGATAGTCCATGGTTCATCTGTAAACTGCATTTACTTAGTCATAGATATAAACACAGAACATCCATCTATCTAAAAACTGAGATAGAGAATTGGGGAGCAGAAAGAGTGCATGTGTGTGGCAGGGGTGAAGAAATTTGGCAAAAAAGAGCTAAATTCTCATCTTCCATAGTGGGAAGGATAATCAGGAATTAGAAAAACAAACATGTTATTTATTGATATAGATATAAATACCAAAAGAATTCACAGAAAGAATTGAAATTAGTTGCCTCTGGGGAAAAGATAAAGGGGGCAGAGACAGCTACTTGCAGCAACAAGACTTTTTTTTTTTTAAAGGATGTATACAGCCTGTTTAGACAGGCCTTTCTTTTTATTTTTTTTTTAATTTTTATTTATTTATTTATTTATTTATTTATTTATTTATTTATTTATGGCTGTGTTGGGTCTTCGTTTCTGTGTGAGGGCTTTCTCTAGTTGCGGCAAGTGGGGGCCACTCTTCATCGCGGTGCGCGGGCCTCTCACTGTCGCGGCCTCTCTTGTTGCAGAGCACAGGCTCCAGCGCGCAGGCTCAGTAGTTGTGGCTCACGGGCCTAGTTGCTCCGTGGCATGTGGGATCTTCCCAGACCAGGGCTCGAACCCGTGTCCCCTGCATTGGCAGGCAGATTCTCAACCACTGCGTCACCAGGGAAGCCCTAATAGTTTATTTTTAAATAAGGTTTTTATAAAACTAACCTGAAAGTTTAGGGGCCTCCTAAAAATGGAAAAGACTGGGTTCCTCAGATATTTTATAGGTACCCCCTCTACTTCCTGCCACTAAGACTGTACCCTCACCCATCCTCCCTCCTTTCCTGCTTCAGTGAAAAAGGTGGTTCTCCTCCCATCTAAGGACCATCCCTCCACCTGTTCCACCCATTGTCATCCTCTTATGCCTCCTCAGGTATTTTGCTTTCTTGGTTATCTCCTCTCCCTCTCCCCTGGCCCCTTCTCATGGACATTTCAACGAACCTTAGTCTCTCCCATTAAAAAAAAAAGCCCTTCCTTGATCTCTCAGCTCCTTCAAACTACTATTTTATCCCTTTACTTGCTCATTTATTAATTTATTCGTTCAATATTTATTGAGTGCCTACTATGTGTCGGTCACCGTTTCAGGCCTGGGGTTCAGTCCCTGCCCTTAGGGACTAGCCTAGATGGGGAGCTTATGGTCTAGTTGGGGAGATAAATCTTAAATATCTGTACAAATAATTCACTGCACTCGGGTTAAGTGATACAGAGGGGAAGCTCAGTGTGCAACAGGATGGTGTAATGATGGAACTTAGCATCATGGGATTGGGGGAGCAGATGGGGAGTCAGGAAGCCTTCACTGAGGACAGCTGAGCCTTGAAGGATGAGTAGAAGTTGGTTGGGCTGTGGGTTGGGATGGGGTGGAGGGAAGAGTGAACTCCAGCAGAAGGAACAGTGTGGGTGAGGACTCTGAGTTTGGAAGTGGACCTGAAAGAGGGACCACGTGGCTGAGTCCTACTGAGCAAGAAGGTGATGGCACCAGGTCAGCTTGTGTTTGAAGTTAGAGGTGTGGGAGGGGCCTCTTAGGTCATGGTGAGAACTTGGGATTTAGCCCAAACTCTTGGAGGGGTTGTCAACACTTACCTCCTTACCCCATATTCACTCTTCACTCCACCATGCCTGGTTCCCACCCTAGTGAAAGTCCTTTTTCTAGGTCACCAACGGGTTCTGTTGCTAAATTCAGTGCACATTTTTTTCATGTAGCAACTATTTATGGAATACTGTTCCAGGCACTGGGGATGCAGCCTCCTGACACCAGTCGACCCTGTTGACTGTTATCTTGAATTATTGATTTCCCTGACTTTTATGTTTTGCTCCTATTTCTTAGTCTTTAGTCTCCTTTTCAGACTTTTCTTCTGCCCAGCCTTTAAGCGTTGGTGCTCCTAGGAGTTCTGTCCTAGGGGTCCTCTTATCTTTTTACAGTACTAAACTGATTTTAGTTCCCCAAATTCTCTCAGTTCTGGTCATTTGCATGGGCTGCTCCCTTTGTCTGGAACACTTTTGCTTCCTACTCCTCTACTGCACTTGTTCATCCCACTTACCCTTCAGGTTCTGCTTCATTGTAACTAACATTAGGAAGTGGTTTCCCTGAGGGGATTTGTTAACTACCAGGGCTTCAAAAAGCACATTCATGCTCCTGACTCTCAAATGTGGCCATAGTGCCAAACGATTTCTCTCTTGAGCTCTGGACCCAACTACCTACATGACAACCATACATGAATGTCCTTCTGACACCTACAAACCAACATGTGCGAAACTGAACTTCTCTTCCTTCCAAACCAGCTCCTCTTCTGGAGTTCTCTATGTCCGTTAATTACATGATCATTCACTTATTTGCTAGGGCCAGAGTGTCATCATGATTCCTCTTTCCTCCAACCAACCCCCCACCCCCATCCATCCTATCACCAAGTCGTCTCGCTCCAAAATAACTCTGTCCTCTTTCCTCCATATCAGCTGACATTCACTATCCTAGCAGAGGCAGTTATCGATTATCACCCACCTGGCTTTGGAAGAGCCTTGAGCTGGTCTCCATGGCCATTATTGCTCCTCACTAACACATTGGTCACCTTGCAGTCAAAGAGAACTTTGGAAAATGCGAATTTTCCCCTCCCTTGTTTCAAATCCTGTTCTGGCTCCTCAGTACCCTTAGAATAAATGTCAAACTCTTTGAAGTAACTTACAAGACCCTGCAAGATCTGTCTGCTTCTTATCTTGCCAGCATTATTTCTCCTGACTCTTCTCCCCACCATCCAGCCTAACCTCCATTTTAGTTCCTTAAATTCTTTTACTGCTGATCCCCTGAATGTGTGTTCCCTCTATCTTGCACATTTTTTACTCTACCTCATCCACTTCATTTGTTGTTCCTACTTATCCTTCACCCTTCTGCTTAGATGTCACTTCACCCAGGCAGCCTTCTCTGACTTCCTTCCCCAAATCTTGATGACTGGTCCCTCCTATGAGCTCTCAAGGATCCTTTTTTCTCCCTATCATAGCAATTGCTAAGTTGAATAGTGATTTACTTATTTATTCTCAACTAGGCTGTAAACTCCATCAGGACAAAGACTGTATGTGTCATGTTCACCATTGTATCCTTGGTCTCCAACCCAGTGCCTGGCACTTGCTAAGGCTCAGCAAATGTTTGCTGATGGACTAGCTGAATGTATTACCCAGTGTTCTATGGGACTTGGGGCTCCTTTGCAGGGGTGAGCCAGGGTGAAGAATGCTAAAAGCTCTGGTCTAAATGCTGTGGTCTTTTATTGTTTTTAAAGCCCACTTGTGGCCACTGATTGTTTTTAAGCCCCAGTGAATAACTAGAAGTAATGGACCTAGTTCGTTAATTCCAGATGTACTCAGCCAGGACATGTGCAGATGGGAAACCACATCAAAAGAGGAGGAAGATGATGCCAGCTGACAGAGGCACTAAGGGCAGGGATGCTCGGCTGACAGTAAAGAGCGTGGTGAGCTGCCCAGAGCAGGGCTGGCTTTGCTCTTTGTTAAAAACGATTCTAGCTTAACTGGGTTGGTGTTCATCAGGGACCACAATAATAGAGTCAGGGAGGTTAGCAGGAAATTCCCACATTCTTTTAGAGAGGTGTTCTCGAAGTGTGGTCCAGGTTCCCTGGTGGTCTGCTAGGCTGGTCTCCTGCAGGGTTAACGTGAAAGTTAAGTTTTGTCACTGGTGTAAATTAGTGATTACTTTATGACGGGCCTCATTTGGTGTCTCAGTTAAAGCAAGGCCATTCTTCTCCTGAATTCTCTGTTTCTTTCAAGAGGGTAAGCAGGAGCTGCGAGGGAAGCGTCTCGGTCTCACGGAAGAGCACTGCGAGCAGGGAAGTTTGAGGACCGTGGCTCTAAGAGTGACTTGGCCAACCAAAGGATAGAAGCCAGGAAATCATCCCACAGTTTCTCTCTGTTCCCCGGCAGCCATTCTTCATGGGCTGGCTGCTGGCCTCTAATGTCTAGCTGCCTGGAGTGAAAATTGTAGGAGGAGACCTGGAATGACCCAGAAAGTGTGCTTTTGTTCTGAGGCTGCCACAGTGCAGCCACTTCTAGGTCGGCAGGAGGTTGCTCTTGATGACAGCGGTGATGATAAGGGTAAGTGAGTGCTGAGGCCCATCTAAGCAATGTTCCATTAGGCTCTCTAACAGCAGAAGTGCTCGAGTTACTGTTTCCCATTCTTTCTGCTCTGGAAAACCCACTCATTCATTTACTCAGTCACCAATATTTTTTGAGCAGCTACTATGTGGTAGGCACAGTTCTAGACTGTGAGATAACACTGGTAAGGAAGAGAGATTTGGTTCCTGACTTCATGGAGCTTACAGTCTAGGAGGGAAGGTGAATATCAGACAGGTGACTGTTAAACTCAACTGCTTAACAACAAATTGTGGTGTGTGCTATAAAGCAAGATAGGGTACTCTGAGAAGAAGTGGGGCAAAGTAATTTAGATTAAGGGGTCAGGGAAGATTTCTCTGAGGAAGGCAAAGAAGGGAGGGAAGAGCATCTCAGGTGGAAGAAATACGTGCCCAGGGAAAAGCTTCAAAAGAGATCAATGCAGCTAGATAAAGGGAGCTGGGGGGAGATGATGGCAAAGTGATAGGCAAAGGCCAGGTGACACAGGTCCTCGAAGGTCAGGTTAGAAATCTGTGCTTTAACCTAAGTACGATGGACAGCTGATGAAAAGTTTTAAGCAAGAGAATAATATATTTTTATGAGATTACTTTGGCATCTTTGTGAAAATAAATAGAGGGTGAGAGTGAAAGAAAGCAAGGAATAAAAAGGAGTGAAGTATTGATACATGTTGCAACATGGACGAACCTTGAAAACATGATGCTAAACAAAAAGAGCCAGACACAAAATGTCACCTATTGTGTGATTCCAATTACACGAAAAATCTGTGGAGACAGAAAGCAGATTAGCGGTTGCCTGGGGCTGGGGGTGGGGAGGATGGGAGTGACTGCTTAATGGATATGAGGTTTCCTTTTGGGGTGATGAAAATGTTTTGGAACGATTGTGGTGATGGTTGCATTGTGCATGTACTAAATGCTGCTGAATTGTACATGTTACAATGGTTAACATGATAAATTTTCTGTCACATGTATTTTACCATAAAATAAAGTAAAAAAAAGTGAAAGCAAGGAGACCAGTTAGGAATCTCTTGCTGTTGCCTTTGTGAGAGCTAAGCACTGTGGTGGTGGGAGTGGCCATGGAGAGAAGTGAATGGATTAAGGATATATTTTGGATGTAGAACTAAGAGTACTTGGTGATGGATTGGTGGTGAAGGGTGATGGAGAGAGAGGTTTAGAGAATTACTCCTTGGTTTCTGGTTTGAGCAAGCAGCTGGGCTCAAGGGGGTGGGGGTCAGGTGGGAAGACCAGGTGTAGGGAGTGGTGGGGGAGGCAGGCCCAGAGCTCCTACTTGGATATTTTAGGTTTGAGGTGCTCATGAGACATCTAGAGACGCTGTCAAGTCAGCAGTGGGTCTGGAAGCCCAAGGCTCAGGGAAATGACCTGGGTCTGAGCTGTGATTTGCAGGGCTGGGGGCCTGTAGGTGGTATTTAAAGTGGTGAGAATACACATGGACTGTGGAGGGGAGAGGGGAGAGGGCAAGGACTGAGCCCAAAGATGTTGGTAGATGCCAAGATGCTGACAAGGAGATTAAGAATGAGAGGGTTAGGCGGTCCAGTGGTTAAGACTCCGAGCTTCCACTGCAGGGGCCGCGGGTTTGATCCCTGGTCGGGGAACCAAGATCCCATATCCCCTATGGTGCAGTCAGACGAAAGGAGAGGTCAGAGAGGATGGCGGCAAGAAAGCCAAGAGAACAAAGAGCAGAAGGAGTGCTAAATGAGGAGGAAGATGGCAGCTTATGGAACATTCTGTGGGTTTCTGAGCAGAGACCAATAATAAGGACAATACATAAAGAGAAAGGCAAATACCATATGATATCACTTACATGTGGAATCTAAAATATGACACAAATGAACTTGTCTATGAAACAGAGACAGAATCACAGACATAGAGAACAGACTGGTGGTTGCCAAGGGGGAGGGGCTTGGGGGAGGGATGGAGTGGGAGGTTGGTGTTAGCAGATGTAAGCTTCTAGCTATAGTTTGGATAAACAATAAGACCCTATACTCTGTACAGTACAGAGAACTATATTCAATATCCTATGATAAACCATAATGGAAAAGAATTTAAAAAATGTATATATATGTATAACTGAATTACTTTGCAGTATAGCAGTAATTAACACAATATTGTAAACCAACTATACTTCAATTAAAAAAAAAAGAAAGGAGGGAACTTTTTGGTGCAATGGAAGTGTTCTAAATCTGGATTTTATGAAAATTGTGGTGATTGTATGACCATTTAAAGTTACTTTAATTATCAAACTGTACACTTATGATGGTGAATTTTATAGTATGTAAATTATACTTCAATAAAGCTGTTTCAAATAGAAAAATAATAAGGACAATAATTAATATTTAAGGACTCACCATTTTACCAGACAGTGGGCTAAATGCGTTATATGAGCTCTCTTCCTAAGAACTCTATAATATCTCCATCTATGAATAAGGAAACTGAAGCATAGAGTAGTTAAACTTATCCAAGATCACACAGCTAGCAAGCAGTGGAGCTGGGTCTCACACCAGTTCTCACTGACTCCAGACACTACACACCTAATCACTACCCTCGCAGCCTTGACCCTTGGCCCATATGGGTGACGATGGATGTGCTTTAAACTCACCGTTGGTGTATCAGGGGTTAGATAGAGAGGTCTCACACTATTGGTGAATAAACATGAAACAGCGTAGTTTTCCAATAACTCCTACCAGCTGTGCTCTGTCGATCCCTCCCCTCCTGCTGGGGCAGCAGGTTCCCTTAGCAACCTCTCAGTTGGATTCCATAATTTTCCACCCACTTCTGCTTATTAGAACAGTCTCTTTCTAGTTATTGGAATTTACTCTCATTCATTCTGCAATTTCAGCTTCAATCTCAGATTCCATGCAAAGCTCTTTGCCTTCCTCCTGGACTGGTTGTGTTCATGGCCCCAGTGGCTTGGAGAGGAGGTAAAGACGTGGCCTGCCTTCTGTACACCCTCCCTTCTCCCTGTTTTTCCCTCTGTGGTGAGAGGTGGGGCGGGAGGGGAGGCTATTCCTACCTGATTGCCAGTGGGGAGCTTGTTTGCCTCCTTTCAGGAGGTCATTACATTGGTGCAGCTTGTTGATCTGGGCCTTGGCATGGAGGGGTGGAAACCCCAAAAGCCCCCAGGCCTCTGGCTGGGGCCTGAGCGGCTTCTGAGCTTTGCAAGCTTGACCACATCTTTCAGACGTTCCCCCCCCACCCCCACCAGCTGGTGGCCTGGTACCATTTCTGCTGATGTCTCTCCAGTTTGGCCTGTGCCTCAGTGGTGTCAGGGAAGCCTGCAGCCTGGTCTCTACACTCCAGGGCCTCATTGCTGGGCCCTCAGGCAGAGCTTGGTCCATCTTTAGTTCTTCTGGAAACTGGCACTCTCAGTCTGGCCATTTGTCCTCAGTTCTTGCTACCTGGGAAGCTCAGGAAGCCCAAGGGCTAAGAAACCAACCAACCAAAATGCCAGCCTCCCTTTCTTGCAGACGCCCCAAAATGTGATGAATGAATCTCTGGGGGGCATCCACTTCCTCGGCCTTGAGAGGGAAACCCTCTGTCTTCTAACTCACAGCCTCTCTGAGTTCCCACACCTTGTCTTTCATCTCTTCCTGATGAAGGCCTGGTAGCCAGGTCTATGGTTCTGCCCTGAGTACTGGAGCCTTCTTTGAATCCAGCCTTGGGAAATGTGGGACCTTCTCTTTCAACAGGGATTGCCCTGTGTCTAGTGTCATTTCCATGACCTCAAAGGTCAGGAGAAGATCCCTTCCAGTTCCTCACACCAGCTTGGTAGAGGGGACAATATTCCTTTCAGAAAGCTGGCTGCTGTGGAGTCTCAGTGATTGAATTTTTAGATTTTAGGTACAGAATACCCATCAAGGAGCAGGAAGAGCCTGGGATGTGCCTCTTTAGGCTGGTGTGGAGGGGAGTATGGGGACCTAGCTCTGGACTTTATTTGTTTAGCCCCTTTACATTCTCCTCAGAGATGGGGAGGATGAATGAATGAACGATGTGGCTAGCCCCCTGGGTATCAAGGGCTCCTGAGGGCTATGAGCAGGGCTGAGGGGCCTGGTTTCTTTAGTCACTCCAAGAAAGGCAAAAGAATGTCACATCTTCCTCAGATACAAGTTCTGCAACTGTACATCCAAGACTCCTGCCCCAACATAAGCTTATCTGATGCTCACAGGATACTGTGAAGGAGGCAGGATATTTCACAGATACTGAAAGTTGAGTGCTGACGTGATTTACCAACGGTCGCCTGAGAAGTAAATGGCACGGAGCTCTGACTCTACACCTGACACCATTGGCTGCCTTTCTGAGGAAGTGAAGAGGTGAGAGAGAGAGAGAGGTAAGGTTGGCCAGGGAAGAAGCAGCGTATGTGTGTGAGAGCATTGTGGACACACATGGGATGTGTGTGTGTGTGTGTGTGTGTGTATTGTTTCACGTGTGCTTTCTAGTCATTGCAGTAACTAGGCCTCACGACAGAGTCACGAGGGTTCCTGATAAATATAGTAACTTAGAGACTCCCCTCAGATGCCAGCAAGGTGGTGAAAAGCACTGATCAGAATAGGAGTTTAAGTTTTGACTTCATCCCTTACTAGCTGTGTGATGTTGGGTAAGTTACTTTACTTCTCTGAGTTTCCTCATTGTTGAAATGGTACCATCCTCTTAAAGCCTTGTGAAAATTAAATTAGTTCATGTAAGTGCTTAATAAATGGATTGTATTTAATAACATAAGAAATGCTGTTATTATTATTCTTAGTAGTAGCAGCAGTAGTAATATTCCCATGCAAGGTAACGTTCTCAATAATCGAACTGGTATTAGTTAAAAAATGTTCTTTTACATCTACTCTGCAGAGTTGCTATTGAAGCTACAAAAAATGCAAGGCAGGATCTGACCTCTATTTGCAAAGAAAAGTTAATACGTATAGAATGCTAAGCTATGAACACTTATCCTTCTCAAACTCTTCCAAAATACAGCAGAGGGAGGAACACTCCCAAACTCATTCTACGAGGCCACCATCACCTTAAAATACCAAAACCAGATAAAGATGTCACAAAAAAAGAAAACTACAGGTCAATATCACTGATGAACATAGATGCAAAAATCCTCAACAAAATACTAGCAAACAGAATCCAACAGCACATTAAAAGGATCATACACCATGATCAAGTGGGATTTATCCCAGGAATGCAAGGATTCTTCAATATACGCAAATCAATCAATGTGATACACCACATTAACAAACTGAAGGATAAACACCATATGATAAATCTTAATAGATGCAGAAAAAGCTTTTGACAAAATTCAACACCCATTTATGATAAAAAAAACTTTCCAGAAAGTGGGCATAGAGGGAACCAGACTGAACATAGGAAAGGCCATATATGACAAGCCCACAGCCAACATCATTCTCAATGGTGAGAAACTGAAAACATTTCCTCTAAGATCAGGAACAAGACAAGGTTGCCCACTCTCACCACTATTATTCAACATAGTTTTGGAAATTTTAGCTATGGCAATCAGAGAAGAAAAAGAAATAAAAGGAATCCAAATTGGAAAAGAAGAAATAAATCTGTCACTGTTTGCAGATGACATGGTGCTATACATAGAGAATCCTAAAGATGCTACCAGAAAGCTACTAGAGCTAATCAATGAATCTGGTAGAGTAGCAGGATACAAAATTAATGCACAGAAATCTCTTGCATTCCTATACACTAGCGATGAAAAATCTGAAAGAGAAATTAAGGAAACACTCGCATTTACCATTGCAACAAAAAGAATAAAATACCTAGGAATAAATCTACCTAAGGAGATAAAAGACCTGTATGCAGAAAACTATAAGACACTGATGAAAGAAATTAAAGATGATACCAACAGATGGAGAGATATACCATGTTCTTGGACTGGAAGAATCAACACTGTGAAAATGACTCTACTACCCAAAGCAATCTACCAAATTACCAAAATCAAGCGAATTACCAATGACATTTTTCACAGAACTAGAACAGAAAACTTCACAATTTATGGAAACACAAAAGACCCCAAATAGCCAAAGCAATCTTGAGAAAGAAAAATGGAGCTGGAGGAATCAGGCTCCCTGACTTCAGACTATACTACAAAGCTACAGTAATCAAGACAGTATGGTACTGGCACAAAAACAGAAATATAGATCAATGGAACAGGATAGAAAGCCCAGAGATAAACCCACACAATATGGTCACCTTATCTTTGATAAAAGAGGCAAGAATATACAATGGAGAAAAGACAGCCTCCTTAACAAGTGGTGCTGGGAAAACTGGACAGCTACATGTAAAAGAATGAAATTAGAACACTCCCTAACACCATACACAAAAATAAACTCAAAATGGATTAAAGACCTAAATGTAAGGCCAGACACTATCAAACTCTTAGAGGAAAACATAGGCAGAACACTCTATGACATAAATCACAGCAAGATCCTTTTTGACTCACCTTCTAGAGAAATGGAAATAAAAACAAAAATAAACAAATGGGACCTAATGAAACTTCAAAGCTTTTGCACAGCAAAGGAAACCATAAACAAGATGAAAAGACAACCCTCAGAATGGGAGAAAATATTTGCAAATGAAGCGACTGACAAAGGATTAATCTCCAAAATTTACAAGCAGCTCATTCCGCTCAATATCAAAAAAACAGGGGGTGGTGGTGTGATGAATTGGGTGACTGGGATTGACATGTATACACTGATGTGTATAAAAATAAATAAAATAAAATTCAAAAATTCAAAAAAAAAGTTATATTTTCTGAAAAAAATATATGTATCAACAAGATGAAAAGACAACCCTCAGAATGGGAGAAAATATTTGCAAACAAAGCAACTGACAAAGAATTCATCTCCAAAATATACAAGCAGCTCATGCAGCTCAATATCAAAAAAACAAACAACCCAATCCAAAAATGGGCAGAAGATCTAAGTAGACATTTCTCCAAAGAAGATATACAGATTGCCAACAAACACATGAAAGGATGCTCAATGTCACTAATCATTAGAGAAATGCAAATCAAAACTACAATGAGGTATCACCTCACACCAGTCAGAATGGCAATGATCAAAAATATCTACAAACAATAAATGCTTTAGAGGGTGTGGAGAAAAGGGAACTCTCTTGCACTGTTGGTGGGAATCTAAATGATACAGCCACTGTGGAGAACAGTATGGAGGTTCCTTAAAAAACTAAAAATAGAACTACCCTACGACCCAGCAATCCCACTACTGGGCATATACCCTGAGAAAACCATAATTCAAAAAGAGTCATGTACCACAATGTTCATTGTAGCAGTTACAATAGCCAGGTAATGGAAGCAACCTAAATGTCCATTGACAGATGAACGGGTAAAGATGTGGCACATATATACAATGGAATATTACTCAGCCATAAAAAGAAATGAAACTGAGCTATTTGCAGTGAGGTGGATGGACCTAGAGTCTGTCATACAGAGTGAAGTGAGTCAGAAAGAGAAAAACAAATACCATATGCTAACACATATATATGGAATCTAAAAAAAAAAAAGTTCTGATGAACTTAGGGGCAGGACAGGAATAAAGATGCAGATGTAGAGAATGGACTTGAGGACACAGAGAGGGGAAGGGTAAGCTGGGATGAAGTGAGAGAGTAGCATTGACATATATACACTACCAAATGTAAAATAGGTAGCTAATGGGAAGCAGTCGCATAGCACAGGGAGATCAGCTTGGTGCTTTGTGACCACCTAGAGGGTGGGATAGGGAGGGTGGGAGGGAGACGCAAGAGGGAGAGGATATGGGGATACAAGTATATGTATATCTGATTCACTTTTTTATACAGCAGAAACTAACACAACGTTGTAAAGCAATTATACTCCAATAAAGATGTTAAAAAAAAAAAACTAAGCTATGGAAAAGTCCCAAACAGTTGATCAGTAGTAGGATACTTAAGGAACCTATGTGTATGTTTTTTTTTATGTATAAATTTATTTATTTTTGGCGAGTTGGGTCTTTGCTGCTGTGCACGGGCTTTCTCTAGCTGTAGCAAGCAGTAGCTGCTCTTTGTTGTGGTGCACGGGCTTCTCATTGAGGTGGCTTCTCTTGTTGTGGAGCATGGGCTCTAGGTGCAGGGGCTTCAGTAGTTATGGCTCGTGGGCTCTAGAGCACAGGCTCAGTAGTTGTGGCACACGGGCTTAGTTGCTCCGCAGCATGTAGGCCCTTTCCGGACCAGGGCTTGAACCCGTGTCCCCTGAATTCGCAGGCGGATTCGTAACAACTGTGCCGCCAGGGAAGTCCCCTATGTGTATGTTTTTGATAAAATGTTAATTAAAAAACTTTCCTGGAAGTCTTATACCAAGATGACAAAGATTACAGATGCTAAGATCACAGAAGCCAGATTGAAACTCAACCACCCTGAAAATGACTCTGGGACTGGTCCCAAGCTGCAACTTTTCAGTGTGAAGCAGGCAGAGACATGAGCCTGCTTTGCTCTGCGGTTTATACACCAGGAAACATTGTAATACAATATCCTTAAACACTCTTGTATTCGCAGTCCTCCTCCCTCCCCCAATCCCCCATTCTATTTAGGGAAGAGATTGGACTGCTCCACCTCTCCCTTTCTGCCATTGAAGTCAAGCTTATATGTGTATAGTAGGATGAAATGGAAAGATTCCAATAGATACTATATGTCAAAATTGTATCAAGTCCAGCCATACAATCATGAAGACTAGATTTACTGAAACCATAAAGGGCTTCTAAAGTTTGCTATCATTTAAAATTTCTTTCCAGAGGCACTATCTGTGCAGTAGGGTATTTAAATTACAGTTCGTTATGCAAATTTGGGCACATCCTTTTTTTTCAGATAGGTTTAAAAATCATTTCCAGTGATCATAATAGGTCTTTTCTTTCCTAAGCTCAGAAGATTTAACAACAACTTGCTTCTAAATTATACTTTCTACTACTGTGGTGGATCCCAACGCCCATACCCACTTTGTTATCAGCATCTTATAGTTCCTTAGGGGGACCAACAGTGCATGTCAGTCCATGTTTCAGCTGAGTTTCCCCATTGCACACCTAGAGATGAGCGTGACAGCCAGGTCAGATCAATCAGAGTCTGGTGTCCAGGCCACTGTGATTGACTGAGTGATGGACAAGTGTCCCAAGCAGGCCATTGAGAAGCAGTCTGGTGGCCTTGTCTGTAAGTATTGAGAAAGGTGCCCTTTCCACTGGAGTGGGTAAAGGGGTAGACTGTAAGACTGTAGGCCTAGAGTGGCTGGTGGTCATCTTGACAGGGCAGAGAGCACGGTCAACACAAAGGAAAGCGGAACTGGGATAAATCCAATTTATCTATCTATCTATCTATATCTATCTATCTATCATCAATCATATATCCATCTATTGAAATTCCTGATGACGTGGTGGGAGCACTTGAATCCAGCCATGCTACAGGGTATACATTCTCTTGGGTATAGAGCTAGGAGTGTATATGAGGAGATTTCTAGGTCATGTGGTAACTCTCTCTGTTTAATAACTTTTTGAAAAGTTGCCAAACTGTTTTCTGAAGTGGCTGCATCATTTTACATTCCCACCAACAATGCATTGTAGGTTCCAATTTCTCCACATTCTCACTGACACTTATTACTGTTGGTATTTTTGACTGTAGCCATTACGGCAAGTATTTTTGTGGTTTTGATTTGCATTTTCATGTGCTTGTTAACCATTTGTATATATCTTCTTTGGAGAACTGTCTCTTCAGATCCTTTGGCTATTTTAAAACCTGGGCTTTTTATTGATTTGTAAGTGTTCCTTCTTTTTTTATTTTTTAAGGACAAGTCCTTTATCAGATCTATTATTTGACTATATTTCACCCATTCTGTTGATTTTCTTTTCACTTTCTTGATGGAATCATTTGTAGCATGAAAGTGTTTAGCTTTGATATTTTAAATCTATTTATCTATTTTTCTTTTGTTGCTGTGCTTTTGTTGTGATATCTAAGAAACTACTGTCCAATCGAAGGTCATGAGGATTTATTCCTATGTTTTTTCCAAGAGTTTTATAGTTTTAGCCCTTATATTTAGGTTTATGATACGTTCTGAGTTAATTACTATGTATGATGTAAAGAAGGGGGTCAAGCTCATTCTTTTTTGTATGGATATCCAGTTGTCCCAGGATCATTTGTTGAAAAGACTATTCTATCCCCATTTCATTGTCTTGGTACCCTTGTTGAAAACAAATTGGCCATAAATGTAAGGTTTATTTCTCAACTCTTAATTCTATTCTGTTGACCTATAGGTCTATTCTTGTGCCAATATCATAGTCTTGATTACTGTAGCTTTATAGTAAGTTTGAAATTAGGAAGAGTTGAGTCCTCCAAATTTGTTCTTTGTTTTCAAGGTTGTTTTGGCTATTCTGAGTACATATGAATCTTAGCCAAAATTCTACCAATTTAAATTTTTGCCCCAAAAAAGCCAACTGGGATTTTGATAGGGATTATATCGAGTTTAGATCAATTTGTGGTATATTGCCATCTTAAAAATATCAAGTCTTCCAATCCATGAATATGAGATGTCTTCCCAATTACTTTCATATTTTAAAATTTCTTTCAATGATATTTTCTAGATACTTTTGAGTGTCTACATCTTTTGCTTTTTATTTCTAAGTATTTTATTCTTTTCAATGCTATTCTAAATGGAATTGTTTTCTTAATTTTTATTTTTTATTGCTTCTTGCTAGTGTACAGAACTACAACTGATATTTATCAATGCATATTGATCTAATATTCCACAACTTTATTGAACTTGTTTATTAGTCCTAATAGTTCTTGGATTCTTTAGGCTTTTCTATATACAAGAGTAAGCTGGAACCTCCAGTATGATGTTGAACAGAAATGGCAAGTGTGGACATTCTTGTCTTATTCTTAATCTTAATGGAAAAGTATTAAATCTTTTGTCGTTAAATATGATGTTAGTTGTGGTTTTTCATAGATACTTTTATTAGGTTGCAGAAGTTCCCTTCTATTCCTAGTTTGCTGAATGTTTTTATCATGAAAGCTCTTGGGTTTTGCCACATGCTTCCGAGATGCTCATGTGGATTCTGTTATTAATACGGTATATTACACTGATTGATTTTCAGATGTTAAACAAACTTTGTGTTCCTAGGATAAATCCCAATTGGTCATGGTATGTAGTTCTTTTTATTTTATGCTGGATTTGGTTTGCTAGTATTTTGTTGAGGAATTATGCATCTGTATTTATAAGGGATATTGGTCTATAGTTTTATTTTCTTGTGATATCTTTGTCCGGTTTTGGTATCAGGTTAATACTGGCTTCATAGAATGAGTTGGGAAGGGTTCTCTACTTTTCTACTTTTCGGAAGAGGTTGTGAAGAATTGTATTAATTCTTCTTTAAATGTTTTGTAGAATTCAACAGTGAAGCCATCTGAGCTGGGATTTTCTTTGTGGGAGGTTTAAAAATTACTAATTCAATCTCTTTGTTATAGGTTTATTCAGAGAATCTACTTCTTTTTGAGTCAGTTTTGATAGTTTACGTCTTTCTTGGAATTTGTCCATTTTGTCTAACTTATCTCATTTTGTTGGCAAACAATTGTTTATAATTTTTCCTTATGATTCAGTTTCTAGTCCAACATGTAGAAAGCTTGGAAGTCATCACTGCCATCCTCACAAAAGCAAACAAGCTGAACAAACTGAAAACCAGCAACTCTTCTTTCATCCTTCAGAGAATTGAGGTCACAGAAGAAACCACTGGCCCCAAAACTGGAGAGAGAGACAGATACCAAGAATCACGGCTTACCAGGAGAAGCAGCTCAGAAGCAGAAGTCAGCCACTGGAGCCAGTACAGGAGGGAAAACTGAAACAGTAATTGATGAATTTCTGTTGGCTCAGTGTGGACTAGCTTGAGAGTTAGAAACTCCAGGGGCCCCTTCTTATGGAGGTCTCCACACTGTTATGAGTTTTACCTTCAGGAACCTCACCAGGTTTTCAGAGGTGAATATTAGAAAATTTCCTTGTACTTCTAACAGGGAGAGGGAAAAAGTAACCATTTTGAAATATGCCCAGAGCATTCTGTGCTCCTTTATAAAAGTTTGTCCTCAAAAGAAACTATTTTTGCCAGAGTCTAGTCAACTTGAGGAAAGAGAAATACCCAACTCTAGCCTCCTTAGCCCTTGATGTGGAGGAAGGGAAATAGCTAACTCCAACCATCACTAGCCTTCCTGTGTTACCTATAGGTAAGGAAAAACCTGAGAAGAACTTGAGAACCCCACAGCCCAGGGGCACAGACTAACTAAAAGACTGGGACCTAATCATGGCATTATAGAATGCTTCCCCTCCCACCACACCTTAGCACTATATGAATCAGGCTCCTGTGTAACAACAGTGGATTGTAGGTAAAAGAACTTCAAGGCTCAGACTCTAATAAGCATTGTCTAGGAAAACCTCGAGACAGCAGGGGAACAAAAACAAAGACACTAAAGGAAATTTTGGCCTTTTGTACCTATTGTCATAACAAACAGTAAACACAGCCTAACTTCTAGCAGGATAAACATAAAGCCTCATACTAAAGGCTTATTCAGTTCCTTTTACCCAGTATGCCATGTATGGTTTCCAAAAAGTAAACTATCAGATATTCTAAAAGGCAAAAAACACCGCTTGAAGAGACAAAGCAGGCATCAGAAACAGACTCAGACATGGCCAAGATTTTGGAATTATCAGACTGGGAATTAAAATAACTGATTCATATGGGATTTAATGGAAAAGTGGATAACATGCAAGAACAGATGGGTAAGGTAAGCAGAGAAAATGGATACTCTAAGAATGAATTAAAAAAATACTAAAAATAAAAAAAAAAAATACCAGAAATGAAGAATGCCTTTAATGGACTCATCAGTAGACTGGGTATTGCTGAGGAAAGAACCAGTGAGCTAGAAGATAGAAACTTCCAAAACTGGAAAGTAAAGATAAAAATGAATGGAAAAAATGGGAACAGAATGTCTAAGAATTGTGATACGTTACTAATGGTGTAACATAAATTCTTTCATAATTATTTTTATTTTTTAAGCTTAGTAGTGATGTCTCTCTTTAAATCCTGATTTTAGTAATTTTTTTTAAAATTAATTAATTTATTTTTTATTTTATGGCTGTGTTGGGTCTTCGTTTCTGTGCGAGGGCTTTCTCTAGTTGTGGCAAGCGGGGGCCACTCTTCATCATGGTGCGCGGGCCTCTCACTGTCACGGCCTCTCTTGTTGCGGAGCACAGGCTCCAGATGCGCAGGCTCAGTAATTGTGGCTCACGGGCCCAGTTGCTCCGTGGCACGTGGGATCTTCCCAGACCAGGGCTCGAACCCGTGTCCCCTGCATTGGCAGGCAGATTCTCAACCACTGCACCACCAGGAAAGCCCCTGATTTCAGTAATTTAAGTCTTCACCCCTTTTCTTGGTCAGTCTAGCTAAGGGTTTGTCAAATTTATTGTTCTTTTCAAAGAACTAACCTTTGGGTTTGTTAATTTTTTTTCTATTCTTTATCATACCCTTACTTCTTCTTGCTTTGGGTTTAGTTTTCTCTTTCCTTCCAGTTTCTAGAGATAGAAGGCCAGGTTATTGATTTGAGCTCTTTCTTCTTTTTTAACATTGGCATTTTACAGCTATAAATTTACCTCTAAACACTGCTTTAGATGCCTCTCATAAGTTTTGGAATGTTGTGTTTTCATTTTCACTCATTTCAAAGTATTTCCTTATTTCTCTTATGATTTCTTCTTTGACTAATTGATTATTTTGCAGTGTATATTTAATTTCCACATATTCATAAATTTTTCCAAATTTCCTTATATTATTGGTTTCTAATTTAATTCCATTTTGTTTGGCAATTTGTATGATTTCAATCCCCTTAAATTTATTAAGCTTTGATTTATGGCCCAACATATATTCTATCCTGGAGAATATTCCTTGTGTACTAGAGAAGAATATATATTCTTCTGTGATTGGGTGGAGTGTTATTTAGATGTCTGTTAGGTCTAGTTGGTTTATAGTGTTGTTCAAGTCTTGTATATCCTTGTCAATATTCTCTCTGGTTGTTACATCCATTATTGAATTTGGGGTGTTGAAATTTCCAACTATTATTGTTGAATGATCTTTCTCCCTCCAATTCTGTTAACTTTTGCTTCTGTATTTTGAGGCATTTAGTTTTGAGGTTTTTAGTTGCATATAGGTTTATAATTGCCATATCTTCTTGATGAATTGATAAGTTTATCATTATAAAATTTACCCTTTTATATTATAAAAGATACATATTATAAAATACATCTTTAATCTTATAACCTAGTGACATTATTTGTTTTAATGTCTATTTTGTCTGATATTGGTAGAGCCACTCCAGTTCTTTCATGGTTGCTGTTTGCATGATACATCCACTCTATTTCCATTCTTTTACTTTCAACATATTTGTATCTTTGAATCTAATATGTGTTTCCTGTGGACACCATATAGTTGACTCTTGTTTCTTATACAGTCTGATAATCTCTGCCTTTTGATTGGATTGTATAGTCTATTCATATTTAGTGTTTCTATTGATATGTTTGGATTTATGTCATTTTGCTTTTTTCTTTCTTTATGTCTCACATATTTTTGTTCCCCTGTTTCTCCTTTGCTACCTTCTTTTGTATTAAATGAATCTTTTCTAGTGTAACATTTTAATTCCTTTAATGAGTTTTAACTATAGTTTTGGAATTATTTTCCTAGTGGTTGTTCTAGGACTTACAATATACATATTATATTATATTAAGATTTAGTAGATTTTCTTAAATGGCTGTCTCTCCATTTGATGTGTGTCCTTAGGAAAATTTTCAGAAACTTTAAATGGCTGTTCTTTTATAATTTTTAGTAGTTAAATGGTATTTCCCTGGGGAGAGGGTCTTTGGCACTCCTCACATGGCCATTCCATAGACCCCACCATATTACTTTTTAATCTGTTTCATGCAGCAACATCCAATCTGGGCACATCTTGGGCTCAGTTTAAACTAATTCCTGTCTAGAAAAAAATACCAGAAAATGTAAGTCATTTACTGTTCCACACAGCAGAGTCTCTCTTTATCTTGTGCCAGACACTTTGAACAGAAATAATTTAGAACCACAGCCAAAATGACATGGTGATGAATTGATCTGATAACTTCTTTATGATCACAGCTCTCCAATGTTACCTGTTCTTACATTCACAGGCACACTAATTTAGTTCTGCTTTGACCTTTGAAATTCATTTTAAAGAACATTATGTCTTCTCCTTGCTCTGTGAGTGTTGAGAGGACCTTTGCCCAATTGCATTAGAGTTTAGATCTATGACAAAATTCACATACAAGGAACAATTAGTGAAAAATTAGGAACAAAAGTAGGCAATCCTGTGTTGAAGTGTAACAGAAGTTCAGATAAGGAAGGTGTTAGTGTAGGTTGGAGCATCTGGTTGAGGGTCCAGAGGCACTCAACCCAGGCCTTGATTGATAATTAGTGAGAGGGAAAGAAAAATATCTCAGTGTGAAGGACCACAGATTCCTTTCTTCTTACCTGGGGAAGTTAGTTTCCAATTAACATCTATTATTGACTTGATTGAAAAGAAAGTAATGACTTGACTTCTTTTTTTTTTTTTTTTAAATTTTTATTTATTTATTTATTTATTTTTGGCTGTGTTGGGTCTTCGTTTCTGTGCGAGGGCTTTCTCTAGTTGCGGCAAGTGGGGGGCCACTCTTCATCGCGGTGTGCGGGCCTCTCACTATCGCGGCCTCTCTTGTTGAGGAGCACAGGCTCCAGACGCGCAGGCTCAGTAATTGTTGCTCACTGGCCTAGTTGCTCCGCGGCATGTGGGATCTTCCCAGACCAGGGCTTGAACTCATGTCCCCTGCATTGGCAGGCAGACTCTCAACCACTGCGCCACCAGGGAAGCCAGACTTGACTTCTTATAGCAACTCTCGCAAAGGCAGTACATTACTCAAAGTAAATCTGCAGACCAACAACATCAGCATTACTTTGTTGTTAGAGATGAAAATTCTTTTCAGAAATGCAGATTCTCAGACCTTACCCCAGACTTATTAAATCAGAATCTTTTGGGGTTGGCCTGAGAATGTGTGTTTTATCCATTTTACCAGACTTTTGCATGCTGAAGTCTGACAACACTGTTCTCAGATGTTTTTCCTGATCACTCTTGGTATCCAGGGTATATTTGGAATGAAATAGCCAGGGCCAGCATTTAGGGCCTCTAAGCATGGACCAATGCTGGGCAGGTATGGCTTTCCAATTAGCAGATCATGTAAATGGAAAACTGTGTGATTGCACCCAGGCCAGCAGAGTAGTTAAACAAATAAGTAGAAGGATGCCTGGCTCTCATCTCCCCCAGCTGCCTCACATTTTTCAACCTCAGGCACTGGACAGCAGAAGTAGCGGGGGTGGTGCTGGCTCCCTGGCATGAGGCAGTCTGGCTATCTGGGGAGAGGGAGTAGCTCACTTAAAGTGCCCTTATGAAAACAACTCCCTATCAGCAAAGTTATGACTCAGAGCTTATTCCCCTGACCACAAAGCAGAACCATAACCAAGACTGCAACTCATCTTGTCAACCTCATTTCATACTTCTCCTTTATTCTTTTCGTTAACATCAGTTTAGGGAAGATCCTTCTGATTCATTGAAACTCCAAGCCCACAGATCATTGAGTCTTTGCTCCTACTCTAGACAGGATCTGGAGAGTGTGATGAGAACCACTCACATATTCTCAAAATAGTATTAGTTTCTCGACCATCTCTTTTAGCAGAGTAATGCTAAGAGGGACTTAAATGGGAAGGTCTCCAGGGATCATCAGAGTCCCTTAGAAAATTGGCTAGATCATTTTCCATGACCTGATAATTGGAAAGCCCAGATGGATGAGCTGGGCTTTTCAAAGCCCAGCAGTTTCGTTTCCAATGGTGGTTTGATTCAGCTGCCGAGAACCCAAATTAGGGACGGTTTTGTTGTCATAAGAGGACACTCTGAAAGACTGACTGAAGGCTATGGCCAACCCTAGACAATAAATAGACATATATATGACCCAGGGAAAAAACGTGTGCAAATATATATGTGTAAATGTATATACGTTGTGTTACCAAAGTAAATGTGTTTCTCACAGTCTTTGCCATGTATGAAATGATCAAAACCAGCTGGACCATGTAGTTCTTCATTGAAAGGAATAGGGGGCGTGGAGTTGGCAGTTAAGGGGGTCAGCAGACACACTTCAGCATCAGGCTGACTTATCACTTCTCTGGAAACGGTTAACATGCTTGGCTCAAGCCACCCGTCATGTGGATGTGATATGCCTCTGAGCAGTTCTATAGATGACAGGTATTTATTTCACCCCCAAATCTGAGGGGCAAAGGGTCACAACACAGGGTTTGCTTCTGAGCCAGTTCATTTGCATTTCTCATTAATCCAGGCTAGACCCTTTTTAAAGTCTCTACCATAATTTATTCAAAACAGTTCAAACATTTGACTTTGTTTTGGTTGAGTTTAATGTGGTTTCTGCATAACTGTCTCTTTTATGGTAATCAAATGTTCTGCCAACATTTCTCCTGCTATGTACACCATCTAAGGAAACCAGATGCTTTGGGTTGGTCTTTTCAATGTATCTGAGTGTTATTTTTGTTTAGAATTTCAGAGGTTTGGCGAAAGAGTACTGTTTTATAAATCTGACCCTTGATGCACTCCATTTCCCAACCTACTAATAGTTTTGGCTACTGCTCACATCTGATTTGAAATTGCTCCCTATCACCATGTGGATTAGCATGTGGACAGACAAGCTCATTTCATTCATTTTGTTCGATTTGCTTAATTTTCCTGTTCATCATTTATTCCACTTTGTAGTGTAAAAAGGATAGGTAGAAGAGTTGAGCAGCTGACTCAGAACCACACCCTGCCTTACCTCTCAACCAATCCCAGACCTGAGTGGGATTGTTCTCTGATGTGTGGGGTGTTCTTCCCCCCCTCACACCATCAGTGTGGGAAGGAAGCAGGCCAGCTCTCATGGGAGTGTTGGCTTATAATGCAGACTGAAAGTGTTTCAGAAAAGTAACTTGGCATTGGATCAAACTAATAAGTGGAATTGCTTGTCTGTATGGATTGAAAGAAGACTTTCTAGGGCCTCAAGAGTTTGTGGGAAAGAGGAGAGGAGAGGGCTGAGGTGAACTGTGTCAGAGGGAACTTTGCAAAATATGGCACTTGAAGTCCACTTACTAGGAATTATACCTTACGAATGGGGAGATATAAAAGGAAACCAACCTGAGAACTTTAGCCCTTTCTAACCCTGGTGCTACCCTCTTGTTTGGTTAATATGATTCTCTGGTCTGATTGTCTCCATACTGACAACAGGAGAGAAAACTAGATATCAATGGCCGGATTCAGTAACTGAAGAAAACCAAAGAGGATTGAGTGGTCCCCCAAGAGTGGGCACAGGTTACCTGAAAGTATATAGATGGAAGCAGTGTTTATGATGACATATGATGGTTTAGAATGACTGAGCTGTGGAAAACAAAGAGGGAAAAGAGCTAGTCTTATGCTAAACAAAATCAGTGGGATGAGGGGTCCTCCCTCCAAGGATCTTCAGTGTTGGCCCTGAGACCTGGGAGATGAAGCTCTAAAAGACACAGGGTGAAGAAGTTTAAAGTGTAAAGGGAACTGAAGTTTCAAAAAAAGAATAGGGAGCAGCTGTTAACGTCTTAAATTTAGTTTAAGGCTATGAGTATAAACAAATCCAAAGACAAAGCACCAGACATTGGTTTTTCAAGAACAATAGCTATAACCACACACATACAAACTTAAAAGAAAGACAAATCTGAGTCTCCAGAGAAGAGTGTTTAGACCAGTGTCTTGGCATTTATTCCAGATGTTCAAAAGACCGCACTTTTCTTTTATAAGCTTCTGCTTTTGTGAAGTCCACTGACAAAGGGGTGGTCTGTTTGAAATGAGCTCCACACTATCATTATAAAGAGTAAATACCTATTAAGTTCCAACTACATGCCACGCATTGTGGGGAAGCTTGGAGAAGAGAAGTGTGGTGAGGACTAAACCCTTGCCTTCTAGAAATGGGCTTAAAAAGAGATAAGGTTAGAGATGCAGCCATTTTTGGCAAAACAGCAAGCAAGTGTTGAAAATAAATGTGAGCAAATTCATGAAAAATGGTTCCTTTTTTAGCCAGATAGGACATTATACCTCAACTACAGGCTTTAGATCCAGAAATTACTGACTGACTTTGGGTCTTGTTATAATTTCCAGACATACTTTTGAAAATCCAGGCACATTTTATTTTACTCAAGAGCTCTAATGAAGTTAACAAAGGGAAAACTATGTTGCTTGAGAAGAGATGATTAATTTTGACAGTAGCCATATCAACAAGGTCTGGATTTATGAGTTTTCCAACAATCATGTATGTTTATTATAAGTAGTCAGCGATGGATATACAGCATGAGTGAATGGATTGAAGATGGTAAATATGTCATTTTCAGAGTTTTCCAGGACTTGGCTCAATTGGAAGAAATAGATAAAATGGATTTCAACTATTGTGTCATTTAATTTAATTTTTATTTTTTTGTTTATTTTTCATCTTTTAAAACATTCTGCTATTGATTCCCTTTTCCTTCTAACTTTAAGATGTGGTACCCCAACATGTGCATATATATGCAAATGTTTCTGGAGGGCCAGGAGCAAGAGCAGAGATTTTTACAAGAGACTAAGAGGGTCAAAGTGACTCTCACAGGAGGGGAATGTAGGGATGATGGATCCCTGGAAATGTGGAGGTTTGTAAAGAAACGATTCCAAGAGCCTGGGCAGGATGTGATGAGGAGAAAACAAAAATTGAGATAATGCTGAAATTTTGAGATAGGCTGAATGATGATTTTAAATTTCTAAAGTGTAGGGAGCTTAGGGTCTTGGAATTATGACAGTGTTGCCCAAAAGACCAGGCAAAAAGATTATCTTTTTCTTTGCTTGGCCTTATCTGACAGCAGGACATTTATGCTGAGGTGTTGTGGTAGAATGATTAGGAAGATGGCAGATGTATGAACACACCTAACTGAGATCAATCAAGTCAGGCCACATCACAAAACTACTCAGAGCACTCATATACTCACAGGAAATAAAAATTGGTTAGTATTTTAGATCACTAAGTTTTTTTTTTATATAGATTTTTTTTTAACATCTTTATTGGAGTATAAGTGCTTTACAATGGTGTGTTAGTTTCTGCTTTATAAAGTGAATCAGCTGTACATAAACATATATCACCATATCTCCTCCCTCTTGCATCTCCCTCCCACCCTCCCTATCCGACCCCTCTAGGTGGTCACAAAGCACCGAGCTGATCTCCCTGTGCTATGCGGCTGCTTCCTACTAGCTATCTATTTTACATTTGGTAGTGTGTATATGTCCATGCCACTCTCTCACTTCGTCCCAGCTTCCCCTTCCCACTCCCCGTGTCCTCAAGTCCATTCTCTACCTCTGCGTCTTTACTCCTGTCCTGCCCCTAGGTTCTTCAGAGCCATTTTTTTTTTTTAGATTCCATATATATGTGTTAGCATATGGTATTTGTTTTTATCTTTCTGACTTACTTCACTCTGTATGACAGACTCTAGGTCCATCCACCTCACTACAAATAACTCAATTTCGTTTCTTTTTATGGCTGAGTACTATTCCATTGTATATATGTGTCACAACTTCCTTATCCGTTCATCTATCGATGGACACTTAGGTTGCTTCCATGTCCTGGCTACTGTAAATAGAGCTGCAATGAACATTGTGGTACATGACTCTCTTTGAATTATGGTTTTCTCAGGGTATATACCTAGTAGTGGGATTGCTACATCATATGGTAGTTCTATTTTTAGTTTTTTAAGGAACCTCCATACTGTTCTCCATAGCGGCTGTATCAATTTACATTCCCACCAATAATGCAAGAGGGTTCCCTTTACTCCACACCCTCTCCAGCATTTATTGTTTGTAGATTTTTTGATAATGGCCATTCTGACTGGTGTGAGGTGATACCTCATTGTAGTTTTTTTTTTTTTAATGAACAACACTTCAAATGGCATGCATTTATCCATAATTATTGAGTATTAACCTATAAATAGTCTATAATCTGATTTTAAATCCTGAAATTTATATGAAGGCTTCGATTTAGCTTATGCCAATTTTTAAAATGTGTAGCTTTGAGGCATTTTATTATAAAAAGCTGGTACTCATATACATAAATGAGTAAGAACTTAAAATTAATCATGCATTTACTTCATTTGTTAGCTTGACCTTCTAGTAAGTCTTTAGCTTCATTGATTTTGGCTGCTATATAAGGAGATCCTCCCTTGTCTGGGTGATTTAAAAACATAATTCGTCAATGAGCGTATCTATTTTTCCCTTATTGGCAGTAGGGCTTACACCTAGTATTAATGCTGCTTCTCGTTTTGTCATTTTGGGTTCAAACCCACCTCTGTAATAGCCACCACTGAAGGCAGATTTCGTTAGACTCTGAAAAACTTGTTTTACTTGAGGCTCCATATGCTTCAGGTCTTGCAAAGCGTAATGGGCTGCAAATCCTGCAGCAGCAATGGTCAGTCCAACTGCTACCACTGTACTGGCGATGGTTCCCTCTCGGCTCCTCTGCTTCCACCAGGAGCATGGTTCATCCCACCCCACCAATTCTACACCTCTACCACCCTCATTGTAGTTTTGATTTGCATTTCTCTAATGATTAGTGATGTTGAGCATCCTTTCATGTGTTTGTTGACAATCTGTATATCTTCTTTGGAGAAATGTCTATTTAGGTCTTCTGCCCATTTTTGGATTGGGTTGTTTGTTTTTTTGATATATATATATATATATATATTTTTTTTTTTTTTGGATAATATAACTTCTTTTTTTGAATTTTTGAATTTTATTTTATTTATTTTTTTATACGGCAGGTTCTTATTAGTCATCAATTTTATACACATCAGTGTATACATGTCAATCCCAATCACTGAATTCATCACACCACCACCCCCTGTTTTTTTGATATTGAGCAGCATGAGCTGCTTGTAAATTTTGGAGATTAATCCTTTGTCAGTCGCTTCATTTGCAAATATTTTCTCCCATTCTGAGGGTTGTCTTTTCATCTTGTTTATGGTTTCCTTTGCTGTGCAAAAGCTTTTAAGTTTCATTAGGTCCCATTTGTTTATTTTTGTTTTTATTTCCATTTCTCTAGGAGGCGGATCAAAAAGGATCTTGCTGTGATTTATGCCATAGACTGCTCTGCCTATGTTTTCCTCTAAGAGTTTTATAGTGTCTGGCCTTACATTTAGGTCTTTAATCCATTTTGAGTTTATTTTTGTGTGTGGTGTTAGGGAGTGTTCTAATTTCATTCTTTTACATGTAGCTGTCCAGTTTTCCCAGCACCACTTGTTAAAGGGGCTGTCTTTTCTCCATTGTATATTCTTGCCTCCTTTATCAAAGATAAGGTGGCCATATGTGCATGGGTTTATCTCTGGGCTTTCTATCTTGTTCCATTGATCTATATTTCTGTTTTTGTGCCAGTACCGTACTGTCTTGATTATGGTAGCTTTGTAGTATAGTCTGAAGTCAGGGAGCCTGATTCCTCCAGTTCTGTTTTTTCTTTCTCAAGATTGCTTTGGCTATTTGGGGTCTTTTGTGTTTCCATACAAACTGTGAAATTTTTTGTTCTAGTTCTGTGAAAAATGTCATTGGTAGTTTGATAGGGATTGCATTGAATCTGTAGATTGCTTTGGGTAGTATAGTCATTTTCACAGTGTTGATTCTTCCAATCCAAAAACATGGTATATCTCTCCATCTGTTGGTATCATCTTTAATTTCTTTCATCAGTGTATTATTGTTTTCTGCCTACAGGTCTTTTGTCTCCCTAGGTAGGTTTATTCTTAGGTATTTTATTCTTTTTGTTGCAATGGTAAATGGGAGTGTTTCCTTAATTTCTCTTCCAGATTTTTCATCGTTAGTGTATAGGAATGCAAGAGATTTCTGTGCATTAATTTTGTATCCTGCTACTTTACCAGATTCATTGATTAGCTCTAGTAGCTTTCTGGTAGCATCTTTAGGATTCTCTATGTATAGTACCATGTCATCTGCAAACAGTGACAGATATATTTCTTCTTTTCCAATTTGGATTCCTTTTATTTCTTTTTCTTCTCTGATTACCATAGCTAAAACTTCCAAAACTATGTTGAATAATAGTGGTGAGAGTGGACAACTTTGTCCTGTTCCTAATCTTAGAAGAAATGGTTTCAGCTTTTCCCCATTGAGAACGATGTTGGGTGTGGGTTTGTTGTATATGGCCTTTATTATGTTGAGGTAAGTTCCCTCTATGCCTACTTTCTGGAGGGTTTTTATCATAAATGGGTGTTGAATTATGCTGAAAGCTTTTTCTGCACCTATTGAGATGACCATATGGTTTTTCTCCTTCAATCTGTTAATATGTTTTATCACACTGATTGATTTGCGTATATTGAAGAATCCTTGCATTCCTGGGATAAACCCCACTTGATCATGGTGTGTGATACTTTTAATGTGCTGTTGGATTCTGTTTGCTAGCATTTTATTGAGGATGTTTGCATCTATGTCCATCAGTGATATTGGCCTGTAGTTTTCTTTCTTTGTGACATCTTTGTCTGGTTTTGGTATCAGGGTGATGGTGGCCTCGTAGAATGAGTTTGGGAGTGTTCCTCCCTCTGCTATATTTTGGAAGAGTTTGAGAAGGATAGGTGTTAGCTCTTCTCTAAATGTTTGATAGAATTCACCTGTGAAGCCATCTGGTCCTGGGTTTTTGCTTGTTGGAAGATTTTTAATCACAGTTTCAATTTCAGTGCTTGTGATTGGTCTGTTTATATTTTCTATTTCTTCCTGGTTCAGTCTTGGAAGGTTGTGCTTCTCTTAGAATTTGTCCATTTCTTCCAGGTTGTCCATTTTATTGGCATATAGTTGCTTGTAGTAACCTGTCATGATCCTTTGTATTTCTGCAGCGTCAGTTGTTACTTCTCCTTTTTCATGTCTAATTCTATTGATTTGAGTCTTCTCCCTTTTTTTCTTGATGAGTCTGGCTAATGGTTTATGAATTTTATTTATCTTCTCAAAGAACCAGCTTTTAGTTTTATTGATCTTTGCTATTGTTTCCTTTATTTCTTTTTCATTTATTTCTGATCTGATATTTATGATTTCTTTCCTTCTGGTAACTTTGGGGTTTTTTTGTTCTTCTTTCTCTAATTGCTTTAGGTGTAAGGTTAGGTTGTTTATTTGAGTTGTTTCTTGTTTCTTGAGGTAGGATTATATTGCTATAAACTTCCCTCTTAGAACTGCTTTTGTTGCATCCCATAGGTTTTGGTGGTCGTGTTTTCACTGTCATTTGTTTCTAGGTATTTTTTGATTTCCTCTTTGATTTCTTCAGTGATCTCTTGGTTATTAAGTAATGTATTGTTTAGTCTCCATGTGTTTGTATTTTTAACAGATTTTTTCCTGTAATTGATATCTAGTCTCATAGTGTTGTGGTCGGAAAAGATACTGGATATGATTTCAATTTTCTTAAATTTACCAAGGCTTGATTTGTAACCCAAGATATGATCTATCCTGGAGAATGTTCCATGAGCACTTGAGAAGAAAGTGTATTCTGTTGTTTTAGGATGGAATGTCCCATAAATATCAATTAAGTCCATCTTGCTTAATGTATCATTTAAAGCTTGTGTTTCCTTATTTATTTTCGTTTTGGATGATCTGTCCATTGGTGAAAGTGGGGTGTTAAAGTCCCCTACTATGATTGTGTCACTGTCGATTTTCCCTTTTATGGCTGTTAGCATTTGCCTTATGTATCGAGGTGCTCCTATGTTGGGTGCATAAATATTTACAATTGTTATATCTTCTTCTTGGATTGATCCCTTGATCATTATGTAGTGTCCTTCTTTGTCTCTTGTAATAGACTTTATTTTAAAGTCTGTTTTGTCTGATATGAGAATTGCTACTCCAGCTTTCTTTTGTTTTCCGTTTGTATGGAATATCTTTTTCCATCCCCTCACTTTCAGTCTGTATGTGTCCCTGGGTCTGAAGTGGGTCTCTTGTAGACAGCATATATATGGGTCTTGTTTTTGTATCCATTCAGCCAGTCTGTGTCTTTTGGTGGGAGCACTTAATCTATTTACATTTAAGGTAATTATCGATATGTATGTTCCTATTACCATTTTCTTAATTGTTTTGGGTTTGTTATTGTAGGTCTTTTCCTTCTCTTGTGTTTCCTGCCTAGAGAAGTTCCTTTAGCATTTGTTGTAAAGCTGGTTTTGTGGTGCGGAATTCTCTTAGATTTTACTTGTTTGTAAAGATTTTAATTTCACCATCGAATCTGAATGAGATCCTTGCTGGGAAAAGTAATCGTGGTGTTAGGTTTTCCCCATACATCACTTTAAATATGTCTTGCCACTCTCTTCTGGCTTGCAGAGTTTCTGCTGAAAGATCAGCTGTTAACCTTATGGGGATTCCCTTGTATGTTATTTGTTGTTTTTCCCTTGCTGCTTTTAATATTTTTTCTTTGTATTTAATTTTTGATAGTTTGATTTATATGTGTCTTGGCATGTTTCTCCTTGGATTTATCATGTATGGGATTCTTTGCACTTCCTGGACTTAATTTACTATTTCCTTTTCCATATCAGGGAAGTTTTCCACTATAATCTCTTCAAATATTTTCTCAGTCCTTTTCTTTTTCTCTTCCTCTTCTAGGACCCCTATAATTCGAATGTTTGTGCGTTTAATGTTGTCCCAGATGTCTCTGAGACTGTACTCAATTCTTTTCATTCTTTTTTCTTTATTCTGCTCTGCAGTAGTTATTTCCATCGTTTTATCTTCCAGGTTACTTATCTGTTCTTCTGTCTCAGTTATGCTGCTATTGATTCCTTCTAGAGAATTTTAAATTTCATTTATTGTGTTGTTCATCATTGTTTGTTTGCTTTTTAGTTCTTCTAGGTCTTTGTTAAACGTTTCTTGTATTTTCTCCATTCTGTTTCTAAGATTTTGGATCATCTTTATTATCATTGCTCTGAACTCTTATTCAGGTAGACTGCCTATTTCCTCTTCATTTGTTTAGTCTGATGCATTTTTACTTTGCTCCTTCATCTGCTGTGTGTTTCTCTGTCTTCTCATTTTGCTTAACTTACTGTGTTTGGGGTCTCCTTTTCACAGGCTGCAGGTTCGTAGTTTCCATTGTTTTTGGTGTCTGCCCCCAGTGGCTAAGGCTGGTTCAGTGGATTGTGTAGGTTTACTGGTGGAGGGGACTAGTGCCTGTGTTCTGGTGGATGAGTGTGGATCTTGTCTTTCTGGTGGGCAGAACCGCATCTGGTGGTGTATTTTGGTGTGTCTGTCACCTTATTATGATTTTAGGCAGCCTCTCTGCTAATGGGTGGGGCTGCGTTCCTGTCTTGCTAGTTGTTTGGCATAGGGTGTCCAGCACTGTAGCTTGCTCTTCGTTGAGTGGAGCTGGGTCTTAGCATTGAGATGGAGATCTCTGGGAGAGCTTTCTCCATTTGATATTATGTGGAACTGGGAGCTCTCTGGTGGATCAATGTCCTGAACTTGACTCTCCCACCTCAGAGGCACAGGCCTGACACCCAGCCAGAGCACCAAGACCCTGTCAGCCACACGGCTCAGAAGAAAAGGGAGAAAAAAAGAAAGAAATAAAGAAAGAAAAAATAAAATAAAAAGAAATAAAGTTATTAAAATAAAAAATAAAAAAATTATTAAAAATAAAAAATTAAAAAGTAATTAGAAAAAAGAAAGAAAGAAGAGAACAACCAAACCAAAAAACAAATCCACCAATGATAACAAGTGCTAAAAACTATCTAAAAAAAAAATACAAACGAACAGACAGGACCCTAGGACAAATGGTAAAAGCAAAGCTGTACAGACAAAATCACACCAAGAAGCATACATATACACACTCACAAAAAGAGAAAAAGGAAAAAATATATATATCTTTTGGGAAGTCTGAGGTCTTCTGCCAGCATTCAGCAGGTGTTCTGTAGAAGTTGTTCCACATGTAGATGTATTTCTGATGTATTTGTGGGGAGGAAGGTGATCTCCCTGTCTTACTCCTCTGTCATTTTGAAGGTTTCCCCTCTAGACCACTAAGTTTTAAGGTGGTTTGTTATGCATTACTATTGTGACAATGGATAAGTGACACATATATCTTCAACAGAATTCATGCTAAAGATCTAAAAGAGATAAAGAACAGAAGCTGGAGATTATACAGACAGTTAATAGAAAAAGTACATGATTAGGTGAGCCACTTATTAGAAAGAATTAGAAAGGATGATCATTGGGCAGGAAGAGAAATAAGAATTTGCCAAGGAGTCATCGGAAAGGTTGGAGGTGATCTACTACATGGAAGCATCTCTGAGGTCTAGACATCAACCTTCACAGCACCAGAAAAAGTGGTGAGAAGAACACATCTTTGTAGGAAAATTTGTACATCGGGGAACTATTGAGTTTGACACAAAGAAAACCATATAGAGTGATGGACAGAAGCCAGTTTATAAGGTGTTACAGAGGGAGGAAGCAGAGGCAATTCAAGGTCAACAAAGTCTCTTATGCATTCTAGAGGAAAGATGTGGTAACGGCTCAGATGGATGGTGGAATGGAGAGAAAGTCTTCTAGGAGGGGAGGGACAGATGGATTCTTAAACAGAAGGGACACACCAGACAGAAACAGTAATGATTAGGAGAGAGGGTGGTGGCACCAGGGCTATTAACAGATACTCTATAATTATAACTCCATGAAGTCAACATTGACCTGAGGCCCTTCAGCATTTGTAGATACTCATTAATTTTGTGAAATTCCTCTGTGAGATTCAGTTACACATTCAAGGTTGGGAGCAGCCCAAGAGCCAAAAATAACATGGCTATCATATTGTTTTACTCGTGTTACAGATGAGTAACTTCAGATATCAAGTAGTTGAATAACTTGCCCAAAGTCAAACAGGAAGCCTGTTATTGAGTTGCTGAAAGATCCCAGTTCTGCAAATAAACTTCTAGTTCACTAGCTTTTCACCAAATGAGCTAGTTAGAAGTCAGATTAAGTTCATTTACTTATGGCTCCATTGACTTAAGAAAAAAAAGAAGTTATTTCTTATGGGAGGTCCTAAATATCTGAATATCCTTACATCTGTGATGGTGTTTACTTTTCCATCTCTTTATTTTATTTTTTTACTCTTTACACAGCCTTTATCTTTTACACAGTCATTTTGGCTTGTTTCTGGGTTTTAACATAGTACATGCGGGGTGTGAGTCATAACAGCTAGTTTTTTTCCTGATCCACATTGACTTTTTACAGGCAACACGAAACACTGCAGGTTAGGTTCTAGAGTCTAAGATTCTTAACTTTTTGCAGAAATCCCTTTGATCTGCTGGTGAGTCTAGGATGTGAAAAGATGATCATCACTTAGGCGAATTCACTGCTGAAGGCTATAGTTATGCTGATCACTTTGAGGCTTATATTTCTCCCCCAAGATTATCTCTTAACTTTGCTGATTTCCCTTTTCCTTGGTTGGTCCAAGGAAAGCACCAACCACCCAGAGATTTCTGACCTCTAGGTTCTCTCTAGAAGGAGAGTTTTATACTTTAAATATATATTCTGGTAATCAACTAGTCTGACACATGGAAAGGTAGCATGTTTTATTCTATTTTTACTAGAGATTAAGAAAACTAATGAATATTAATGACCATATGTACTCACCTATGAAATGACATTGCATATGAGGTGCACTCTAGTTTCCAAGACAAATAGGAGAAGTGAGAAATTGAGGAGAGTCGAATGGCAGAAAGGAGAGAGATGATGGACACAAGGAAAGAAAAGTGGACAGAAATTTGATAAGTAGGGGAAAGCCATTAGGAAAGCCAAAGAGAAGAAATGCAGAATATAGAAAGTAAATGGAGTGGAGAGGGATGTAAGACATGGAAAAGCTATATTGATTTTTATATTTTAAAACACTGAAAGAGTTACATTACATAAGTGAGTTGGGTATATATTTATTTAACATTAGCAATAACTTAATTTCAAAGGTTTGAAATGTACTGTGAAGATATTAATTCAATCAGTCCTTTCCTGATGATTGTGAACTGTGAAAGAGATCTGCTTACTTCTTTTCCTCTGGGGGAAACTGAGGCAGAGAAAAGAATGCCTCACCCTAGGAAATGGGTGAAGCTGGTGTCAGCCCTGGCAATCAAAGTGGTGCCAACTTTGTGTTTCCAGTGAAGCCTGTCCCAGGGGGAAGGCCACTTGAGCTTGGCATTTTCGTAATAATTCATGGTATGTTATTTTCAGTTGCAATGGTTTTATGCATTTTAATTAGTGTCTTAATGTAGTATATTTCGGCCCCAGAGGGCATAATTGAAAGAAACAAAAACAAAACCCAAAAATACATAGAATGAGTGAATGAAAATTCACGACAACCCTGGGAGTTCTTGGCTGCCCAGCTTGTGTCATAACCATTGGATACTGCTGCCTTTCCCAAGCTCCCCACCCCCAATCTTCCAACCCTCCCACCCCCAATCTTCCGACCCTCCCACCCCCAATCTTCTGACCCCTCCACAACCTTGTTTTGCCCCCAGCTGCCTGGCTTTTCGTGTTGATTCTGGTCGCTTACAAGGTTAGTTTGCATTCCATCTCATAGATGCAACAAGGAGCAAACCACAGCTTTTCTGTTTCTTTGGGGATCAGTTTCAAGCTCCCCCCACAGCCAAATGTATGTTGCTGGTGTGTTTGTTGCCGGCCTCTGCAGGCCCGAGCTGGCTCTCCGCTCCCACTCACACAATCTGCTGCTCTTTTCGTTCCTTATTTGCAGTCCCCGGTCCGCTTCTTCCCCATCATGCCTCTGTGGCCTTGCCTCTTTTCAAGTCCAGGTTGGAATCTTTGCATCATGCTGCCTCAGCCTGAAAAGAAGCCTATATTTTTTCTGCTCCTAAGCTTAGATTTATGGCCCGTGTCAGGCCTTCCTGCCATGGCCTCTGGCAGCTCCTGCCTTTCCTAACATCAGATTCATTGCTGTTCCTAAGGTCCTTTAAGATTTTAATGCTAAGTCTATAAATTTCGTTCCCTTTCTGCTTTAAACTTTCTTTAGACCTTCCCATTGTCTGATGGCATGTCCCGAAGGCGTTGATTTGCATCTCTGTTCCTGCACTCTTGGGTGAGTTGGAGGAGGAGGCGGGTGGTTGGAGTGGATGGAGGGGGAAATGGGGAAAGCAACTGATGAATTTAGATTTCCATCAGCTGCAACAATTCACTGGGGTTTGATAGGGATTGACATTTTCCTTCGAAGTTGTGATTTGCTGAGAACTTGTGGTGGCTTTCATTACAATAGTATCTGAGAATTAAAAAAAAAAAAAAGAGAGTTGGCTGAACAGATATCCAACCCACCTTAATAAATGCATCTGAGCTTACATTTTTTCTTTCTGTTGTGGCAGCTGGGGTTCTCTTCCATCTCCAGTACACATCAGCACTGCTTAAATCACTCCGATTTCTCTCCCAGGCAGACTTCTGCTGAAGAAACTTTTCTCACCTTAAGATAATAAAGCCTCCAGTTGAGAGAGGTGGAAATAGCAACCGGCTTGAAATTTCAGAGGGGGGAAGGCTGGGTCATTGTCTAGAAAGAAGGAACTTGCCAGCTTGGGAAGCATGATGAGTACTTTGGAAGTATAATTTTTGAATTCATTTTGTCTTTCATTGGCCTTGGAGGGGTTAACAACATCCTCAGCCTAGCTTTTCGTTTACTTCCTTCAGGTCAGCTCTTGTGAGGGGGGAGGTGGGCAAAAGGAGTGGGAAAGAAAGAGAAGAAAGACTTTTGTGTCCAAATCATTTTGATTACATTGCTTGTTCAAGCTTCAATTTATTTCAGGCGACAGTATAAGTCTAGGGAGCAAGCCATTAATGGAATGGTGAAATCTGTAACATATACGGAAGTCTTGCTTCCCCAGGGCAGACTTGAGTGGAATGAAGTCAAGGCTTTTGTCCTTGGATGGTATTTGCCTCTAAGAACTCACTTAGTTTTCTTGTTTGAATTCCAGGCATTGGAATCTTGAAGGTCATTGGTGCCTCACATGCTTTTTCTTCAAGTTCTGGTACAGTTTTACATTTCTTTGAGCCGAGTTTTGTTCATGCTACTGTGGTCCCTACTTCTCTAGCTACTCAATGTCCTCAAACCTGGTGCCAGACCTTCCTTTATTCCTCCAGCCTTGGAGACGTGGTCCTCTAAACTCCCACGAATAAGACATTAGCACTTTTCTGAAGCCAACTTTAGGTGGTTTGACATTCAAATAAAGACAGCTTAATGTAGAATATGGCAGAGACTAGCTAACTATTCACTTTACCAGTTCTCTCCTCCTCTTAGGCATACAGCTGGATTGCATTTCCCTGTCTCCTTTGCACCTATAAAATTTGCAACCATATGACTGAATTCTGGCCCATAGAATGTAGGTAGAAGTGTTGTTTGCTGCTTCTAGGACTGGCCCATGAAATTCCTACACAATCCTCCATGTCCTCTCTCTTCCCCTTGACTGATGGTGGGATTTTAAATCTGCCACTAAGTATGGTGGGGAGATCTACACACCTGAAAATGTGCTATCTGATACCAAGGCTCCTGTAACTGCTTTGGAACTCATCCATTCCATCTGCTAAACATTAGAAGAGCCCAGCTGAATTATAAATACTCACTTTGATCTGTGTTTTGTACAATTTAATAAGAGTACCTTGAGTGAAAATGGGTCACATTCCTTAGAAGGAGGCCCTTTGCTCTAAAAAATCATGAAAGCTGGTGGAAAAGATATGGAGGAATTCTTGCCATTTAGGAGTAAAGAGTGAAGAGGTCAACTGTGTAGGGAAAAAGCTGAGGTAGATTGCATTCAAGTTCCCAATTCCTTACTCCTTTCTTTATCTTTGTGTTTTACCATTCAACTTTAAAAAAATCATTCTTAGTTTTTTATTTCCAGCTTTATTGAGGTGTAATTAACAAATCAAGATTGTATCTATTTAGGATGTACAATGTGACTTTTAAAGGTGTACAATGTGATGATTTAATATACGCATTTATTATGAAATGATTGCCACAATCAAGTTAATTAACACATTCATCATCTCACATAGTTACCTTTTATTTTGTGGTAAGAACACTTAAGACTTACTCTTTTAGTGAATTTCATGTATACAAGATGGCATTATTAACTGTAATCACCAGGCTATACATTAGACTCCCAGAACTTATTCATCTGATAACCAAAGGCTTGTACACTTTGACCAGCATCTCCCCATTTCCTTCATCCCTCAGCCCCTGGCAACCATCATTCTATTCTCTGATTCTATGAGTTTGACTTTTGTAGATTCCACATCTAAGTGAGATCATATAGTATTGGTCTTCCGTGTCTGGCTTATTTCACTTAGCATAATGTCTTCCAGGTTCATCCATGTTGTCACTCATCTTTGTATCAATAGTTCCTTTCCCCAGTAGTGGAGTTCGCTTCCCTGCCCTTTGTTTTTGAGTTCAGCCATGTGACTTGTTTTGGCCAAGGGGATACAAGCCATTTAAATGTGTCTGAGTGTTGGGGTGCTCTCTGGTGCTTCTGCTGTCACTGTGAGGAGAATATGCCCCGTCCAGCCTACTGGTGAGAGGAGGAGAGACATGTGAGGTGACCTGGATCCAACCTGTAGCCCAGAAACAAGCCCCATCTAGCTCACGCTAGATCACCTTACCCCCAGACGACCCACAGATACGTGACTGAGAAGAAATAATTATTTTATAAAACCACTGAGGTGTTTTTTTTTTAGGTAAAAGTCACCTAAAATTCAACATTTTAACCATCTTAAAGTATGTAATTCAGTATCATTTAGTACATTCACAATGTTATGCAACCATCGCCACTACGTAGTTCCAGCATGTTCATCACTCCAAAAGGACACCCCCAAACCCATTAAGCCATCACTTCCCATTTCCTCCCTCTCCCCAGGCCCTGCGAACCACGAATCTGCTTTCTATCTCTATGGATTTGCCTCTTCTGGATGTTTCATGTAAATGGGATTACACACTATGTGCCCCTAGCATAATGGTTTTCAGATTCATCTATGTTGTGACATGTAGCATCTCATTCTTTTGTATGGCTGAATAATATTATATTATATGGAAATACCATATTTTGTTATCCAGCTGATAGACATTTGGATTGTTTCTACCTTTTAGCTATTGTGAATAGTGCTGCTCTTCACATTTGTGTCCAGGTTTTGTCTGAACAATTGTTTTCAACTATTTTGGGTATATACCTTGGAGTGGAATTGCTAATGATAATTATCAGGGAGGCTCTGTTATCCTTAAGGCTCATATCTCTAGTCATTTGTTTTCCTTGGGCTTCCTCATCCACAGCTGAATAAAACTGGGCAGGTTTCTCCATTATGTTGCACCTTAATCTCCTCCCCAGTAAAATGGAGCTAACAATAGAACCTACCTCAAGGGGGTGTGGTGAGGATTTACGGAGTTGATGTCTGAAGCACTTAGAACTGTGCCTGGCACAAAGCAAGCCCCATGTAAACATTTGTTAACTGAATTTTAAGAAGTCTTGCTGTAAGGGGTCATCTGCATGGAAGTGGATGGCTTGACTTGAGCCTTGTTTCCTGCCTGGGTCCTCTTCATCCTTAAAGCTCTTCCATAGCCTTCCTGACTTTTCCTGACTACAGGAGGTATGGGAGCACCTCTCTTCCTTAGGCCTTTTCGGTGTAGAATGAGTCCTGCATTATTCTGTCCCTGAGCCTTCCCTTCCTCCGCCAGCCGAGCTTGAGGGAGCCAAGTTGCCAGTGGGTCTCTCACTGGAGCAGGGCTGAGCCTGTGTAGGTGCCTGAGTCACATCAGGTTGTTGGCATGTGCCACTGCTGGAGCCCTTAAAGTGTGGATCAGATCCATCCTTTACCTGAGGTGAAAAATCAGGAAAGGTTTTCATCAGAAGAGCATTAAGTCAATGGTTTCTCCCCAGCTTGTTCATTACATAGTCTGTTTAGACAACTACCTGGAAAGAAAACAAATGGTTCATCTCCACTTTACCCATTCTTTTTTTTTTTTTAATTGTCAAAGTTTAATACAGCTCCTTTGCTTTCCTATTCCAGTGTTGGCATCTGATAGCGGCACAACTGATTTATGGCGGGAGAGCCTGGAGGTGAATTATTTATTCACCCCATGTAAAGGATTAGCTATTTGTACTTTTAATGGATTTTTGCTGCAGTGTGTTTATGTATGTTCAGATGGATTGAGAAGTCCTCTGACCCCCAATGTCATATCACACAAAGCTATTTGCAAATCACATTAAAAGTCTGAATTTAAACTTTTGATGAAAGCAAAGAAATGAAGAGTTATAATATTGAGTCTGTGACACTAGAAATTTTTCTTAATTTATACTCTTATGTCCCAGAAGGAATATATAGATGTGAGAACAGGGCCAGAGCACAGCAGACTGTATTAAGTTAACCAATACAGGTGTCCAGCTTTCTAGGCACAGTTACCCATCTCAAAGTTCCCATCATCCCACAGTGGGTAGGGGAAGCAGCCTGGAGGAGAGGGGACAGACTGTTCCAGATGCTGAACTTCCTGGGCATCCACTCCAACTACAGAGCACTGGCAGGTGAATCTACTCCTTAGATAGTCATAAGACCAGATTTTCTTTTCATTTAAAAGAAGGGTGGGTTATCTATCTATATCATCTATCTATCTATCTATCTATCTATCTATCTATCTATCTATCATCTATCTATCTATCTGTCTATCTATTTATCTATCTATCCATGTATCTATCACTTATCTATCATCTATCTATATCTATTTTGAATAGACAATTTAAAATATTATAGTAAAATATTTTCCCTTCATTCCTTGCTTCCTCTCTCCCTTACCTGCCTAATTCTCCATTCCCTGCCATGACCATCATTCCTCTTAGTTTTCTCCATACCCTTCCAGAGTTTCTTAATGTAAAACAAATACAAGTATATATACTTATCCCCTCCCCCCTCACTTTTATGCCAAATCTGGAATGTTTTACACACTGTTCTCCTTTGCCTTATTATTTTTAAACTTAGCAATATATCCTGGAGATCATCTCATAAAAGTACATGGAAATCTTCCATATTTTAAATTTTTCATTGCTGTATAGTATTCAGATTCTATGCTTGTACCAAGGTTTATTTAATAAGCTCCCTATTGATGGACACTTGGTTTGATTCCCATTTTGCCATTTCAAACAAGTCTGCAAATGAATAACATTTTACGTATGGTTTATCACGTGGGTATGAGTTAATCTGTAGGATAAATTCTCCAGTGTGACCTTCTGGGTTGAAAAGTATTTGTATTTGTAATTTTGATAGATGTGTCCAAATTTCCCTCCGTGGGAGCTGTGCTGCTTACACTTCCATCAGCAATGCACGAGAGACCACATTCTCTCACTGTGTGTGTGTGTGAGAGAGAGAGAGAGGGAGGGAGGGAGAGAAAGAGTGAGAGGGCGAGGGAGAGGAAGAGGGAGAGAAAGAGGGGTGGTTTAAATTTGAAAGTTTTGATAGTATTTAAATAAGAGGCATGGAGTGAGAGAAGGAAGTGGGAGAGGCCCTTCTGGGTTCCCATAATGTGAACAAGAAGCAACAGTGACTCTAGATAATAATAATAACACTAATAGCTAATATTTATATAGCATTTATGTGTTTGGCCCTAAGTGCGTTACTATATTCACTCATTATTAGATTAGACATGGCTCATTTTCATTTGATTGTCTTGTGATTAAAAAAAAAGTATTGAGTATTGACTCTGTGCCAGACACTCTGTTAGGTGTCGGTTGTTGTAATTTTTGTTGACAGAGGTCCTGCCAAATGTTGACGGAAAGGGAATTTGGGAGGAAGCTCTTACCTACACCAAGATACCTTAGGAAATACCAACAGTGGTTCTGTTTCAGGTGCTGTGTAATGTCTCCCAAAGGAGATTCGCCTTGAGAGCTGCAACACAAAGCAAGGTGTGTGGTTGACTCACCTGGAATATTATGAAGCAGAGTAAATCCCAATAGTTGCTTTACTACACACATGTATTGATGGTCTGTTTGTTTCATGTTTCTTTGTTAAATAATTACGGTTTGGGGCTAGAGATGTAGGAATGGGAAAGGAAGGTTTTGATTTTGTGTGAGCGATTATGTGTGTGTGTGTGGTAATACTAAACTAAGAAATAAATCCAGTTCAGCTACATATCAGATTTAGTCAATAGCTGGCAGTTATAATTAGCACATGCAATGTATCACTGCAAAGGAATATTGAGAAGGCAAAAAAAAAAAAAAAATTCTGAATGCATATAAATGGAAAATACCTTCCAGACCTGCAGGTAGATATACTGGAGCTGAGTGGCAAAAATAAATAAATAAATAAATAAAAATCAGAGGCCAGAACTAATTAACCTTGAGAGCTAGTGTCTCCCATTATTTTCTAGTTTTTCTCTCTTTTTTCCTTCTGTCCTAGGTCATCTTCAAGATTACTCCAGAACTCTGTAGTCTTCACTTCTGTCATTGGCTTCCAGACTGTCCCTTCATCTGGGCTAGCCTATCTTCCTGGTCCTGATCCCAAGCTGTTCTATAGTGGCAGGAGATGATTAGTCTTTGTTCATCTGCTCAGTTATCCCTACATCCCACACCATGGGGCTGTAATAGCCATGATACCCTTATCTTCAGGATAGAGTTGAATAATAGAGGGGGTTTTAGGGAGGACCAACTATGGTAGAGTGTTAGACAGTGGAAAATAGTTTTAGGAACGGTATTAATAGCCAGGGAAACTGTTTGGGGTAGGAGAATAGTCTTCTGGGGCTGTCAATGCTATTTGGAAAGGGAAAGATAGGGGATTTTAGTTGGGAAAATAGTTTACAGTAATTGAAGATTGTTTCCAAGTCAGAAGCAGAGAATTGGGTTCTGACTCTAGAAATCTGGTTAAATACTGTTTCCGTCAAGGTCCTTTCAAGTTAATGTAAAACACAATAGGTATTTTAAAAAGTGGGAGACTCAACAGAGGTTCATGGATACAGGTATCATATCTGGGAATAACCTGCCTGAGCTCAGAAGCAACTGCCCACTTTAGATGGGACATGCCCTCTACTATATGCCACAGCCCCTGCTTGGCCCATTAACTGAGCAGTAGACTGGCCAGGCCCTTGAGTGTGTGATCCCTGTCATAGAGGAGTTTGTAGCTAGAGAATCTAGATGTGTTTCTTGGATTAAGGCATTTCACCTTGTTGATGTTTTCTAGGCAGACTATCATTACCTTTTGTTAACCTTTGATGGGTGGCTTCCTGAATTTTTAGACCTATACTTGACACTCCTTAAGATGAGGACCAAGGCCATCCCTTTGGTCTTGGGCTATATTCTTCCCTAAGAAATCCCATTCATACAATGACTTCAATTACACAAGGACTCTTTCATGCCTTCAGCTCAGTCTTCTCTTCTGAGCTCCAGACCTAATGGATGATTTAAAGGCAACTCATTTAACACATGTGAGATGGAGCTCATGTTGTCCCTATGAAACCTGATTTTCTCCCAGTGTTCTCCCAGGGACAGATGCCACCATCTACCCAGTGGCTCAAGTCAGAAACCTGGAGTCATCTATGACCTTACCTCATTTCCCATATCCAGTCCATTGCTAAGTCCTCTTGATCTTACCATCTTAATATCTCTTGAGTCTGTCCTTATTTCTCTAACTCTACCCCTACCACCCTAGTCTAGGCTACCGTTATCTCCCTCCTGAGTAACTAATACTACCTCCTAACTGGTCTGTCTGCATTTGTGTTCACTTCCCTTCCATTCATTTTCTGACTAACCCTAGCGTGCTCTTTTCAAAGGCATATCTCATGCTAACATATATTTCCCTCAGGGATGCTTCCTCAGCCCTTCACATTACTTATCACTGTAGCAATTTTACAGTTTTGAGTGTGATTCCTCAATTATTGTCTGCCTTTCCCTGTAGACTGTCAACTCTTGAGGATTAGTGGCCATATCTGCTTTTGCTTATTTTTCTCATATCCCTAACCCTTAGTGTGATATATAGCACATAGTAGGCATTCAGCAAATCTTTCCTGTAATACTTAGCACAGAGTTTTGTACTTAGTCAGTGCTCAATAAATATTAGGTATTTATAAATACCAAATATCAATTGAGTAAATTGACATTCAATTTCAAAAAAGAATTAATAATTAGTTATCAACCTATCTAAAAGTACAAAGGAAGTCTGCAAACCTCTATTTTCCATAGGATGTAAAGGAATTCTTGTCAGAGTTTTTAGCTGCAAGTGACAGAAACTGAGTCTGGCTTATCATGCAGGGAAGGGGTTTGTTAAAAGTGTACAGGGGGGGCTTCCCTGGTGGCGCAGTGGTTGGGAACCTGCCTGCTAATGCAGGAGACGCGGGTTCGGGCCCTGGCCTGGGAGGATCCCACGTGCCGCGGAGCGGCTGGGCCCGTGGGCCACAGTTGCTGAGCCTGCGCGTCTGGAGCCTGTGCTCCGCAGCGGGAGAGGCCGCGATGGTGAGAGGCCTGCGCAGCGCGATGAAGAGTGGCCCCCACTTGCCGCAGCTAGGGAAAGCCCTCGCACAGAAACGAAGACCCAACACAGCCAAAAATAAATAAATAAATAAATTAATTAATTAAAAAAAAAAAAAGTAACTGAAGTGAAAAACCAATTGAGGACACAAAACAAGGCAAAAATATTAAAAAAAAAAAAAAAAAAAAAAGTGTACAGGGGAATTCATGCAATCATTGAGAGGACAAAAGAACCAGGCTAGAGGCTAAACTTCCAGAAACATGCCTACAGCTGTGCCTTCAGACTGGTCTGATGGGGAAGCCAGCGCTGCCACCACCATGCACTTGACACTATAATCTGTTCTGCTGAACGTCTGCACCAGGAACTAGACTTGCTGCTCGACCAGGGCATCTGATTGGCAGAGCCCAGGTCACATGTCTTCCCTGCAGCTGCAAGGGAGATAAGAAAGTGAGCTGCTCCCCAAACATAAGAAGCGTATCTAAAACATGTCAGGCAGCCACCAACATGACTGATGTCCTCTCCAAATGGACGGTCAAAGTCTTCACTTGCCCCTAGATCATAATTGTGCATTTGGATAGCAGCGTGTATCAATAAGCATAGTTATATAGGTGAATGGTAAGCGCTTGGCCCAGAGTGCTGTGAACTCCTTTCCTACCTTTATAGCTGATTTTGTATTTCACCGTTAGATGCTTTAGTTTAACCATCTAGAAAATGAATGTAATACTATCTACCAAATGCAGCAATAGTAATGTATTTTGAGGTCCTGGGATAAAAACCACTTCAAAGATTTACTGTATAATTATTTAAAATAGATGATTTCTAATGAAAATGCTAAGTTTAAAGCGATTGATGGCTTCTCAGGATGCAAAATGGGCAATGCCTGGTATATTAGCTTAATAAAACCAGTCCCAAAAATGTTTGCCTAACTCTCCTTCCCGCTCTTCTGTGGGCATTAAAAGGCAGAAATATGCAGGAATGGTAATGGGCGTAATCAGTCACAACATACGAGCTTATTATATTGGCTGCTTGTACAGTCGGAGTTTTCTAAGGTTAATCAGAGCCCTTTTGCAGAATTCACTGGGTTGGACTTTCTAATACATCTTCATCCCAGGTAGGTAGGTCGAGAGGCAGAGACACTCCAGATGAGGCCCTGATAACACCATTTACATGTGATTCAGCATGAGAGAATTGCACGTGAAAAACACAAATCTCTTTTCTTTTAGACATGGGATCTGAAATCTTTTCTAACCAAATAGTATCAGCAATTGATTCCTCTTACAGCTCCCCTTTCTTTTCTTTTCTAGTTCTATTTTTTTTTTAAGCTTGGTAGCCTTAGCTCCATTCTTCCCCAAGGCTTCCAGTCAGTTCTTTGTCCCTGACTGTTCTTCAAAGAATGGCAGCGCCAGCCTCTTAATCCCTCTCAACCTCTTCTTCTGTGCGTTGCCCTCCCCAGAGATGCCTTCATGGATCCTCATCCTTCCCTGGGACACTCCTTCTTTTCTCATTCATCAACCTAGTCTCTAGATTTCCAAGATAAGGTCATGATGCATCTGTGTCTCTTCTTTTTCCAGTCTGTAGCAAGCCCTGGTCATTTTTTCTTTCTCCCTTTCTCTCATCAGCTGGAACAGCTATGTTGTTCTCCCTGTAACAGACCATAGTTCTGCAAGCAAAGTAAATCTCATAACATTGCCCCCATGTTATAAGGTATCAATACTTTATATGGACTGCGGCAGGTTCTCTTTGCCTGTCAATAAAGTGGGGCACGTAAGGATGACATCAGGCTCCTGCATCACTTTATACCAGCTGAACTGATCTCAGTGTGGGAATAATTTAGAGAGACTCTACCAACCCCAGTACACTCAAGTTGATTTGGTGGCAAGCTTATTTGACGGGAAAAAGCATCGAGAGTACCTTTTTTTTGGAGCAGTCACTAGATGCAGGCGCTCAAAAAAGATTTTACGAGCTGAATCCGGCCCCCGATCAGCCAGTGATTGACTCTGACAGGAGAGGGAAAGGCACAAAGCCTCCCCAAATGGCATACAAATTACAGTGGGGTGGCCATAGACTGTGATGTGATGTTGGTGGAAGATTGAGTATTTATTAAAATATCTTTTGTCCGCTAGATTTATTTATGTCTTTCTTCATAAGATGTGATAGTTTTGCATCAGTGCATCTAAATGAAATAATTTGCTAAAGGTCAAATGCAATTCCCTCCAGCCAGCTTTCATTTACCTTCTAATTAATAACTAAATGTTCACACATACATTAGCCTAAGGCTCATGCATAAAATAATAACTGCCATTTATTGATCAACTATTATATCCCAGGCATTTTGAATACGTTATCTCAAATTCTCACAAACCCAGAAGGTAGGAATACCCCTTTAATAGAGGAGGAAAATGATGCTTGAAGAGGCTAAGTGATTTGCTGTTGGTCAGGCAATTAGTGTCTGAAGCCCAATGCTCCATGCTTTCTCACACCATGCTATAGGGCAGCGGCTTCCTGCAAGGGTTTGATGCCTTGTACCATCTGCTGCCACTGACAAACGGGAAGATGAGAGATCCGTATGGAAGACTGTGACTTTCTGAGTCAAACACTTCCCCACTGGAGGAGGTTGCGTTGCCCAAAGCGTGTACTCTTTGATGGCTGTCACGGTGCTAACAGCTGCATAACTAAGGTGGAGACCTTGGAGAGAGGGGCCAGAAGAGCCTCTGAAATGACAAAAGCTTTAGGAAATGGGCCCTCTGAGAAATCTTTGATTCTACAGAGCCAGTGTGGGCTGAGCTTCTCTAAGAAGGGATGTGTCTTAGTATGTCTCAGCTCATATTACTTCTCTGGGTGAATGGGTATCCTGATGGGTCAGTGAAAAATAGATCTTCCTCTGCAGAATCTAGGTAAGAAGCCATTCTTCCTACTTTTCTATTGACCTACAGTAGCCCAGGTATTCCACAAAGGAAAATTACAAAGATTCCTGGTATTGGGACTGTACTGTTACGTGAAACTCTCATACTCATAAAAGGAGGGAGAGAAGGAGGCATGTGTATATTTGGGAGGGGGTGAAATGCTGTCCAGTGCTAGGTTCCTTTTCATTCAATTCAGTTTTCTTCCCCTGTCATTTCAGTCGAGGGAGGGGTTGCAATGAAATCAGAAGAACATGCTTTGAACTTGTAAGGCAGATTTAGACATGCCTTACCTGGAGAGGTAGGTGAAATAAAGCGAAATGGAGATTCACAACCAAATAGTGATTTCTAAATTGTGGGCATTAAAAATTAGTTTGAAGTTTATTATCAAGTCATTACTTCTAGGCAGAGGCTGGCAGAATTAAAAAGTAGGTAAAACGAGTTTCTGTAGCTCTCCAGCCTTCTCTCTGGGTTCTGTTTCTATGTGTCTTGGACTTCAAAACTGTAATAAATTAGCCATTATACAAATCCACTGCTTATTTTTCTTCCACATTACTTTTGGTATTGAATTTGTAAAATTCATCCAAATCTCTAAACTCTTAATATTTTAAATTTGAATAAACTAAGTTTTGAAACATTTATTGCGTAGTTATTTGACATCACGTTTAAATGATAAAATCACTACCCTCTGACCTCTCAGAGCTCTCCTTTCCATTATGCCTGTAATTTTGATAAATTTCCATCTGGTGGTAATTCCTTGCTCCAGATGCATAGACCCAGGACATTACCTGCTTCATAAATCATAAGAGTAGTTTCTCAAAAGTGAGATGTGAATTCCTTGCATCAAATTACCTAGGACCTATTTCCTTGTTAAAACACAGAGTCGTGAGCCCCAACCCTATATCCACCTAATTAGACTCTTTGGGGCCTTGGGTTCAGGAATCTCCATTTTTAAAAAGCTTCCTTGGTGATTCCGATGCAGGTAAGTTTCAAGAATCACTCGTTTTGAGAAAAACAGAAATGCAAATAAGAAAATCTAAATATAACTCTTAAAACAGTAAAGGCAAAATAGAAAGTGATACTCTGTAGAGAACTTAGAACAACATCCAAAGAACTACTGTAAAAAAATCTATGTTCGGGTTAAGTTCTTTGTCCCACTGGACTTTGATTATTATCAATCATTGTTTATTTGTAACTTGACTTTTCCTTTTTTCCCTTTAAGCAAAACTTCCCGATTTTCAATTACTCTTAGAGTGTAGACTAATCCTTTGGCCTCTCCTCACAAGCTACTGGCAGTCTTTCTCATCCTGCAGCTTTTACTGGAAAACTTTAGGACACTGACCTCCTTATAGTATCTCATCACCTGGCCAAGATTCAGCCAGTCTTCCCCAAGAAATCCTGGCTTTATTAATCTCATAATAGTCCTGAGACCACCTTCCCTCTTCTTGTGTTTCATCACTTTGAAGCAGAAAAAGAAATACATAAATAAATAAGGATAAGACCAAACAGTAATTTGCATAAAATTAAGAATTTTTTTTTCCAGTAAGGAAAATGTCCTTTTGGCAACCAAACCACACCTTCCCTTCTGCAACTGGTTCCTCCAGATGTGGCAGAGGAATTATTTTTGCTTAGCTGGATGATTATTCTTCAGCTAAATTAGCAACTACACAAATCCCAGCTGTTTTATTTCCTTCCATACTACTTTGGATATTGAATTTGTAAAAATCAACCAAACCTCTTTTCTCTCTCTTAGTATTTTAAATATTTATTTATTTATTTGGCTGTGCTGGGTCTTTAGTTGCGGCATGTGGGATCTTCGTTGTGGCACGAGGGAACTAGTTCCCTGACCAGGGATTGAACCTGGGCCCCCTGCATTGGGAGCATGGAGTCTTAACCACTGGACCACCAGGGGAGTCTGTCTCTTAGTATTTTAAATTTGAACAAGCCAAACAAGCTTTAAAGCATTTATTGAGTAGTTACTTGACAATATCACACAAAATACTTTTAGGCATTCCAGGGCAATATATTAAGCTGCTCTGCAAAATGTCCCTCTTTTACTATATTCAAGACATTTTGTTTTCACTTTCCAATTCTTTTTTTTTTTTTTTCACACACACACACTGTATTTTATTTTTACAAGAGATAAATAGACTGACACCAAGCATTGTACATGGATGACCACAACAAAAGCAACAATGATTGCAATTACCAAACATGAAACACACTTATACTATGTCATAATATTGACATTCAGTCCAGTAATCCTCCACTGTAACAGCTCCTTTACTTTGCAGTGAAAATTGATTTGTATATTCTTTTCCTCTGAGTCCTTGTGGGATTTTTTTTTTTTTAATTCAGACAGAAAGTCACAAAAATTATACTCATCCTCATCAGTTCACTCAGTCCCATGTAATTAATTTCTTTTTTTTTCATCTTGATCTTTTGTTAGCACTTTTATGAGTTCATCAGTTTTTCATTAGAGTTCTGAAAATGCTTATTCATTCAGTTCAGCAGTACAGTCAGTTACCAGAAACCTGTACTTGTCAGAGTCTTTTCCATGAATTTCTTGAAGATGAAACCCTTTTATAGGAACATATTTGCAAAATCATCAGAGTACACCCAGAACTGTCTGTAAATGACAAAAGACTTAAAAATGACCACGGTTAAAGATTTGATGAAAGTTCATAATAATGCAGTTGACAAGAAAATTAGTTATTTCTGAGATATACATTTTAAAGTAATAACTAGGATTATTACTTATAACATTATACCAGAACATATAAGATTTTTAGACGTTTCCTGTAATGTCTGAAACATTTATATTAACATATTTCCATACATATTTCCATACAAATACAAATATAAGATTTTTAGAAATTTCATGTAATGTCTGAAACATTTATATTAACATATTTCCATACATATTTCCATACAAATACAAATATAAGATTTTTAGAAATTTCATGTAATATCTGAAACATTTATATTAACATATTTCCATACATATTTCCATACAAATACAAATATAAGATTTTTAGAAATTTCATGTAATGTCTGAAACATTTATATTAACATATTTCCATACAAATAACCCAATGAAAGTTTAGTATTAGTTGTTTTGTTTGTTTTTTTATACTGCAGGTTCTTATTAGGCATCAGTTTTATACACATCAGTGTATACATGTCAATCCCAATCGCCCAATTCAGCACACCACCATCCCCACCTCATCGCAGTTTTCCCCCCTTGGTGTCCATATGTCCATTCTCTACATCTGTGTCTCAACTTCTGCCCTGCAAACTGGCTCATCTGTACCATTTTTCTAGGTTCCACATACATGCATTAATATACGATATTTGTTTTTCTCTTTCTGACTTACTTCACTCTGTATGACAGTCTCTAGATCCATCCACTTCTCAACAAATGACTCAATTTCGTTCCTTTTTATGGCTGAGTAATATTCCATTGTATATATGTACCACAGCTTCTTTATCCATTCGTCTGTTGATGGGCATTTAGGTTGCTTCCATGACCTGGCTATTGTAAATAGTGCTGCAATGAACATTCGGGTGCACGTGTCTTTTTGAATTACGGTTTTCTCTGGGTATATGCCCAGTAGTGGGATTGCTGGGTCATATGGTAATTCTATTTTTAGTTTTTTAAGGAACCTCCATATTGTTCTCCATAGTGGCTGTATCAATTTACATTCCCACCAACAGTGCAAGAGGGTTCCCTTTTCTCCACACCCTCTCCAGCATTTGTTGTTTGTAGATTTTCTGATGATGCCCATTCTAACAGGAGTGAGGTGATACCTCATTGTAGTTTTGATTTGCATTGCTCTAATAATTAGTGATGTTGAGCATCTTTTCATGTGCTTCGTGGCCGTCTGTATGTCTTCTTTGGAGAAATGTCTATTTAGGTCTTCTGCCCATTTTTGGATTGGGGTGTTTGTTTCTTTGATATTGAGCTGAATGAGCTGTTTATATATTTTGGAGATTAATCCTTTGTCCGTTGATTCATTTGCAAATATTTTCTCCCATTCTGAGGGTTGTCTTTTCGTCTTGTTTATGGTTTCCTTTGCTGTGCAAAAGCTTTGAAGTTTCATTAGGTCCCACTTGTTTATTTTTGTTTTTATTTCCATTACTCTAGGAGGTGGATCGAAAAAGATCTTGCTGTGATTTATGTCAAAGAGTGTTCTTCCTATGTTTTCCTCTAAGAGTTTTATAGTGGCCAGTCTTATATTTAGGTCTCTAATCCATTTTGAGTTTATTTTTGTGTATGGTGTTAGGGAGTATTCTAATTTCATTCTTTTACATGTGGCTGTCCAGTTTTCCCAGCACCACTTATTGAAGAGACTGTCTTTTCTCCATTGTATATCTTTGCCTCCTTTGTCATAGATTAGTTGACCATAGGTGCGTGGGTTAATCTCTGGGCTTTCTATCTTGTTCCATTGATCTATGTTTCTGTTTTTGTGCCAGTACCATATTGTCTTGATTACTGTAGCTTTGTAGTATAGTCTGAAGTCAGGGAGTCTGATTCCTCCAGCTCCATTTTTTTGCCTCAAGACTGCTTTGGCTATTCGGGGTCTTTTGTGTCTCCATACAAATTTTAAGATGATTTGTTCTAGCTCCGTAAAAAATGCCATTGGTAATTTGATAGGGATTGCATTGAATCTGTAGAGTGCTTTGGGTAGTATACTCATTTTCACAATGTTGATTCTTCCAATCCAAGAACATGGTATATCTCTCCATCTGTTGGTATCATCTTTAATTTCTTTCATCAGTGTCTTATAGTTTTCTGCATACAGGTCTTTTGTCTCCCTAGGTAGGTTTATTCCTAGGTATTTTATTCTTTTTGTTGCAATGGTAAATGGGAGTGTTTCCATAATTTCTCTTTCAGATTTTTCATCATTAGTGTATAGGAATGCAAGAGATTTCTGTGCATTAATTTTGTAACCTGCAACTTTACCATATTCATTAATTAGCTCTAGCAGTTTTCTGGTGGCAGTTTTAGGATTCTCTATGTATAGTATCATGTCATCCGCAAACAGTGACAGTTTTACTTCTTCTTTTCCAATTTGTATTCCTTTTATTTCTTTTTCTTCTCTGATTGCCGTGGCTAGGACTTCCAGAACTATGTTGAATAATAGTGGTGAGAGTGGACATCCTTGTCTCGTTCCTGATCTTAGAGGAAATGCTTTCAGTTTTTCACCATTGAGAATGATGTTTGCTGTGGGTTTGTCATATATGGCCTTTATTATGTTGAGGTAGGTTCCCTCTATGCCCACTTTCTGGAGAGTTTTTATCATAAATGGGTGTTGAATTTTGTCAAAAGCTTTTTCTGCATCTATTGAGATGATCACATGGTTTTTATTCTTCAATTTGTTAATATGGTGTATCACATTGATTGATTTGCGTATATTGAAGAATCCTTGCATCCCTGGGATAAATCCCACTTGATCGTGGTGTATGATCCTTTTAATGTGTTGTTGGATTCTGTTTGCTAGTATTTTGTTGAGGATTTTTGCATCTATATTCATCAGTGATATTGGTCTGTAATTTTCTTTTTTTGTAGTGTCTTTGTCTGGTTTTGGTATCAGGGTGATGGTGGCCTCATAGAATGAGTTTGGGAGAGTTCCTTCCTCTGCAATTTTTTGGAAGAGTTTGAGAAGGATGGGTGTTAGCTCTTCTCTAAATGTTTGATAGAATTCACCTGTGAAGCCATCTGGTCCTGGACTTTTGTTTGTTGGAAGATTTTTAATCACAGTTTCAATTTCATTACTTGTGATTGGTCTGTTGATATTTTCTGTTTCTTCCTGATTCAGTCTTGGAAGGTTATACCTTTCTAAGAATTTGTCCATTTCTTCCAGGTTGTCCATTTTATTGGCATAAAGTTGCTTGTAGTAGTCTCTTAGGATGTTTTGTATTTCTGCGGTGTCTGTTGTAACTTCTCCTTTTTCATTTCTGATTTTATTGATTTGAGTCCTCTCCCTCTTTTTCTTGATGAGTCTGGCTAATGGCTTATCAATTTTGTTTATCTTCTCAAAGAACCAACTTTTAGTTTTATTGATCTTTGCTATTGTTTTCTTTGTTTCTATTTCATTTATTTCTGCTCTGATCTTTATGATTTCTTTCCTTCTGCTAACTTTGGGTTTTGTTTGTTCTTCTTTCTCTAGTTTCTTTAGGTGTAAGGTTAGATTGTTTACTTGAGATTTTTCTTGTTTCTTTAGGTAGGCTTGTATAGCTATAAACTTCCCTCTTAGAACCGCTTTTGCTGCATCCCATAGGTTTTGGGTCGTCGTGTTTTCATTGTCATTTGTCTCTAGGTATTTTTTTATTTCCTGTTTGATTTCTTCAGTGATCTCTTGGTTATTTAGTAACGTATTGTTTAGCCTCCATGTGTTTGTCTTTTTTACGTTTTTTTCCCTGTAATTCATTTCTAATCTCATAGCGTTGTGGTCAGAAAAGATGCTTGATATGATTTCAATTTTCTTAAATTTACTGAGGCTTGATTTGTGACCCAAGATGTGATCTATCCTGGAGAATGTTCCGTGTGCACTTGAGAAGAACGTGTAATCTGCCGTTTTTGGATGGAATGTCCTATATATATCAATTAAATCTATCTGGTCTATTGTGTCATTTAAAGCTTCTGTTTCCTTATTTATTTTCATTTTGGATGATCTGTCCATTGGTGTAAGTGAGGTGTTAAAGTCCCCCACTATTATTGTGTTACTGTCGATTTCCTCTTTTATAGCTGTTAGCAGTTGCCTTATGTATTGAGGTGCTCCTATGTTGGGTGCATATATATTTATAATTGTTATATCTTCTTCTTGGATTGATCCCTGGATCATTATGTAGTGTCCTTCCTTGTCTCTTGTAACATTCTTTATTTTAAAGTCTATTTTATCTGATATGAGTATAGCTACTCCAGCTTTCTTTTGATTTCCATTTGCATGGAATATCTTTTTCCATCCCCTCACTTTCAGTCTGTATGTGTCCCTAGGTCTGAAGTGGGTCTCTTGTAGACAGCATATATATAGGTCTTGTTTTTGTATCCATTCAGCCAGTCTATGTCTTTTGGTTGGGGCATTTAATCCATTCACGTTTAAGGTAATTATCGATATGTATGTTCCTATGACCATTTTCTTAATTGTTTTGGGTTTGATTTTGTAGGTTCTTTTCTTCTCTTGTGTTTCCCACTTAGAGAAGTTCCTTTAGCATTTGTTGTAGAGCTGGTTTGGTGGTGCTGAATTCTCTTAGCTTTTGCTTGTCTGTAAAGCTTTTGATTTCTCCATCAAATCTAAATGAGATCCTTGCTGGGTAGAGTAATCTTGGTTGTAGGTTCTTCCCTTTCATCACTTTAAGTATTTCATGCCACTCCCTTCTGGCTTGCAGAGTTTCTGCTGAGAAATCAGCTGTTAACCTTATGGGAGTTCCCTTGTATGTTATTTGTCATTTTTCCCTTGCTGCTTTCAGTAATTTTTCTTTGTCTTTAATTTTTGCCACTTTGATTACTATGTGTCTCGGCGTGTTTCTCCTTGGGTTTATTCTGTATGGGACTCTCTGCGCTTCCTGGACTTGGGTGGCTATTTCCTTTCCCATGTTAGGGAAGTTTTCAACTATAATCTCTTCAAATATTTTCTCTGGTCCTTTCTCTCTCTCTTCTCCTTCTGGGACCCCTATAATGCGAATGTTGTTGCGTTTAATGTTGTCCCAGAGGTCTCTTAGGCTGTCTTCATTTCTTTTTATTCTTTTTTCTTTAGTCTGTTCCGCAGCAGTGAATTCCACCATTCTGTCTTCCAGGTCACTTATCCGTTCTTCTGCCTCAGTTATTCTGCTATTGATTCCTTCTAGTGTAGTTTTCATTTCAGTTATTGTATTGGTCATCTCTGTTTGTTTGTTCTTTAATTCTTCTAGGTCTTTGTTAATCATTTCTTGCATCTTCTCAATCTTTGCCTCCATTCTTATTCCGAGGTCCTGGATCATCTTCACTATCATTATTCTGAATTCTTTTTCTGGAAGGTTGCCTATCTCCACTTCATTTAGTTGTTTTTCTGGGGTTTTTTCTTGTTCCTTCATCTGGTACATAGCCCTCTGCCTTTTCATCTTCTCTGTCTTTCTGTAACTGTGGTTTTTGTTCCACAGGCTGCAGGATTGTAGTTTTTCTTGCTTCTGTTGTCTGCCCTCTGGTGGTTGAGGCTATCTAAGAGGCTTGATGGGAGGCTCTGGTGGTGGGTAGAGCTGACTGTTGCTGTGGCGGTCAGAGCTCAGTAAAACCTTAATCCACTTGACTGTTGATGGGTGGGGCTGGGTTCCCTCCCTGTTGCTGTGGCGATCAGAGCTCAGTAAAAGCTTAATCCACTTGACTGTTGATGGGTGGGGCTGGGTTCCCTCCCTGTTGGTTGTTTTGCCTGAGGCAACCCAACACTGGAGCCTACCCGTGCTCTTTGGTGGGGTTATGGCAGACTCTGGGAGGGCTCACGCCAAGGAGAACTTCCCAGGACCTCTGCTGCCAGTGTCCTTATCCCCACGGTGAAACAGAGCCACCACTTGCCTCTGCAGGAGACCCCCCAACACCAGCAGGTACGTCTGGTTCAGTCTCCCCCAGGGTCACTGCTCCTTCCCCTGGGTCCCGATGCACACATTACTTTGTGTGTGCCCTCCAAGAGTGGGGTCTCTGTTTCCCCCAGTCCTGTCACAGTCCTGCAATCAATTCCCACTAGACTTCAAAGTCTGATTCTCTAGGAATTCCTCCTCCCTTTGCCGGACCCCCAGGTTGGGAAGCCTGACGTGGGGCTCAGAACCTTCACTCCAGTGGGTGGACTTCTGTGGTATAAGTGTTCGCCAGTCTGTGAGTCACCCACCCAGCAGTTATGGGATTTGATTTTACTCTGATTGCGCCCCTCCTACCGTCTCACTGTGGCTTCTCCTCTGTCCTTGGACGTGGGGTATCCTCCTTGGTGAAGTCCAGGGTCTTCCTGTCAATGATTGTCCAGCAGCCAGTTGTGATTCTGGTGCTCTCGCAAGAGGGAGTGAGAACACGTCCTTCTACTCCGCCATCTTGGTTAATCTCCTCCACTTTCCAATTCTTGATGAAGAAATTTAATATTGGTTTTGTTTCATCTCCAGCTTCTGCCTACTGGGAAAAGAATTTCTAGCAATTATCACAAAGTGTCAACAGAATAAAAATCATTTGAATATTTCATATGATTTTGAAATCATTGGTTGGCTGCAGGGAGGGGTTGGATTGTCATGATGAGATATTACTTGTATAACCTGGCCATTAAGGAATATGGTAGTACCTCAGCTGACTGATGAGTCATTCATTCATTCACTCATCATTTCAACAAACGTATATCAAGGATCTATTTTGCTTTGTAGTGTTTCAGGTGCTGGGAAAGAAAGATATGTCTGAAATTGGCTTTTCCATCAAAGTAATCACCATGATTTAGTGGAAGATAAATGCAAAACAAGATAGAGGGTACATATGTATATATTGATACACTTCTCTCACAGAGATACTTGGTTCCTGGTGTCCCAGGCAATTCAGAAGGGGAAAAGTTCCCAAGGGAATGTTGGGGTTTGGTCTGACTTTCATACTACTTCTACAGCCAATATGAATTGAGTCCTGGAGTCTTCTTTTCTCAGTTAAGGAATGCCAACATCTGCCTCTGATCTTGACCTTCTGTGACTCTGGATTATTGATTTATTGGTACTCTTGGAAGTAATTCCTCATCACTCCTCTTAACTACCTCAACCTCTTACATCACTTGGAGAGCTTGTGGAAAGTCTTGAGAGAGTTGCTCCAAAGAGCTGTCAAGTTGTCAAAATTTAAGAAACGTTTCCAAGAAAAAGGGGGTGCAGTCCATACCGAACACTACTGTGGGCCTTAAACAATGGTGAACCTAGTGTTCATTTGACTTGATGGCACAAAAGAATTCATAGCCATATCTATACAAATGAAAGTAGGTAGCCCTTACTTCCAAATTAGCTCTATTGTGTTCTGGACAGAGGAAGATTCTGTTGGTAAAACAGCTGAGAAGAATTATTACATTTTAGTTCAATATTATATAGATCATTTACATTAAAATTGGGGCTTCCCTCCTATGTGGTTAATGATTAAGAGTTTGGGCTTTAGGGCCAGAATGTCTTTGTTCCAGTCCGGCTCCATCCTTTATTCACAGGGTAATATTGGGCAAGTTACTTTTCCTCTTTGGACTTCAGTTGCCTTATCTATAGAATGAGAAAAATAGTAGGACCTGCCTTGAGGGGAATCATGAGGATTACATGAATAATTCCTTCAGGACATTGTAGATACGCAATACGTGCAAACTATTATGATTATCTGTAGTTCGGGAGTATTCCCCATTCCGCTTCCATTTCTCCGGGTTGCGCTATTCTGGAGACACATGAAGGTGTCTTTTTTTTTTTTTTTTTTCTTTTTAACATCTTTATTGGAGTATAATTGCTTTACAATGTTGTGTTCAGTTTCTGCTGTATAACAAAGTGAATCATCTATATGTATACATATATCCCCATATCCCCTCCCTCTTGCGTCTCCCTCCCACCCTCCCTATCCCACCCCTCTAGGTGGTCACAAAGCACCGAGCTGATCTCCCTGTGCTCTGCGGCTGCTTCCCACTAGCTATCTATTTTACATAAGGTGTCTTTTTTAAACTTGGAACATGTTGTTATTACTGATTACTACCATTATTACTGATACATTCATCCAACCCATGCATTTAAAGAGATCTGGGGGTCCCTCTACTCACAAGAATAGCACGTATTACCCTACAAGGCAGCTGTAAAAGTAGGCACTGGCTCATGTGCCTGAGGCCTAGCGAAGTTCAGGAGGCTGAAGAGAACCTCACAGATCACAGAGTGAGATAACATTCTTTACTTTATTTGGCTTCTTAGAAATCTAAGTCCAGTGGCAAGCGCGTGAATGGTGAGAAAGAGGACAGTTGTGGCTTCAGTCAGATGCATCTGTTCTCTGAGCTTCTTCCCATCCCCAGGACCTCCGCGGAGCAACATGGAATCACTGAGAAATGTGAATGGGAACCCATGTATCGCTTAGAGTCTGCGTGCAGTTCTCTACAGCCCTGAGGACTTTTCTAAATTATTTCGTTTTTTGACTTGGTAACTCATCCACACTGCTCACACATTAAAAAGTAGAAATAGGCATAGAGTGGAAATTCTCCTTCCTCCTTCTTCATTCCTCCTAGTTCTCACCACCCGCATAAGTAAACCTCATTATTTATTTCTTATGTAACATTTCAGGTTTACTGCATGGTAACATCCCAGCACCACTGGCTTCATGGGTGTGGAGGACGAATGTGCTGCCGTCACCAGGGCCCCAGGGTCAGGAGGGCCCTGCGCTTGCCTAATGCTCTGCTCTTGCTCTCTTGAAATTCTTAATTTTTCAACCCCCTCAATTTCATTTTTCACTGGAACCTGCAACTTATAGGGCCTGTCCCACGTGCTAGACATGGTTCTTCACTTTGCTTTTTTGCTTAACTGTAGATCTTTTTTTTTTTTCCCCCAGCTTGCAAGATCTTAGTTCCCTGACCAGGGATTGAACCCAGGCCCTCGGCAGTGAAAGTGCAGAGTCCTAGCCACTGAACTGCCAGGGAATTCCTAAGATCTTAAAGATCTTTTCACATTTATATATAAAGAATTTTCCTCCTGCTCCTCCTCCTTCTCCTTATGGCTGCCCAGTAGTCTATCTGTGAGGATTTAAAAAACTATATACATGGCTACTTTAGAAAACCCCTTAGGAATCCCAATCCCAATTTTCCAGTTCTTCGATGCTTCCAAACTTGGGAGAGAGAAAAAGATTTGTTGAGAGAAGTACCAGAGAATCTTCCCTCTGGCTGGGTCCCTCACTCCGCCTGCATGGTTTAGAAGCCCTCAGAAGCACCTCTCATTTCTTTACCAGCTTCCTGGCCAGCAGTGTCCCCACCCCCACGGCTCCTTCCCCGTGACCCCCTCCCTGCTTTACCTTTCAACTCCCAGTTACTGAAATGCTTGATGACAAGGCATCATCTGGGCTCCATCAGTCAAAGCAAACTACTTCTATCTTTGCCTCTATCTGGAGACAATACTTTGGGCTGAAGGACATAGTGGCCATCAGAGACCCACTTTTTTTTTTTTTTTGGCCAAGTTGGGTCTTCATTGCTGAACTTGGGCTTCCTCTAGTTGGGGCGAGGGGGGGCTACTCTTCGTCACGGTGCACGGGCTTCTCGTTGCAGTGGCATCTTTTGTTGCGGAGCACGGGCTCTACGTACGCAGGCTTCAGTAGTTGTGGCACATGGGCTCAGTAGTTGTGGCTCACGGGCTCGAGAGCGCAGGCTCAGTAGTTGTGGTGCACGGGCTTAGTTGCTCCACGGCATGTGGGATCTTCCCGGACCAGGGCTCGAACCCGTGTCCCCTGCATTGGCAGGCGGATTCTTAACCACTGCACCACCAGGGAAGTCCCAGAGACCCACTTTTAAAACTCCCCTTCCATTCCTTCTCTATTCCTACTAATCATCATTTCTGGATAAATCTATGGTCATGGCTCAACAATTTGCCTGCTTTTGAGAAGACAGCCTAGGCCCTGGGTCCTCAGGAATCTCCCAATGGTGAGAAGGCACCAGAGTAATGTCCTGAAACTCATAACTTATTTTGAAGCAGCCAATAGCTCAGTCTCCATTACAGACCTACATCCCCAAAATCCCCTCTGGTAGTTAGAGATGCCTGTTCACTGTTTCAGGAAACAGCCCTGCAGAGTAGGAAGTGTACTTCACCGTAGCCTTTCTGAGCAGCTGTCCCTTTGGAAAGAACAGAGCTTCATATGAAGCCCACATTCCCTGAGAGTCTAGTGCTGGGGGCCTTGTACACAAGCACAGGTCCTGCCTGTCACCCGTCCTCTGCCCATGGCTTGGGTTCAAGGTCATGGATGTGCACCGTTGCATCAGACCTAGTTGTTCCCGTGTGAGTGATAAATGATGACAGCCCTCCTGAAGAGCCCAGAGAGATGCTGCAAACAGAAGCACGTGGTTGCCACTGGGCCTTGACCCTTCCAACAGCTGGGGTGCACCCCCTGGTGTGTACTCATGCAGCGCAGACACACAGAAGTGAATGGTGAGGCAGGTGGGTGGGAGAAGGTCCACAGCCTTGTTAAGTTCCCGCCTCTGTTCCTCACCAGAGTACCACAAACACCCAACGTCTTACGGCTCCTTGCTTCAATCAAGCCATGCCCTTGGCACCTGAAAGGAAGATGAACTAGATGCTAACAGTGCACTTTTGGAGTCCAATTCCACTGCCAGGGAAAGCTTCCAGGTGCCCTGAGATTCCACTGGGAGAAAGCAAGGCTGCAACTCCAATTAAACGTCATATTGAGTACTTTGGTCTCAGTACACTCTATTTGTTTAGTTTATTCGAATATTTGATAAGAGAAGTGCTGCGGTGGCAAAAATTAATTAAAATAAGAAAGAATGATCTTAAGAGAGAAAGGGGGAAAATGCTAAGAAGCCATAGATGGTTTCTCCCCACACCTGCCAGCAATTAATTAATCACTAATCCGTTCATTATTTTCAACTCCGTCCCCTGGACAAAAAAATAAGGTTATTATTTTTAAATGTCTAATTAAAACATGTTGAAAGATAATCTCTAAAATGGGTTTGGCCAGTGCTAATCACATCTGCAACATGGTTGGGGAATGCTGAAGTGCAGTCTTGGGGCTTTCTGGAATTGGAGGAATCTTTTCTCATCAAAACGCTGCACCTGGGCTTCCCTGGTGGCGCAGTGGTTAAGAATCTGCCTGCCAATGCAGGGGACATGGGTTCGATCCCTGGTCCGGGAAGATCCCACATGCCGTGGAGCAACTAAGCCCATGCGCCACAACTACTGAGCCTGCGATCTAGAGCCCACGAGCCACAACTACTGAAGCCCACTAGCCACAACTACTGAAGCTCACTAGCCACAACTACTGAAGCCCGTGTGCCTAGAGCCCGTGCTCCGCAACAAGAGAAGCCACCGCAATGAGAAGCCCACGCACTGCAACGAAGAGTGGCCCCTGCTCGCCGCAGTTGGAGAGGGCCCGTGCGCAGCAACTAAGACCCAACGCAGCCAAAAATAATAAATAAAAAAAATAAATAAATTAAAAAACAAAAACAAAAAAAAACGCTGCACCTTTAAGGCCTGTTTTCCTCACAGCTCACCATGGGCTGCTTCTCACTCCAGGTATCAGTGGGCAAAGGCAGGGTGAGAACAGTCAACAGTGGTCTCTACTGCCTTCCTGCAGGGGGTGGACGGTGGCGGGGGTGGGCAGGGGTGGGGACGGAGGATTTTTACTGCAGTCATCCTGGGCTACTGGTTGGAATATCTATATTTATAGCAGTGTTACTGAGGCCTAATTCACATACTCTAAAATTCACCCTGCATTCTATTTTAACCCACTGCAATGAACTCAGTGCTGAACCTCCGCTTGGGCTGAGGATGGCTGGATGGCATTCTATGAGTTTTGTACATTTCCATCTAGAGCCAAGGCCAGGGTCCATCCCAGAGCCGGCAGCCCGCACAGCTGCTTCTCACCCTGTTTCTTTATTACCTACTTGCCCTTCTCCGCTCTTGGCAGGTGAGAATGTTTCCCCAAAGTGATTTACAGCGACGTGTGTCAGGACGGGTCTGACACTGATTGAGTCCCTTATCTCCTTCCTGTGTCCTCCCAGCTGACGGCCTCGCCCCCGGGTATCAATCAGTGTATCAGCTCTCCACTCCTGGGTGAGCCAGGAGCTGTCAGAGATGCATTCCAACTGGCATCTTCATCAGAACTGCCGCCTGCCCCTCATGGCTTAAAGAGTCTTTCTAAGGCATACAGGGAGAAGAGGTGCATACACCGTTCCCGACCAAACTGTCACAGCTTCGGATGATTCCGTGTGTTTTGCACAAATTTGGAGAATCCGGTTTCTAAAAGGCAGCACTGGGGACACTTACCTGCATCAGCTGTTCAACCTCCAAATCCCTGGCAGGATGTTGATAGGGGTGGGTGACAGCCTCACCTGGCAAGCTCCCTCCCTGGCCCCCCCCTCCCAAATCAACATGATGTCCTCTTAGCAGGGGCTGCAGTCACAGAGAGTTTTGTGTTCTAAGGCTGATGCTTTAGAAGAAGGCAAGTGAGGAGCGTATGAGGGAGGGGAGACATCAAGACACCAAATGAACACAGGAATGGAGGGGGGTGGAGATGCAGCCCCTAAACACTCCACGGGAGATAAAGACACGGGGAGAATGAAACAGAACATCCGTCTAAGCCTGACTTTTGAATTGGCCCCAAATGCAGTGACATTTTCTTTTTTGGCTGCTTTGAAAAAGGAGGAGAGGAGAAAATGTAGACTCTGACATTAAAGATGGATGGGGCTTAGACAAACTGAACAGTTTTGAAGGTTTGCCCATCGCTGGGGAGACTGAGGGCAGGTCTCCGTGGGGCGCATCTGGGAGAAGTGTGCTCTTTTTTCCTTAACCCAGAGGAAGCTGCATAACGAAATAGCGGCTTTCAGCCCAGGCCCAGGCAGGGAGGTGTAATATTTAACATCGTATTGGCTGGCGGGCGTGCTGGGGTTCCTCACGCGCTTTAGGTTAACGTTTGCAACAGGAACCTGGCAGGGCCTCTGAGTGGTGAGGGGCTTGGCAAAGGGGCGAGGCCAAGGTGCTGAGTTTTCTGGCCTCCTGGGGAAGGCACCGGTGGAGACTCCGACCCCAGGCAGAGACTGTCTGTTCCGGGCCTGGCTTTGCATTTGACTTTAAAAGCAGATTCGGCTGGCTGGCCCCGCTGCATGTGAATGGCATTTTGAAGGAGCAGAAATCTCATTAAAAAAGAACTATTGACCCCTCTGTCTGCATGCTTTTGACTCTCTGCTAACCTTCCGTTTGTGCCCTGTGATTCTTTAACGTGGGAAGTGGTAAATGGAGAAGAGATTAGAAAGAGGGACGAGACAATGACGGCCTGTGACACTGACTACCAAGGACTCGAAGGCCACTCCATCTATAATGTCCTCTTGGCTGCCACAAAAGGGAGACTTCTTGTTCCCATCACCCCAGATCGTGTTGATCCAGAGAGGCTCCAAAGCCAGCATGTCTTATTCATCCTAGTCTTCCGCAGTCTCCAGTATGGGTTCTAGGCCGGCACCCACTACGTTCTACATCTGTCTGTGTTTACATCTGTCTGTGTCTAGCTGAGAGCAGCCTCTAATGAATTTCTCCTCTGGTAATCATTCACCAGGAAAGGTTAGAAATACCAGGCAACCTGGGGGCCAACAGAGACAAGGCCAGGCACATGGACGGGGAAACACACACATCCAGGATGGAAAGCAAGTGACATGAACAGCTAAAAAAAAAAAAAAAGACATTCTGTTTTAATGTCATAGATCGTCGCCAGACTGCAGTGGTCATAGCTGGTGCAGGCGGCAGGGAAAGAATTTCTTGTGGCATGCAGGTCGAATCTGCTTCGGTTGGCTTTGGCTGCCACAGTGACCCCCTTTTTGATGAGTGTAGCTGAATTAACTCCCCCCTGCCTTTGGGCTCCCCTCCCTCCATGCAACACAAACTGAAATAGTGGGGTGGCAGGCGGTGGCGGTGGGGGGCTGTGTTGGGGAGGGGACCGCAGGGACCTTCCATCTTGTTAATGTAACACTTCCTTATGTGATGGGAGCTGAGAGCAGCCTGTAATGAATTTCTCCTCTGGTAATCATTCACCAGCGCATCGTGACCCGTGTGTTTCTGCCGTGCTACGCCATTTCCAGACGTTCGCGGTGACTTGTCAGCACCTAGTAAAAATGACTTGGACACGACCCATCTCTTCATGCCATGCCCTCCTCAGCTGCCTTTAGTCTCGGTTGAGAGAAGCAGTAGGTGGGACTACCTGGAACAGCAGCCGTAGACTCCGCGGCTGTGGTCTCATTTCAGGCCCATCTCGCAGGCAGATGAGTGCAGGCGTGCCAAGTCCGTGGGCGCTCTTGTTACGCTGAGCCATGTTCTTTGGTCCAAATGGTTCCAAAGTGGCCTTTGCCTTTTACACCTGTTGTTTCTTGCTGCATGGTGAGCCGTTTCTTTTATTGAGAAGGCATGGGTGCAAATGATTGTACAATTAGGCATCTGGGCACCCCATGGGTTCTTACCAACTCTGGTGTGAAGATGCATTGATGGCGGGGGACGAGGCTATTGTCTGAGCGTCGCCATCTGCAACTGTAATTCTAACCACGTGGTCAATCGTAAGAAGGGGTTTATAACCAGCTTTTACTGCATTTGTGGATCACGGTGATTAAACGACAGATGGGAAACCCAACCAAGTTCCTAATCTTCACCTCTTCTCTGGTGGAGTGAGTGAGGGCTGAGGGAGTCACTTCATGGCCTGTGTCTAGGGCTGAGTCTATAATTAGGGCAGGCACCCCCCTGATTGTCCATGCCTGGCTTGTACATTCATTCTTATCAGACCACAAGCACTGATTTTTGCTTTTGAAAGGATGGTTCCTGAATCCTGGAAATGTTCTAGGAAGCCCATGGTGAACAGGAAGCTTCTCAATTAGGGTTGCCAGAGAAAATACAGGATGCCCAGTTACATTCAAATTTTGGATAAACGATAAATACATTTTCAGTTTAGGCATGTCCCAAGTATTACATGGGGTTTTTTCTTTGAAGGAAAAGTGCTTTTAAAAAATTGTGGTAAATTTATATAATGTAAAATTGACTATTTCAACCCTAAGTACGATTCAGTGGAGTTAAGTGCATGCACATGCTGTGCGACCATCACCACCACCATCCACTTCAAGATCTTATTCAATGTGCCAAATTCTGTACCCATTAAATAATAACACCCCCCTGCCCCGGCCCTTGATAACCTCTAATTTACTTTCTCTTTGAATTTGCCTACTCTTGGCATCTCATATTAGTGTTCCTTCTGTGTTTGGCTTAGTTCACCTTAGCATAATATTTTCAAAGTTCATCTATGTTGTAACATGTATCACAATGTCATTCCTTTTTAAGGCTGAATAATATTCCATTGTATGTATGTACCACTTTTTGTCTTTCCACTCATCTGTTGATAGACATTTGGGTTGTTTCTACCTTTTGGCTACTGTGAATAATGCTGCTATGAACGTTGGTGAGCAAGTATCTATTTGATTCCCTGCTTTCAATCCTTTTGAGTCTATGTGCCTGGATGTGGACTTGCTGGATCACATGGTAATTCTATGTTTAACATTTTGAGGAACCGCCGTACCGTTTTCCACAGTGGCTCATGGAATATTTTTATTTGTTAAATCTGGCGATTCTCCAACTTTCCAACAGTATTTTAATCTCTATATATTTAACCTAAATTATCACATTTAAATAAGTAGTATCCATCTCCACACTGGAACTTGTGGGCATAATCTCTCAGTTCAGACTCTAGGAAACTTACTTCCACATTTTCCACTATGGTGAAGCATAACAGCAATAAGGAAGAACGAATGCATTTATCTTTTAGTCTGTACAAAATAGGCCGCTTGATGTCTGTCAGAAAGGGGAGTTTATACAAGTCATTCACTCATTCATGCGTTCAACAAACATTTTTTGAGCTTGCACAGTAAGAGTCAGGTATGAGTTGGGGGTCCTGGTACAAAGGCGAATGAGATGCTTCCCCTTATCCCTCACTTTTGCTCCAGCCAGATTTCCCTCTGCCTCTGAATCTTTGCACCTGCTGGCCCTTCTGCTTGACACGCTCTTCCCTCTGTTCTTCCTACTCCTCTGACTCACCCTGGGATTTCAGTTCCCATCAGTCACGATGCCCAGGGGCAGCTTCTCGGAGCCTCTCACACGCTCACAGCTCTCTGAACTTCACTTTATAACTCCCGCCGTGATTGTCATGACACATTTGTGTGCTTATTGGCTTTACCTATGTCTCTCTCTCTGGATTGTAAGCTCCCTGAAGGCAAGGACCGTTATGCATAGCATAGCATAAACATCCGTTATGCATAGCATTGTCTCCTGGCACCTAGCAAGGCACATAGTGGGCATTTAATATAAAAACACGTTGATTATATGAATGAATGCATGCATGTATCCTTCCCATAAGAGTTAGTGGGAGATAGACAAGTCAGCATGTCAGTTTCTATGTAAAGAGCTATTAGTGAAGGGCTATGGGAAAAAGAGCAATTCTGCTGCGAGGGATTGGATTTGAGCCAGCTCCACAGTAGGATCAAACCCGAAGATGCACTCCCAGCCTCTCTGCATGGGGGAGGCATCTGCAAAGCTTTATCCTCACTGCTTTGTACAGCACAGATTCAGACAACCGAAAAGAACTACTCCATCAGCTAGGATGTTAGAGTTTGGGGCTCAAAATTCATTTAACTCAAATGTTCACTATTTTTTATTATTATTGTTGATTTGGTTTTTTATTTTTTATTTTTTTAACATTTTTATTGGAGTATAATTGCTTTACAATGTTGTGTTAGTTTCTGCTGTATAACAAAGTGAATCAGCTATACATATACATATATCCCCATATCTCCTCCCTCTTGCGTTTCCCTCCCACCCTCCCCATCCCACCCCTCTAGGTGGACACAAAGCCCCGAGCTGACCTCCCTGTGCTATGCAGCAGCTTCCCACTAGCCATCCATTTTACTTTTGGTAGTGTATATAGGTCATTACACCTGGAAAACGCCAGATGTGCATGGCTTTCCCAAGGTCACAGAGCTAGAGGCAGAACTGAGAACCCTGGGTGCCAAGCTCTGGGACCAGTGTTCTCCCACCTCCTCAGCATGTCCAAGTTCAAGGGGAGAGGAGCACTGGTGGATTGCAAAACCCTCTAAAGTTTTCTTTGAACTCCCATAGGGTTTAAAAACAGTTGGCTGGAAATAGAAATGTGAATGCTCAAGGAGAGGTGAGATGAGGGGGTGGAGGAGGGAGAAAAGTGAAGAAAAAAGGCAAATCCAGAAAGGCTGCCTGCCAGGGCCCTGGAGTCAAGGCTTGGCAATGCAGCAGGGCTGCCAGGGCGGCTCGGAAAGGCCGGGCTTCAGTTCCCAGTGGAGGCAGTCAAGGGCTTGGGGATGGAGATTTATTAGTAGAGCTGTGCTCCAAACTACGGCAACCTGGCTCTTGACGGTTCTGAGAGGCCTGGGCAGTTGCGGAGGCTGCAGCCTGCCCTTTGCAAACAGAACTGTCCGGGTTTCCAGGGGAGGTTTGTTTGAATTAGGGTAGAGGAGGGGCTGCGCCTGACCACAGCTGCCCGGGTCTACTGGTTTGGTGAGGGGCCTGGAAAGGAGCTCCCCAAGCCCCCCTCCCGACTCCAGGGCTTTACCTCTCTGCTGGTGCAGGACTTTTCTGGGCACCTCTGTGTGCACGTGGGCAAGGCCGGCTCGGGCGGCACCTCTGTGGAGAGAGGGGCCCTGCTCACCTGGCGCCACTGTGCAGGAGGAGGGATGCGGGACCGCTCACCTGCGGCCAAGGGTCTCTTTCTCTTGCTGCATTTGGAAGCCGGCTGTGACCGAAACAGCGCTCCCGCACACAAAATTGTCCTATGGGGTTTTTCTGGCTGGGAAGAGAGAGGACACAGGCATCATTCTCTGGATAAGCTGCAGAAACAACTTGACCCGTGGCTCCCTCGGAAGTCCCTGGCCCCATCTTCAGGGAGAACACGGAAGGCGTGTCCTTCCTCCAGGAGCTCCTCACAGGGGCCCCCAGGAAGCCAGGGATGAGGAGGACCGGCCTCGGAAGGTGGGGAGCAGGCCTGGGGCTTCTGGGGTGGGTGGGAATCCAGGGGCAAGCCGAGCCTGGGCCTCAGTCCTTAGGCTTCTTCGGAACCTTCCCTTTTGTTGATAGAAACTAGCGGTAAAGTTACTGTGAAGCCCATGGGCAGAGGGAAGGAAGCTTCGAGGACCCACACAGGTGACATTTCCTATTCTGATCAGCACCCCCTTGTCTCACAGATCATCCCCCAGGGGAAACATTTGCTTAGGAGATTTGTTTAGCTCAGCCTGCGACTGGATGCTGGAGCCTGTGAGGACTGGAATAGACTCACCGTACCATGTCTTCCTCACGCTCCCCTCCCCACCCCGATCACCACCGCTAACATTGCAGGGGCAAAAGCGCCTCGGCATCCAGATGGGTCCTGTTTCCCTCAAGGATGGGCCTGCTCCAGCTTCATTTCACTGCCTCCCCTGAAGACTCTATAAACATTTCCAGAAGGATGCAGATAAGGGGGGAAAAAAAGATCTTATGTAAACCCTAGATGGCTAGAGACCAGGAGATATTAGATTATTAGGGCTTTAAAAATATCCACAAACTCAACTAAAGGGAAGTAGGAATTTGCTTTCATTTTAACCTCTGTGATTGTCGTTAGGGTCAGTAAAATGATAGAAGCAGGCAACTCAGGAGACACGTGATATCATAAAGGTCACAAGAGGGGCTGAGAGGGAAGCTGCAGAGATATGACTGGGGTGACCTTACTGGCCCGTGAGGAATGGGGACGGGGCACACTTGAGGGCTGCCTTTTCTGTAAATTAAGGAAGGCCAAAGAGTGATGCAAGGCAGCACCTCCTCACTGCCTTGAAGAATCTTACCTGGCTCCCCAGTCTTGATACCCTTCCCCCCCGTTGATCATGCTCGCTCTTTCATTGCTCTGCTTTGTGGTCATAGGAACACAGCAGACTCTTTCCCACAGCAGGATCTCTATATGCTGTTCCTTCAATTGGGAAAAGTTGTCCCAGGTCCTTTGCTTAGCTGACTTCCTTATCTTTTCAGGTTTTAGCTTAAATATCACCTACTCAGGGAGGTCTTTCTTGATCAGTCGTTTACAGGGAGTGACCCTGGTAATGCTTTTTAAAAAAAGTTTCCAAGAGATATATTGTACTGATATTATATCAGATTCATTAGGTTTCATTATGATAAGTGTTGTCGACTATAAAACGGGTAAGTTGTATTTAATATATTAACCCAAATCCTGTAACATCAGTAATAAATAGCCATGTTTTGCAAATAGGAACTCAAGTGACACAAATATTATACCTTTAATATCTAGTAATTCTCTGTCAGAGCTACGTGTTTATTGCCTTCATCGAATTTACCATAAGCAATCCTTATCTTATGTGCTTGGCTGTCTGCTTTCCGTCCACTTCATTGGAGTATAAGCTCCAAGAGCTTACAAAATCAGGAAGTGCTCAAAAACATTTTTTGAATAAGTGATTGAACCAAATGTGAACAGAGCTTCCGGATGGGGGCAAATTCAGCTCTGGTTCACAGCTTTGAGTCTCCCGTGTGTGGGGTAGTGGGAAGTTCATAGTAAGGCTTTTCCTTCTTCATCCTCTGGAAACTTGTACTACCTAAGAGTGTACTTGATCTCCTTTAGTTTTCTCTGGCCAAAGTCTAGTTTGTTTTGAATTCAATAGCCCATAGGTGAGAAGATCCCTAATCATTTTGTGAAGCCAGGCTACTTCTCCTTTCTCCTAGACCAGAGGTTCTTAAACTTGAAGGTGCATAAGAACCCCCTTGGAGGGCTTGTTAAGATGTAAATCTCTAGGTCCTCCTCCCAGAGTTTGTGATTCAGTGGATGTGGAGTGGAGTCCGAGAATGTACACCTCTGACAAGTTCTCAGGTGAGGCTGATACTGCCGGTCCAGGGACCACACTTTGAGAAGCACTGTTATAGACCTTGAAATTACAGAGATATTGACAAGCAAGTGTTTGAGCAGGAAGGCAGCAGCAAAGAGTCAAAAATTGCAAGGGACTGGCGATGTCTAGGGAGGAGGAGTGTTTGTAGGGATCACAGTCTCGGAAATCTACCAGGCAAGCCTTTGAGCTAAAGAAGCCCACCTGGCCAGGTAGCCCATTACCCATCTACGTCATATTTTCACCTTATAAAAAGCCAGCTAGCCAATCTACCTACTAACTTCACATAAAAGTGCTGAGAAACATTGTCCCAAGAGAATGACCGACCATCCTGATATGGCTGGGATTGAGGGATTTCCTGGGACACGGGACTTTCAGTGCTAAAACCCAGGAACGTCTCAGGCAAACTGGGATGATTTGGTCACCCAGAACCCAAGTCTCTTTGTCTCCAATAAAGAAATATGCAGAAAAATATCTCTGGTATAATGTTTATTTAAATAGTAATCTTAAAAAGGCTTTATACAAATCATATAAACACAGTTTGACATTGTTGTTTATTTTTTACATTGAAGAATCACAGTAAAAGCTCTCAAGTTCCCTTGATCTGGCTCAGCCAGCGAATGGTCAAATACCTTTAACTGCAAACCTTGGAAAAGTTAACCTTCTGTGTGACAGTTTAACTTTTTCCCTTGTGTTCTTGCCATTCATGCTCATTCCTCGGACCCTCATCCCGTCAACTCCCCATCCCCACCGAAGAGAGGAAGCAGCCCTGTGGCCCTGCTGACCGCCTAGTCTGGGAGAGCGTGGAGGTAACGTGTCATTCAGTACAAGGCAAAAAAGGAGATCAATACTGTGAGTAGGGTTTCCCAAAGGGAAGGACTCAAGGAGGGGGGTCAGCTAGCCTACCTGCAGATAGAGACAACCAATGCACCGGGGTGTCCCCTGGTCGGGTTATAATCAGGCCCCACCGTCTTTCTGTCTTCCAGCAGACCAGCCTCCAGTGCTGGTGAGGTATCTACACGTAGCCCTGGATGCCCTGCTTTTGTTCAGCATTCAGAGCCCACGCAGGGCCTCAAACCAGCCAATGGTGAGTATGGATACAGGACTTTAGAGGGATGCAGGTTGAGTTGTACATAACTCAGAGGTGAACTGCAGGCCAGAGGCAGGGCTGGTCTTTGGGGAGTTGTAAAATGGCCCAAGGGACATGAGAGGGCCAGGACCTCCGGCGTCGGCTTTGTGTGTGTGTGTGTGTGTGTGAGACTGCTCCACAACGCATGTGGGATCTGAGTTCCCCGACCAGGGGTTGAATCCATGCCCCCTGCTGTGGAAGTGCCGAGTCTTAACCACTGGACCGCCAGGGAAGTACCCCTCACCCCACCCCGTGTTGGCTTTTGAACTCTCTTCTTCTGCAGGCTAACTCTGGAACCCCCTGGACTTGCTAGCTTCCTGAACACTGAGTTACACGGAAAGCCGAAGAGGAAGGTGGGCTAATTAAGAACTTGCTTCTGCCGCACACCCAGCTCAGGGGGGCCTGAAGCTAAGTCCTTGGGCTTGACAGCTTTACTTTTCACCTCTAACTACCACTGTGCCAATGAGTGCCGAGGTCAGCAGTGACTCTCGGGCCCTAGGTCAAAGTCACAACAACATCACTGAGTCCCACGTGACCATTCACATACACAGTAGATACAGAGAACTCAAAGGCTGGCAAAGACACACACACATATGAATAAATAGCCGTCGGTATGAACTCTCCCTCTCTGCATACAGAACACTGTGACGTTACCATCTGAACTAGCATTTCCATAAGTTATCATTTAAAGGAAACAGCCGGTCCCATTCACCCTTCCCCTTACACCTGGGTATGAGACAAATGAAATTGTGGGTGACCATAGCAGCAAAAATGGTCTGACAGTTTAACCACTGATAAGCAATAGGCTGGGCATACTGTTTGGGTTTCAAATGTATTTCCAGCACGCAGGCAATCCTTAGGCGTTACTACAAAATCAAGATTTGGATCCTGACGTGGACAATCTTATCCTTCACACAGTTTCATGCGATTCCGGATGCCTCCCCTTCTAGAGCAGTTGAGAGTCATCTAGGGCTATGACTAGCACTCGGGTGGCAGGGCTTACTCCATCGGTAGGATCAGCTATGCGGGGGAAACTGGGCGTGGAGCCGCTGGGTCAGGGAAGGGGAACAGAGGAATGCCTTAGCTTGTATGGTATTCACTGATTTCTACGTAGAAGGAAAATACGTTTTCTTCATTTTCTTTCAAGGCACTTAATAAAAAAATACATAAATGTGTGTGTGTGTGTGCGTGTGTGTGTGTGTGTGTGTAAGAACATAGGTCTCTCTGGGGTTGAAGCAGAATTAGCATTTTGGTCCACAGTGCTTGCAGACTTCTGGTCAGAATCAGCTCACGGACATCCTAGTTCTGATGCTTCTGAAAGGTTAAGGTGGCGGCTGTCATGCCAAGGAGGAGTCAGTGTTTACTAGCCTATTGGAGAGACGGAGTTATCACAACGTCTCTTACGGTCCTCTCAGCCTTTGCATGATCCCAGAGGATGGACTTCTTTTTCTCTTTCCACTGTTCGCCTTTCCAGCCAGTGGTCGCCAGTTACATCTCACTGATGGAGAAACATACTAGTAGCCTATATTTCCCCAGCCCCATCTCAGAGAATATCAGATAATGCTGTTTCCTGGGGCTTAGAGACCTGACAAATGAGTGCATGTGTGTATATGTGTGCGTGCTTGTGTGTGTGTGCGTATGGTGCGTGTGTGTGTGTGTGTGTGTGTGCATGTGTGTATGTTTTAGAAGAACAAGGAAGAAGGAAAAGGAAAAGCAAAACCACCACCAGAGGCCCCACAAAGTAGCCTCACAGCCACAAATTCTGGGTCTAGATTGAATGAATGGCTCCTATTCACAAAGCACGTTAAGGCTTGTCCGCTTCTAACACGGAGGCGCTTCTATGGATTTTGACGTGTGAAGTTTCCTTTCTGGTTTGTTTCAAATCTCATGTAAGAAAGAGCTGTTCATGCTGACCCTAAAATGGCAATTTTCCCCTGGATAAAAAAAGTTAAAGGCAACAACATCCTACTGAAATGCTAGGACTGGAAACGGCAGCTTGTCAAGTTGGCTGGCAGAAGCTATACCACAGCAAATCCCGGAAGTCATAAGACGATCAGAGGATGGGATAAACTGTACGGCTTTGTTTTGGAATTTTTTTTTTCTAAAGATGGAAAGTCTGAAAAGACCCTTTGCTTTCCAAGTGTTGATTAAAAAGAGAAAGCAGAGACTATTGATCCCTGCTCTACTCTATACTGGAAAAGTCATTCTCTTCTGCCTCTTGAGTTGCTCATAGACCAAAGAAATATAATAATAACAAACTCACAAACAAAATAGAACTGTGACCCCCAAAGAGATGAGCTCCTGTCTTTGTCCCAGCAATGAGTCAGCCACACGGTCCTAGGTGGGTCACAACCCCCTGAAAGGCTGCATCTGCCCTCCTCCCTCGACTTGCCTGTCTGTTCTGTCCACACCTTCAGTATTCTGGATCGGTTGGATCAAGATTATGGCATTCAGTTTCCAAAGGAAAAAAAATTGTCATCTTCACTAGCCCCTCTTGCTGGAATGAAACGTCAGATGCGATTTGGGTGCAGTCCGTCAGGCCTCCGAGCAGCACTTCTGGTGGTTCATCTTGACCTTGTGCTTGAGGCCATCATAGAGCTCAAAGTTGTAGTTCTCCAGCGTGGTACAGCTGCGGGAGCTCAGGCCTGAGTAGGAACATGTGCAGTAGAGCAGCAGCCCTGCACATGTGGCCCCCAGGAGGACGCCCAGAGAACTCATGGCGATGATGGTGATGAGGATGGGATCCAGGGTGTAGAGCCAGCTCTTTTCTTTGTCAGCCAGAGGAGCCCCAGACCCAGAGGTCGGGGAAGAAGAGTTGCTCCAGTCCACCTCGTACTCGTCTAGGACATAAAGGACACGAGAGACTGCAGGCACTGCTTCTTTCGGGGTGAAATAACTGAGGCTCCCCTAGCCCAGTTCAGAGGTTCTTCAGAGCCCAGGACTAAGCTGTAGACTCTGGAACTACATGGCTTGGCTTCAAAGCCCAGGCCTGCCTCATCCTAGCTCTGTAACCTTGGGCAAGTTATTTAACTTGTCTTTGCCTTGGTTTTCTCATCTGTGAAATGGCGTTACTAATAACCTCACTGGCTTGTTAGGAGGTTTAAATGACTTAATATTTGCAAAGTGCTTGGTGACCAGCACAGAGTAAGTATGGTCTAAGGATTAGATACTTAAAGAATCTGATTCACATTAGGTAAGCTCAGATTTTCCCAGAAGCTTCAGGGAGGCTTTGGAGCACCTGGGACGGCCCTATGTTCTGGGCACCCTTCTTTCTTTGCCTCCTCATCCCTACTTCCAACTGCTTCAGGTTAAATCAAAGAACAGGCTGAGGCTATTTTCACACAGTGAGTTTCCCAAGTTAGCATTCCTGGCCATCCAAGCAGCAGATTTTTCTGAGCCACCAGACCTCTCGACCTAAATCTTAACCTTACTGCTGTGTATTATGTGTCCCACCCCCCAGAATCAGATGTTGAATTCTAACCCCTAGTACCTCAGAATGTGACCTTATTTGGAGATAGGGGTTTTACGGAAGTAATCAATTTAAAATGAGGTCCTTAGCGTGGGCCCTAATCCAGTATGACTGGTGTCCTTATAAAATAGGGAAATTTGGAGACATAAATTTCTGATGTTTAAGTCACCCAGTTTGTGGTACTTTGTTATGGCCACCCCAGCAAACTAATATACTTATACTTCTATAGTGTGGCCAAGGCATGACCATATATATTCATGGAGAATTTTGTAGGATTTCCTAATAATCCCATGAAGAAGGCAGGGTGATATTATAATTTTAAAAAATAGATGAGGAAATACAGGTTTTAAGAGATTAAGTGACTAGGTGACACAAGTTCCCAGAGTTAACAAGCAGTTAAACTAGGAGAATAAATCAGGCTTTCTCCATCCACATCCCTTACTCTTTCCACCCCATCTTAGGGCTTCTGCTGCTTGATCTATTGCAGCCTCTCTGTGAAGGCCAGTTGTGCAGCTTTGCCCATAAAAGGAACGTTGGACCGGGCTTCGCAGGGAGAGTCTGCATTCAGTTAACAAGGTGCTGTTTGGGTTAGTCACTCTGTTTCTATAGCTACACTTGAAGTGTTTGATTAAGGTCAGGTTCAAAACAGCTGCTCTATAAACTGCTCTTCTTAAAGGCATCAATCTTGGTCTAAAGCTGTTCTTTGAGGGGAACCTTGGTGATCTCTCTTGGGGATCAACTCTGGCACTCAGAGACTCCCAGAGAGACCTGCACTGCTCTGAGTCGAGGGAAGATATTACATCTGTGTGTTTGCTCAGTGCCCCTCCAGTCAGGACTCTTGCTTCAGCCTCATGAAGTATGTGTATTTGAAGTAGGAAAATAGAGCTTGGAATAAATACGATAACATGAGATGGGCAGTGTGGACAAGAAACCTAAATCCTGCAACAAGCCCCAACTTGGAGTCATGGAGAGTGTGAGAAGGGTTCCTGAAAGCCATGGAATTGGAAACCACAGCAGGCCTGAGAGAATATTCAGCGACGCTCATTCACTCGGCCCTTTTTGGAAGGAGGTCAGTGGGTTCAAGCAGAGACATGTGTAGAGAAGCCCGGCTTTCACTTCTAAAGGGCTTATTCAGATTTGAAGTTCATCAGTGTCAAAAGTTGCCCAAAGTAGGAGACCTGTTTCAGATTAGGCAGAGGGAACTCAATAAGCTTTCTAAATCGCTAAATTTGACCTTGAGAGAGCAATTGATGGTTTCTTCATTCCTCTCTGGATTCTTTTCACTTATATTTCTGGCCGATAGTTCTAAATTCTGGCCCTCCAATACCCCGGACGTTATTTTTGTTTTTGTCTTTATAGCCAAACTTGACTGTCATGATTATCTTCTAAATCATAGCAATACTCACCATCAATTTCATCCTCGTAGCCCTCTCTCCCATGTATTTCTGGGATGTCCACTATAACGAAAGAGAAAACCAAAAAAATCAAGTTATAACAAGTTCTATTGCCGTGGCTAAAAGGCAGAGATGTTTCCTTGCTGAGGATGACTCCCCAGCACTGCAGGCAGCTCAAGAGTCACTTTCTGCTTCTAGGTCATTTAGTATGTACATTACTGGATTCTTTCCCCTTTAAATGATTTGTCTTTACTTCCAATGATAACCAGAAGAACAGAAACAATAAGAAAGGCCTCTAGCGCCAAGTAAATGCTCCCGTGTGTCTTTATAGTGACTGTTGTTTACAACCAAAGTAGGTCTGAGTTTTATCTAAGGCACCTTCAGTGGTCTCTCATGTCCGTCATCAGTTGCCATGACTGCGATGTTCATTTGATATAGCAAACGGCCCCTCCTCATATGCATGCATCTAAGTGGGCACAAAGTATGCGTCTTTCTCCTCTGGATTTCAAATAAATGTAAAGTAATTTAAGGAAATCACATTTCATCATTACATGTTTTAATGTAGAACTAGAACTGGAAAGAATGTTATAATGCCTGTCCACCTCCATGTCTGTGCTAATATCCCTTCTCTTTCCTTCCCAGTCTATTTTTCCCATTGGCTTTCTTCACGGTTTAGAATAGATCAAACATGGGCATCCAATCTGACTCGCCCAGGCTTGAACAGAGCTAAGTTAATTTACTCTAAATTTTCTCCAGGATTATCGCTGTCTATCTTTTTCTTTTTTTATGATAATCTTTTGGGGAATGGGGAGGATAATTCAGGTCTCTATTCACCATGCTGTCCATCTTATAGAAATCAGAGCCAATGGAAATTACCTGTCTAAAATGGTAAAACACTAAAAAAGAGAATCAAATATGTGGTGAAGAAAAGAGTCTTATCATTTCTTCCTGTCTCAAAAGTTAATTATACCTGTCCCTGCTGTCAGGTCAAAATGGCTCCAGTGAATGTATGTGGCCCTTCAGGAGTTTCAACCCCAAGTCAGGTGAACTACCTCAATGTCAGCACTATAAATTTATATTAAAAAAATCAAGGCTTAACACAAACCCCAAATTCCAAACAGCTAGAGTATCAAACAAGAGGAATACAAGAACTTCAGACCAGCCTGAACTTCTCCCTCATCTGCACAACACCTCGGGGAAGATCTACTTGACTATGACCTGAACTGAGGACCAATCCATCACTGCCATACCTGACATTCAGTCTTTCCCTGGAGGCAGTGGTTTTCATCATGTTCGAAGTCTTCTTCATTTCTGGCCAAAGTGCTAAAGCACATTCTCATCCTTTTGGTCGCCAGTAAGGGATGCGGAAAACCACTTGCTAAGACCCTACTTGAAAAGATGGACGCCACGTGGCACCAATCCTCCATAAATCCAGCCTGTTCCTGGCATGTTTATAGCACAACAACTGGTACCTGCAGGCCACGACAGCCTCCCCACCTCAATGCCCAGCCCCTGTGTTATTCTCCAGGACTCTACAACGCAGGCTGTGTCCTTGGAATGAAGATGTAAAAATGAATCAACAAGAGGCAGGTGGTGTCTGTCATAGGGATCAAATCTGGCTTGTGGAAATCAACCTGGAGCTTTTTTTTTTTTAACCTTATGAGAAATAAAAAACATGGAAGAAAACCATCACATTTCCAACAATTAATCATTTTTATGGGATGCTCATATGTCTTAACAGCTTCACGGTTAGAAGATGCAGAACATTGGATAAGAATATGTGGATTAGCCCAGGACGAAAACTGCGGGGCTCCTGCCTGTGACTTTTGGGCCTCATCCTGTTCTTGCTTTTAGGGATTCAGTCTTTGCCAAGGATGTGACAAATTCTTGGAGGCTAGAATGCCATCTTGCTCCATCTCACACCCTCAGGGAAGAACTCTTAAGACACTATTGATCATGGGCTGGAAAGCAGTGGATGTGGCATTGATCTCAGTGGAAAATAGGTAAGAGGATGGTAATGACTATGAGAACATTTTGTCCCAGGAGATCACAGCCTCTTGTCTCTGTGGGCAGAGGACTGGATGAGATGACCTCCCAGGAATAGGTCCATTTTTAAGGTTCTATGAAATTGATTGCCCAGATGTGGCTGAGATTTCTGCCCCTGGAGGATCAAAGCCTACTTCAGGTGAAGAACACTTTAGAGGCTTGACTTGGCTTTTTGCATAATCACTGCTCCCAGGAGTTTGGGTGAGTGGGAAGGGGTCAAAAAAAGGATAAGTTAATCAACATTTTCAAAAGAGCATCTGTTCACGAAGCCTTAAAGAAAGAATGACACACTGGGGAAAACCCCAGTAAAGGGAACATTTGTACAAAAAGCAATTTACTTTGATAGCAATTTTCTCTAGTCCCCTTGCTAATATTCTTGATATCTGTGTTTGATTAAGAGCTTCCTTTCTCAGATGGCTCTTTGCCCTGCACGGGTCACTTTCCTTTTCTGTTGAGCCCAGGAGGTAAACCTCAGCCTGTTTCCTCAGGATGCTGGCAGGGAGGGTGGATGTCCACCGGGTCCCTGTAGTTCTAGTGAAAAAAAGGCAAGGGCGGGTTGGACGGAGAAGGGGTGACCCAGGAGCTCAAGGCAAAGAGTGGAGGAGGCAGCACCTCCCTGGGAAGGGGACATGACAGCCACAGGATGGAGGCCTGGCTGGGGAAGTGAGGCAGATGGCAAAAGACTGTGGGGACCAGGGATGTGGAATTAAATTTTTTTTTTAATGAGGAAAAACTTGGAGAGGACCTTCCAGGACTCTGTTTTAGTAGGTGGGTGTGTTTGTGAATGGGAGACAGATGGGGGAGAATGGAATGAGCCCCACCTTTAAGAGAACACAGATCAGGAATGGATCTTACCACCCACACAACTTCCACTTTCAACCTTTGTGCTCACACGACCCTGTTTCCTTCTGGGCCCTTGTTCGGATTCAAACGCAGATCAGTCTGACTCCAAAATCTGAATTCCAACACTCAGTATTGTATTAGGGCCAGAGGACACCCTCTCCCCTCAACTCCCCCAGGTGTGCACTCAAGCAAACCCCCTATATCATCCCTAACCCATTCCAACAAGGGTACACCTTGCCTTCATCCTAGTGGGCTGGATACACAGCCCCTGGTTGTTTGCCTGCATTGCTGGCTCACCACTTGGATGGGAACTCACGGAGACTTCTCATGAATGTGAGGATGCGGTGATCTGAGATTTGGGACTTCACATTTTTCTGTGATAGGCATTCCCCCAGACAGGGAAGCCTGATTTACATTGTTCTCCAAAGGGCAGTTTTCACTTACTGACTAACCAACCGATCAACCAACCCTCACTTATTAAGAGGGTTGACTACATGCCCAGGAACCACAAGGAGGAGTTTGGGAAAGGAAGATGTATGGGACCCGGTGTCTACAATCGAGGCCCTCCAGTGTGATTGGGAAGCAAGGACTCACTCATGCCAAAAGAGCATAAAAGAAAGTGGGTTGCTGTGGAGGGGACTCAAAGTGCTGGCGAGTCTGGGGCAGGGATTGGGCAGATGAGGCTGCGCCAAGGCAGGGAAAAAATGTGGGAGGCAGGAGGAGATGGCTTTGGAATGGAGGCTGCTGCGAGGGTGGGGTGGGGATGTGGAGTTCCAGCTCCTTTCTCTGTCTGATGGAGAGAGATGGTCTCAAACATGGCACCTGAGCCTTTTTACTCGTACACTGATCTCTTGGTTTGGGGCTTGTATTCATTTTGATCAGATCCACTGAGGAATTCAGAGGTTGCCCTGCCCGCTCACAGATCTTCCACCCAGTATTTCCCTACAGGAGACTCACATCCCTGTGCTGGCTGCTGCAGACCAGCAGAGTGAGAGGAAGAAGAACTCATGAGCGCCTGGAAAGGAGTTTAACAGAGTTCGAGAAATCAAGTGAGCAGAGTAGCCACTAGTTAAAAAACAAACAAAAAACCCAATTCAACGAAACCTGGCTGGGACTTCCCTGGTGGTCCAGTGGTTAAGATCTGCTCTTTCAATGAAGGGGGTGCGGGTTAGATTCCTGGCCGGGGAACCAAGATCCCACATGCCAAAAAAAAAAAATCAGCTCCGCCTGGGGAATTCCCTGGTGGTCCAGTGGTTAGCTTCCACTGCAGGGGGCATGGGGGCACAGGTTCAATCCCTGGTTGGGGGACCAAGGTCCCGCATGCCGCACGGTGCGGCTAAAAAAAAAAAAAAAAACAACCACACAAAACCTGGTCATTTTCATATTGACATTACATCTCAGGCTGAACGGTCCCCTTGTTTCCCTTAGTGTCACTGAGAGGTGGGTTAGGTACCCAGTGAAGAGTGATTCAAGGTCTCACCTATCTCTTATTATCCTGATTTTCCAGAGCAAAAGACCCCATAGTGATTAGTTACTAAAACGTCCTCTGGACTGTCTAGGAACCCCTTCCACCCCGGAAGAGCCAAATATTCTCCAGCATCCTTGTCAGTACATTGTAACACTACAGCACAAACGGGGAACAGCCATCCCCAGCCATGAGCTCTGCCTACTCGAAAAAGCTGTGTTTCTCCCAGAGGGGTCTGGAACACTGCCTGGCACTGTAAGATCACATGCCATGCAAGAGAAACGCCCCAGACACTCCAACCTGCAAACAGAAAATTCCCCCTGAGTGTGGTTTAGGTCTAAAACAAGAATGCCCTCTCTCATTTAGATTTTCCTTCCCACCCTCTCTCTCTCTTTACACACACACACACACACACACACACGCACCCACTTTATCTTTTCTCTCTCCCTTATTTTCTTCTTTTCTTCCTCTGAAATTAGGATCCTTTGGGGTTAGTTTGCTTTTCTGCAGTTACAGAAAAATTTCGACCTTCCCTTCCACCACATATCATATGCCGTGGTTGCTGTGAGTGTATTTTCATTGACATTGTTCTGTTTACTTTCTGCATCAAAAAAAAAGAGCCTCACAAGATAGATAGGAGAGTGAGGAGCCCACCTGAAACCACTGGCTACGTTTAGATAAAATGATTTAAGGCCATCCGTCCCTGCATCACTTGCACACTGACCAGGACACCAACATATGCTGGCTTTCAATGAAGAGTCCCTTCCAGGCCAACTCCGAGCAGTGGCTTAAGACGCCTGGTGGAAGCTGATGACAGGCTGGCCATCCAGAACGTGTAGCGGACGCACTCTAAGGACGGTACCCGGAGGGGGGCAGCACGGGATGTGGAGGAGCACTAGACGGGAGCACTGCCCCGGGAGCAGACTTCCTCCTTCTCATCTGAGCTCTGCCACTTCACCCAGGTGTGAGAGCCGGGACGAGTCTCTGACCCTCCCTGGGTCTCAGCTTGCTCCTCTGTAAAGTAAGCACTGATGTTCTTTCCTGCTTGAGAACTCATCTTTACAGGAAGAAAATGAGAAAGCTCTGATGGCCTTTCTGCCGAGGGTTCCCTGAAAAGGGCGGCTGGCTGTAGACAAGGCAACTTCGACAGAAAAGGGCTCGCCGCCCGTCTTCACCCCGGGTCTGTCCTCTCCTGGAGGTGGCCACACCTGAAGGCATCCACCTTAAGGTGCCCGTGGAAGGAGAAGACCATGCAAAGGACAGGTGAAAGGAAGCCATGAGGTTCCATGTTTTCCATACTTGCTCGTTTAGCTTAGGAACCAGTCCTGCTAAGGGGCAACTGAGGAACTGACAGAGCTAGTAAATGGTTTCCCCAAGTTTGAAGCCTCCACCTTAGCTGAGGCAGGGCTGACAAGACCTGGTGAGAAGCCAGTTAACCCACACATCCACTCAACCCACCAAACTGCAACCAGCCTTTAAAGCAAGGATTGAAGAGATGCCTACAGAGGAAATCACTGAAACCATTCATTTTCAAGGGTACCAGGGGTCATCGCGTCTTCTCCAAGGAGGAAGAAATTGAGGAAGGAGGGTAGAAAAATGCAGTAAGTCATTGAAGAGCTCGGCAGTAGAACATTTTCGACACCTTGTTTGGGGCTGTGATTTATGTGGGATTAGCTCTTGGCCACTTAAGAGCCCTTGTTGAGTTTGATTCCAAGTTCCCGAACCCCCCGAGTCAACTAAATCACATTGGACCTTTCAGATGGGAGTAGCCTTCAGAAAATTCTCTCAGTCACTTTGTTCTGATCCCAGCAGGAGACACAACACTGTGATCTAAATAAATGAGAAATCATGAAGGACTAGCAGATATTTCTTGGCCCTCCAACGTGTTTAATTCAGTTTAATATTTAGTATTGGCTGAAGCTTCCTACTCCCTACCACACTTAATTTCCCTAATTCAGTTTGTTCATCCCCTGTTGCTATAAGGAGCCAAAAGTTCAGATGTAGATCGAATGTTTGCCAAAGCTCCTCCATTAGAGTCAGGCTACTTGAGAGCCATTCATCCCGTGCTGGGTTTGGCTTGAGTTTAGAAACACCACCAGAAGATCCTTTATCGTGGGTTTTTTTATCTCTTGGGCTATAGCCAAATCTACACAGAGTCATGGAAAAAAGTTGTTTTTTTTTGATGTTTTCAAATGGTTTCAAGCTGGAAAAGAAAAGGGGGCTTGGTTTGTGATACCAGAAGACTTTGAACATGATTTTCTATTATTTTTAGTTGAATAATCAGGAGGAAACACTAAAAAGAATTGGCAATACTGACTGCAAAGGAGAAGGCTGTGAAATGACCTAATAATACTTTCAAGTGTGGAGGCAGATGAGCAGCTGAGGCCAGAATGGCTCCACTGAGCCCCGATGATGGTGTGAAAATAAGAAAAAGGAGGCGCCAGAGAAATGTTTAGTTATAAACATAGGCTTCATGATTGTGTAGGCTGGAAAAAAAACAGTAAGGCTGATGGAGGAAAATTCTGGAATCTTTGCTTTGCTCTAGGTCTTCGAGAAATCAGAGATATTCTCCATTACTGTAAGTGGGTATGTCCACAAGAAAGAGGCCCTTCTTTTGTTGGCTACCTTCTCTGAGGGTATGAAGGTGGGAAAAAGAAAAGTTTGGAGAAAAGTGTCCCCCTTCCACTGCATTCTTGATTTTTTCCTGAGATGTTAGGAAAAACGTCTCATATCTTCACATTTCAGGGAGTTCGCCAATAGGCTTTAACATTTCTCCTCTCCTCCAGTCCCAAGGTTCAAGAAGTGCATAAACTGGAAACACTGCACAGGTGGAGAGGTTTGGTGTTACCTGGGACAAGTGAAAGGATGGAGGAGAAGAAACAAAACTGCATCCACTTCCAACGTGAAAAGCAATGTCTTCTTAAAGATTGCCCCTCTGTGTTGTAGGTCCTTGGGAAAAAACTCTCTATACACATGTATCTCACCAAGAGAGTTTGCTTTACTTAAAAGCTGGGCTCTTCTGAACACAAGGATCCATGACCTTGTGATAAGATTTTAGGGCTTCCAAAGAGGTACCTCTCTCTGCCCATTCAAGAGATGATTTCCCCCAAAAGTTTGCCGGTGGCTGAGAACTGTGGTTATAACATAAGAGAGTAATTCCTCCGACCTTAGGTTTGGTCTCCTGTAAAAATGCAGCTACTTGGAGGAAGCAAGCAATGAAGCCTCTGTGTTGGGAATCTGGCAGGCTCTTCTGGCAGGAGGCCTTGGTAGAGGGAGGTGGAGAAAGTGCAGGAATGCCAGAGGAGAAGAAAAGGAGCCACCGAGAGACGGGGCAGCTGCAGAAAGGGGAGGGTGGAGGTTGAAGATGAACCACACCCGACCCAGAGGTAGATAGATAGGTGGAAACAGGTCCTTCTTGGGGAAAGAGGAGGGGACGGTGGCCCTGTGAGGAGTTCAGAGCCAGGAAATGATGACGGCGGTGAGAGCTCAGGGCTTCCCGTGGACATTATTCCCGAGCTCGCGATCTTGGTCTGCAGTTGGCCGAGGCTGATGAGGCACCTTGGGGGCTCCTTTGACAACCCACGTCAGCCCCAGTCTCCGTCCTAGTGACTGTCTTCCCACCTCAGTGGGAAGCTGCTGTTGAAAGCCAAGACGTGGTGCCCTATCATTCCCGTTCTGGATCAGAGCCTTTGCCTTTTGGTATGTCAGTTAATGATACGAAAAGGGTTCAATTTTGCACAATTACACAGAGAAGACAAAACAAGCTTGTGTGTGTGTGCGTGCCCGTGTAGCTCACCCACACCTCACTCTTGTGCTGCTTTTTCTTCCCCTGAGCCACCAAGAGTTATACCCAAGCCTCAAGCCCTAGAGGCAGCAGTCCTGGATTTTTGGCAGGTTGGAGAAAGCTGGCAAAGCTCATATATGGCCGTCACACTATCCATTATGCTCAGTCACATTACTTTGACCCCTTGGTCTAAACGCACAGTAGAAACAAGGGTAGCAACTCTTAGAAGAAATGGTGTTTTGAACTAATGGGCCCCTTGGCTTCTCTTCTACTTGTCCTTCCTCTCTGTAGCCACTTGGGGCTAGCAGCTTTGCCTGCACATTGAAACCTCCCGCTGGAAAACCACCGCACTTCCTACTACCTTTCCTCGGGTCACATTAGCCCTGAACCTCCTCAGAAAGAAGCTGGGTGCCTCCTTTCAGCCAGGCAGACCTGCTCCTCTCAGGGCCATCACAGGGCCCTTGGGCACAAGGCCACAGGATTAGGGACTTTCTGTTGGCACGTGAGCCTACTTGTGGCTGTTGGAATATTTTTGTCTGCAGCACAATAATGTGCACTGACCTTAAAGGATGTTTTTGACACGAATTTTTTTAGTAGAAAACATAAATAAATAACGGCAAGGCCCAGCAAAGTCACTCTTTGAAGAAACCAAGTGGAACTCATTAATCATGGAGAACAGGGCTCTGCCTGCTGAACCAGGGATAGAATTAACTCCCAGGCCACGGTGGCCAAAGCTCCAGCGAGCTGCATCTTATAGCCAGGCTCACATTCTCCGCAAATCAGCATTAAAAAAAGTCCCTGTGATTAAAATTCCCTTCAACTAAAATTGCCCTCAGTCTTCCCTTGCAAGCACTCCACCCACTTTAGAGAAAGAGAGATAGTCACAGAGATTATGTGGCTTCTGCACATGACAGGGGATATAATGCAGGGTGTCCGCTGGTTTGTTACCCTCTCAAATGGGGGCAGGTTCATTTTAAAGGTAAAACTCAGCCACCTGAAGCATCTATTACAATGTAAACAGGCACACCATTTGACCCAGATATTCTATCCCTGAGAAACTTGCACAAAGAGGCAACGTCAAGGATGTTCACTGCAGTATTGTTTATCATAGAAAGAAAACCTAGACACAGCCTGAATGACCACCAGTAGGGGAGCAGTTAATAAACTGTGGAACAGCGACATGATACAAAATGCTAGACAATAGCTGAAAAGGATGGGGGTAAACCTGTCGGTGTGCAACAAAGTATCCTCAAGGCTTTGTCAAATGGAAAGAAGCACAGTTATCCAGCAAAGTGAGCAAATGTTGATACTATTTACACAAAACCAAACTAACCCCAACCAAACCAAACTGCATAATTAGACATGAACATATACATTTGTAAAGGTATAAAACAAGGCCTGGAAATATATACCTCGAACAATTTCTCATGGTTCCCTCTGGGGAGGGGCTTGGGACTGGTTAACAATGAAATGAACTTCTTTTTAGAAAAATTACTTGCACTTTTTGAGGATATAGTCACGTATAACTTGTAAATTAAAAAGAAATGAAAACAAACCTAGCCAGAGACCGTCTTAAAATTTCCCCCAACGACCTTTTTCAGTATCATAATGAATCTGGTCATGAGCCTCCAAGAATAGGTGTTTTCCTCACCCAGGGCCAGTCTTGCCTCCAGCACATCTGTTGCTGACTCTTCAAGTGGCCTTTCCTATTTCTTGGTCCGATGCCGTGGGACTTTAGTTTTATTGGGAGCTTGGAGGTCAGTGACGGCAAAACCCAAGAACAATTACTTAACTGCAAAGAGAACAGAAGGATTCTGGGTCTCCCGTCCACTGGGCTTGGGGCAAGAATGGTTTCTGCTGTTTGCCCTGAAGCACCAAGATTCTGCCCTGTGCCATGCAGAAGCCATGCTAAAAGGGGGTTTGCTCTTTGGCAAGTCCCCAAATCTTGTATCTCTTCCATGCTTAAGTTTGGGACCAAAAGGAACTCCTCCACACAGGGCAAATGTAGTCTGGCTGAGGCCTGTGGCCTGACGCCTTCTAAAGGCGCAGGTTTCTGATTCCACCCTCGAGACATACTCCAGTGCACCTGATCTGTGTCAGGCTTCATTAAATCCTACACTGTTCCTAGCTGTTAATTTATTTATATAAGCCGATCTTTCCCCTGCTGATTATAAGACCATTGGCTGGTGTTTCCCTCTCCCCTCCTTTTTCCTCTGGTTGGATTCCTTTTGTGTTTTCTTTGGGCCGTCATTGAAGTGGATGAAAGGCAAATTACAGCTGCAAGAGCCTCAGTGATGCACACAATCAAAGAGAGAAAACAAGCCGCACCTACAGATCTGCAGTTTGGCTCAGATGTGGAGCCCACAACACGGACAAATTAAAACTTAAAAATGAAGCTCTTTTCATCAGAGATTACAGAAAGGCCAACAATGTTTGTGCAAAACAACTGCAGAGTCAGTGAAGAGAGGTGATGAAGACAAACACAGGGCCACAGCCAACTGGCCAGGCTGCGGGTATCTGGGCTAGGAGGGCAGAGTCTTGCTTCAACAGCAAGAACGCACATTTAAACTATCATAAGGGCCAGGTAGGAGCCAAGACAGACGATCCTGGGCCTTGACATCTGGTGTTTATGACCCATGGAAATACAATTTCTGTAACATTTATGCTTGGGTTAGGTCTGAAATACCATACTGATAACAGTGCTGTGTTTGACGCCTAAGATCAGAATCGTAACAGTCTGCTATTTTGGGGAAGAGAGAGTGCACATAGAATAAGCCTTGGGGTCAGAACCAAGGTGGGAAAAGCAATGATGAAATTCCCAAAGGTGGCTCCAAAAACAGTAATGCTAACGAAGCATAAGCGATGGCTAATTTAATTCACTCTGGCAAATTTGGTCCCAGGCCAGCTCATGAAAATGTTGACTGAGCCTGGCTCTTTGCTGGAAATAAATGCTTTTGAGATGCTTTCATTTCATCTTTTGCTAATGGGAACAAATGGCTTTAAGAATAGCCAAATGTTATGTAGACAAAATGGGTAATGATGCTTGTCATTAGAGGAGCAAACAATGCTCTAAACATGGACATTCTGCTCTTTTCTCCTGCAGAGGACAGACAGTGACATCTATACTGAGCCCTCTGTACTGACAACACTTCCTGTAAGATCTGAAAACCCAGAAGCCTGTTTCCTTTAGCACCACTTGGGCAGGTTTATAGCTGTAAGAAGTACTCCTTCCTGGATCTAGGTTTAGAAAGGAAGAAAAGCAGGATTCTGACAGAAATAGGATCTCCTGGACAAGCCCCTTTTCTTGGGACCTTTAGGGATGTTCTCAGACTCTTGAGGAAGGCTCCTGGGTTGATGGAATGCTTCTAATACATCCCACGAATAGGGAGTGATGGAAAATTCTTCCACCGCCTCTTTTGACCACCATCTAGAAACACTGAATAGCTGGGAGGTTGTCTTTCCTGGATTTTTTGCCTCTAATACCCCTCAGATAGAAATATTTTATATAACTATATCACTAACTACTCAAGAAAGAGAACCGAAAGAAAACTACTCGTCAATAAGCTCTGGCTTTTGAGTAAGTTTCCCCAAGTCCCCCTCCTCAAAGTTGTTATAGAATTGTTCCTTTTATAAAATGTTCCACCATGATATTTCCAGGTTCACAGTAATCATATAATTATCTTCCTTACTTGCTCCAAAGTCTGGAATATCTTCGAGCCTGAACATGCTACAAGTTCCCGTTTTGTCTGGGAAAGGGCTCATAAATTGGAGATCGATGTGTCCGTGGAAGTAATCATTTGGTAGGCAAGGGGTAAGATGTCACCACTTCTTCTCCAAAGGAAGCTATCTGTCTCTGCAGAGCTGAGTACATGATTCTGCTTCGCTCATCCCACCTGCCCCCCCGGGGCCCTTTGAAAGTAGAGTCCAATCTCTGGGGATTTGCCATCAAGAGAAATTTTGTGGAATCACATTGAGTAATTTAGCACTTAGCAACTTTTGCAAAATCCCACACCAATCATAAAAATTGGCTCAGCTGCACAAATTGGATAAAACTCCTAACAAGCAGTAATAAAAAATAAAAGAAGGAGAGGCTGGCATTCAGCCTCAAGGAGAACCTACCTCCCACAGAAATGCCCTGTGGCTCAGAAGGTGATGTATAAACTTTGGAAACATCAGTTCTTTCACAGCCTACATTTCAACTTTGTTCTCACAAGCCAAGGTGAAAAAAAAACCCCAGATGTTTGTATAAAAATATCATCACTTTATTACATTCCACACAATACACATTCAAATAGTTTCCAACGTCCACAAGTTATTTTGACACACAGGCAACTGAGCAATGCAAGAGATGTCACAGTTATAGGGAGAGGGGATAAGAATAGGAAGTAAAAATCTTTAAGTTTTCTTGTTTTGTTGTTGTTCTTTGGTAATTTTCGATTATTTAGGTGTTTACTTGCCTGCTAGTTTCATTTTTAAAGACAGGGTCTTCTTAAAGATGGGGTATATCAACCTCAGAAATATTACTGGATTTCCTATCCTATTCTGGCTTTAATCCCAAAAATGTGGGACAAAGGAAAAGACAATTTATTTTCAGCATTCTGTTTTGTCAGTGGCAATGCTATGATCCTTTTTATTCTTTTTTCTGTCTTCACCGGCAATTAGGGGATAGCAATCGCTAGCGTAATATCAAGGAAGGGATTTTTAACCCAGAGGTAAGGGTTTCCCTCCTGGAAATGTTAACATGAAAGCTCTACTAAGGCAAATACTGTACCAGCCTGAGCTAGACCTTCAATTCATTCATTCAGTAATTTTTTAATAGTTGCTCTCACCTCTTTGTCTTCTGAGCAGCAACTCTAAACATGCATGCATGCATTCACCTGTCCAGTCTATTTTTCTTAGAAGAGAGGGACCCTTCCCTCCCTCCATGAAATACAGAATTTTGCTTTTTAAAGCTGCAAGGCATGACATTTAATAGAAGAGCTTCCCTTTTAGCATAGTACCTGGATAATACTATGAAAGTTGCTTGGGCTGCAAGAGCGGAGAGAGAGAGACAGACAGAGAGAGAAGTGTGACATCCCCAGCTGAAGTGCATCATGGGATTCACAGAGATTTGAGCAGTCTCATATTCTCAACGACAGCTTTTACATAAAGATGATGCCACATGGGGCATCAGATAAAGATACAGCAAATTTCACAAAGTTGTTGTCATCTTCTTTTAAAGAAGGGAAATCCTCAAGGGTGTATGGTAACTCAGACAGTTCCTACACTGGCTAGACTTTCCAGGTGTAATTTCCTGACACCACGCCTCCATGGGGTGCCTATAGGCATGTCAATCATTTCAAGGGATGCCTGACCCCAGATGCATCACTGGATACAGATACCTGAGACAAAAAACCCTTAGTGATTGGCATGGAAGTCATCATAAGGTATCCATGGTATCCTGCCACCCCTCCTCCCCTTCTCCGTCTTTCTTTCTCCATCTTCAGCTGGGGGTAAGACACTTCTTGAAATCTCAAGGTAGCTCATGCTCTAGCCTTTCATCTTTTTTCCTGGCAGAGCTGCTGTGGTTGAGACAGACCAGCTCTTTGAAATAGAATAAGAGTGGGAGAGCACCATTCTTTCAGGAGGATGAAACAAACCAGATGCAAAAGTGTGTGTGTGTGTGTGTGTGTGTTGGAGGGATCTATGTGGATATTCCAAAAGAATGCTAAGAGTCTCTCTCTCCCAAGCAGCCAAAAAAAAAAAAAAAAAAAATCATTAGTATTTTGTTCTCAGAAGGTACCTGGAGGCTTTCAGCCCAGGCAACCATCTTTGGAGAGAATCTTACACTTCCTCAGTGGATTCCTAGCAGGAAGGTGAGAAGTAAACACCCCCCAAGGCAGAGCCCCAGTACACCGAGAATCTCGTTAAAATACGCATTTTCTACCAATGAAATTGACTTCATTATTGAATCCATCCTTCGTACAATATCATTAGGCAATTTATCTCTAATATCCCTCTCCCTGCGTTGTTTAGAGAGGACGAATGGGCAGCAAAGGATTTATCTTCATTATACCTTCTCCTGATGATGCAGCAACATCTGGAAATGCCAGGCCAGCCTATAAGGGTGTATTTGCCAGATGCCATGAATGCTTTAAGGGGTAGTACACTGGTACATTTTAAAAAACTGATAACTTTTAATTCTCTCATAATATTCAAATAAGTCAGGTGAACAGCCATATATTTTAGTGGCTATATATTCAGGCACCCATTAACACCATAAAAGGAAAGCAAATGACCCCTTTCCCCCCATGTTTCACAAATGCTATTACAATGATCAATATGATACCAAAGAATACGTTTTTTAACCTTCTTCCTCTATCCCATCCTAAGCGGGGCACAATGAATGCCCAGGGGGTGAGGAGGTTCTTTAAAGACAACATTTCATCCTTCCTTCTCCTCCATCTCCTCCTGCTCTCAACAGGCTACTGCTTTTCCTACATCAGTCTCAGACCTGTTATTCTCTATGACTTATTCCAAGATTGGACTTAACCAATAAAAGCTAAACATTCATTATGAGCTTCTCTTTTATAAGGCAACATGAGACAGATTTGCTTCAGGGCTGGAAGTAGAGATGGTTCCACACGCACCCAATGGCTGTTATCATGTGACTTCAAAGATGCCCGAGACAGGACAAGGGGTCATGTCGGAGTGCAGTGGGGGAACCTTCCTCTTGGGTCAGGCGGGTTGGGCATGGGGACTGGAATGAGAGGGGCCACACTTCTTTTCAGGTGGCCTCTAGTTTTTTAGGTACCTGGAGATGACAATGGTAGCCAACAGAAACCCAGCCAGAGCTAGATAAGGCAACAAAAAGCTTCAAGCTCTTCTCCAAGTAAACAAAACTAGTACAGTATATTATTTTCTGGAACATGTACCCCCGGAGAAGTAACACAAGAGTTAAAGGGGGCCCTCTCTGAACACACCCACACATGCCCCCCCCAACAATGAGCCAGTCTCTCTCTCACACCCACGCACACACAAAGCTAGTCGCACGCACAAATGTACACCATGTACAGACACACAGATCCAGGTCTCCCCTCAAGTCTCCTGGCAGACTGACTGCCCACCGAGAGGAGGGATGGGATAAGGCAAGGGGAAGAAACAGGGGACCAGTCTCTGGAAGGAAACCAGCTGAGCCTTGAGTTGTGAAGTGCTTAGGGGTGTATCTCTTCTCGTATTCCAAGATGCAGCATTAGAGCTGGGGTTGGTTGGTTTGGAATCAACAAAAGGAAAACAAACAAACAAAAGAACCCAAGGAGAATGGTCGGGATGGATACGAGCGCACAGGGTTTGGGCCCCGAGAGAGAGATGTCTGAGCGTTCACACAGAGACTAGGCGAGGAGAAAAAAGTGCAAAATCGAGGCAACGTGTTTGCAGTCTTTCTTGTTTGTTTTGGGTGCCGTCCTTGCTTCGGCCCTCAGCAGTGCGAGCTGCGGTCTTGCTCTAGTTTAATGGTTAGGGTGGGCTCCACCGCCAGAGGGGCCCCGTTGGTGTAGTGGGAGGTTTTGTAGGTGATGGAGTGATCGGTCTTCTTGGCCGCATAGCGGAACCGGTGGTAGTGGAGCACCAGGGCCAGCGCGACGGAGACCAGCACCAGCACGGCGCCCCCGGCGGCCATAACGTAATACCAGTAGGCTGGGATGGGCTGCACGGGCACCGTGTCCACTGTGGGCTCGGTCCCCGGTAGGAGGGTGCCCCCTGGTGGAGAGACACAGAAGAGTGTTGCTAGGCTGAGAGCATGCAGACTAATCCAAAATTAATTTAAAAAAAAGAAAAGAAAAGAAAAGAAACACACACATGCTTTGGAGTGGAGAGGGAAGGGGACAGGGGAATAAGATGGTACTGAGTATTTAGTGTGTGCCAAGCACTTTTCAATGATTGATATTATTTCCTACTTACAACCCTATGAGGTAGGTACTGTCAGACCCATTTTACAGATGAGGAAATAGAGGCTCAGAGAGGTTAAATGAACGGTTATACAGCAAGTAAGTGGGAAGTTCGATATTCAACCAACCAAGAGCTGTGTGATTCCAAAACTCTTTTCTTCTTTCTGTTAAACCACAATTACTGTATAATATATGGAAGCATTATGATTCACACACATCACACACACATGCGTGCACACACACACATACACACAGAGGAATACATGCAAGTAAGTGATGCTGATATGACTTCTGGGATTCCGTATCACTGATTCTCCAAATGGGCGGAAATACAATATTTGGTCTGGCTGGCCAGGATTCTCAAACAATGTATTAATTAGGCTGGCTAGACTTGAAGGGGAATTCCACTTTGGTTTGCCAAGGCTTCCATGCCCATTGAAAATCAGCCTGGTCTTGTCTAAACAGGTCAATTACCACTGTCAAGCAATGAGTAGTGCATCTTCATTTTTTTAATTGAATGAAGGATTTAAAAAGCTGATTGGAAGGAAGCTGCAACCAAGAAATGTTGAGTGCAAAACGATAGTAGGTATGTGAGAGCGAGAGTAAGTGAGAGCAAAGGGAGGGAGATCATCCTAATCACAGAAAAGACAGAGGACGGAAGAGAAGCTAGCAGAGGATTTAGAAGGCAACCACATTCACTGGCTAGCTTCTGGTTGCCATGGAGATGATGTTGTAGATTTAAGCCCAGGGTAACTCTGGGGAAAGACTGGCTAGAGTCCCATTTGATGCAAAACAGTGCTACAACTTGATTCTCCCAACCATTTACATCAGATGAGAATCTGGCCCAGAATGGGACTAGGAGCTTTTGAGCTTGCCAAAACCAGACATGATCTTTACTTCTGAAAAATGATGTATGCTTAACCGATGAAAAATGCCTCCCTAGCTGCCTACATCAAGTAGGGGTGGCCAGAAAGATGTATCCTCTCCATCCATGCGATACCCCAGGTGGGAGCCACGGGCGGGAGGTGCTGCTGTCCTCTCCGTGCACCGTTGGTCCTACTCTGTGGGTGGATCTCTGCTCAAGACTCAGACGAGGCTCATTTATATTTTCATAACCCTATAAGGTAGGTACTGTCAGACCCATTTTACAGATGAGGAAATAGAGGCTCAGAGAGGTTAAATGAACGGTTATACACGAGATGCAGAGCTCTCAAGCAGAAGAACTCGCTTTCATCTTGGTTTCTACCTCAGGGTACGCACCAAGAAGGCTCTCCATAAATGCTCGTGATTAAAAGATTGAACTGAGGTGAAGACTCCTATTTCTGAGTCAGCGTTTGCCAGCTCCTGTAACCCAAACCCCAGAGCACCTCTTTTTGATTTGGGGACTAGCTAAGGGGTGAGTCAGACCTTCTGATGTCTTCTCAGAAGCGCTAGAAAAATGAGAGCATTTTTCTTGGAAAATCTTTCAGAGCCTGCCCACCTTCCCAGCTTTTAATCACTCACTGGTTCCTCTAGTTTTAGGGATCCCCTTCTGCCAAGGTACAGGGTTCATTGGTGCCTCTTGGCCCAACAGAAGTGCCACGGGGCTGGAGAAGCTGTGACAAGGATGTGTCACCCAGCATACACTCTGGCAGCCGCAGGCACAGCCCCTGGGGTGGAAAGGATCCCCGAATCCCAGGATCACCTTTCTACACTGTCTTCTTCATTACCCGCTACTCTATGTTTGTTTATTCCCAGACCATTTCCATCTTTTAATCATTTCATTACTGTAGCTGAGAAAGCTCCCTTCCTCCTTTCCTCCTTCCCTCCTTCCCTCTCTCTCTCTGTGACCATATTGAAGATTATGCACAGAAACAGAAAGAGAAAGCAAGGCACTGAAAATGGCTCCTTGAAATGGCCAGCTCGGGAGTCACAAGGAACTGGTGTCAACTCATTATTCAGGTCACCAAGAGTATCTGCTGCCTGGCAACCATCCTGCCATTGGATTTTCATGTGGGCTCAGAAGAATGCGCGAGTAACAACAAAGTGTGCAGGGATGGGCTCCAAGTTCCCCTGTGCCACCGCCTCTCCCCAGAGGGTGTCCTCGGGTCTGCCTCTGATTTTGATTTGGCTCCACGGTGAAACCCATTCTTTAATGAGGCTGCAGCTCACCGTGAGAGGAAAGGAAGGCGGTAAATCCACAGGGTTTAACTTTCCCCTCTGAAGCCCTGACTAGACCACAAAGCAGGAGCACAGATTTTTGTCAAGCAGAAAACTGTCACAACTGCTCACGTTCCTACCAACACCGCATAGTCTCAGTTCAAAGGTTTGCTTTCCCTCAGCCAAAATGCTGATTCTCAACATTAAATACATCCCCTAGGGCTCAACGCGCCGGGGCTGGGGCCTTCATGTGACTCCTAAAGTGTTGCTTATGATAGAGACAAAGTTGGGGCATGGTGGGGAGGATCTAGGGACCCGCTGGAGAAGGAGAAATCGCATTCAGTGGGGAGGATCTAGGGGATCTGCTGGAGAAGAAGAAATCGCATTCTGTGGATTACAGAGTCAGAATCAGAGATAGACCCCTCGCCTCAAGTTCTGCTCTGCTTTGGAAGACAAACTCCACTTTATTATAAAGCCCTCTTCCCCTTTCCCGCTAACACTCCCCTCCCCAGAAATGATTGCCATGTAGAAAATTTTAGTGACAAAAGCAATTTGGTGGATGTCACATTGGTTCCTTAAACTTTTTCCTTGGACATTTGTTTGGAGAAATGAGAAAACATACTATATGAATTTGTGCTTTTATTGTTAAAGGAGTCAGAAAAGATAGGATACACCTAACAGCCCTCCCCTCACCCCCCTCAGGCAATTTTTGATGACCTGCAGTTGGGGGCCAGAGTTTCTTAGGACATTCTCCAGCTAAAGAGACTCAGCTCCCACAGGCTGGTGGTTCGCTGGTTTGGAACCTGGCTCTGTGGCAGTCTTCAGGGGCTGTGTGCTAACGAGGCTGTGGTTTGCTAGCCAGAGAAAAGGAAGGTGATAGATCAATAAGGGTTAAATCCCCTTTCAAAGCTCCTTTCCAGATAACAGCAGCAACCCCAGGAATGTTGGATGGATGGGTGGATGGGTGGATGGGTGGATGGATGGGTGATTAGATGAATGAGTGGACAGATGAATGGAGGAATGAACTTTGGACCTACATTCAGACTCCCTGGAAAAAATGTTGATGACCTAATGGTACTTCATAGAATAATTATTCTTGGAAAATGTTAGATTCTGTTAGCTCATACCATGCCTCTATGTCAAACTGCAAAAAAGGTGCCCCCTTTGGGCAGATGCTGCCTGTACCAGGTACCCAGGTTGGTGAGTGGCTGCATTTTAGCCCCACTTGCCCCCCTCAGCCATATGGGATGGCTGGGCCTTTGCTTCACAACACAGGAGCCAGGGCCATGTCCCCCAGGATGGCAGAAAGAATGCAGGTGACTTCAACCTTGCCCAGCACTGGTGATGTGTGGACCTGAATGTCCCCTCTGATTGTTCTAACGTCTCCCACTTACTCACATACCTTGTTTTCCCCCCAATTGAAAAATGCTTTCAACGTCTCTTCTATTTTTCATTAATTTCCACCTTCTAATTTTCCATAAAGTTTTCTCATCGTGTGAGATAATGAAAAACAGAAATTTAAATAGTCAGTAACTCCAAGTGTATTTGCAAGGTTGAGCAGGCTTCCACCTGTAAAGTTCTGAGCCCCCTGGAGAAAGCGGTAATGTGAAGGTGGAGAATTCGAATTTTGAGAAACAAATTCTAAGAAGCCATGCATGGAAGGAAAATAAGGGGAAAAAATGACACTGTCGGTAGCTTTCTTCCATTCCTATTGTGCAAATAGGGTTACAGAATTAATAAGCAATTGGGAAATGTGACCATAACTAAAAGTATAATGAATGGACACTTCCGGGGCGCCGGGCATTGGGCTATACGGTGAATCATCTTTATTCTTCGTGACTCTCAGATGGGAGAGCTGAGAACCTGAGAGGATAAGTGATTTTTCTCCCAGTTTTACCTGTAGGAAAACTGAGGAGGAGGGCGGGAGGCAGCACACAGTGAAACCCTAGAGATGGCCCAGAGCCCTCAGAGGAAGCTCACACACCGCTGGGAAGTGGCAGAGACCACGTGGACCAAATCCTCCGCCCGTGCTGGAACCCAGAGGTCAGATAACCAAATCTGGCTCACTGCCTATTTCTGCACGTCTTGGAACACGGCCACCCTCATTACATATGGCTTCTGGCTGCTTTTGTGCTACAGTGGCAGCGAGTAGCGGTGACACAGAGTGTCATAAAGCCCAACGTATTTACGATCTGTCCTTTTAGAGAAAAAGTGTGCAGACCCCTGTTCTAACCGCGTAGGGATGGAACATGAAGCAGGCCTCCCCCTTTCTGCCTCTTACTTCTGTTGGAAGCTGTCTGAGGATTGTCTCAGTCAAGTTCTCACTGAATCACTGGAAAGAGACAGCATCTCCTACAGCTAAGTTTATGACATGTCCTCCGGACCTGGAGGAGTCACCCAGGTTTCCAAAAGAAATGTTTCAAAAGACACCAAAGGTAAATCATCTCTCTCAGAGGGGAAAAACCAAAAAGGCTCATTGCAAATCAGAACTGTTTCAGGCCTGGCCTGTCTGCAGTCTTTTAGGTATAGGTTGAAAACGAAGAGCTGGAGAAGGGGCATTTCAGATGAAAGATTTATGTAATTTGTGAGATTAAACAAACAAAAGAGAAGGCTGGCTCCTCTAGAAAAGTCAACAGAAGAGAGTCGAAGAATATGGTCACGCCCACTCATCTGTTGGGAAGAATGCAGAAGTGCCAAATTTCCCAGTGAAATGACTCTTCCGGGTTGCCTTACACTCGGTGTGTGTGGGGATCACTGGAAGGTTTCCACTAGGTTAGCAGGAGACCTGGTGGTCTCCCACATCTTTCTAAACCCCCCCTAAACTCAGATCTGTGGCTGGCTGAAGTCTCAGACACTTGTCCTCTCTTTGGTGGCACTTAGGCTACTTCTTTTATTTATTTTTATTTTTATTTTTATTTTTTTTAACATCTTTATTGGAGTAGAATCGCTTTACAATGGCGTGTTAGTTTCTGCTGTATAACAAAGTGAATCAGCTATACGTATACATACGTCCCCATATCCCCTCCCTCTTGCATCTCCCTCCCACCCTCCCTATCCCACCCCTCTAGGTGGTCACAAAGCACCGAGCTGATCTCCCTGCGCTCTGCATAGGCTACTTCTTTTAAACTAAGGCTTCTCCTTCCTGCTCCTGGAGAGAGGAAAAGTCAGCGAAAAGAAAATTCCTTCTCCCCTTAGAGAAACTGACGTTGGCAGCTGTTTAGATGAGTGGTAAACGTGCGGGGGGAGGGAGGGCGTCAGGCCTCTGTGACGTGGACCTCACAAAGGATGCCTCGGTGTCCCCTCAGGCGACGAGCCACAGCCAGGCGGTGAGCGGGCCACACACTTCCCATCTCCAGGCTTCCCCGCTCAGCAACACCTAGCCCTGATCTGGCAGCTGGGCACGTCGGGGGGAGGGGGCCAAGGAGAAGGAGTCACACCCGACAGCTGCCTATCTGGAGCCCTGGCAGGGTTCAGGAATACTTCTCCGCCTTTCATCAGAGGATTACTGCAGGAACGCCGATGAACCCTCACTGTGTTTCTCAAGTGCTTCTAGTGGAGAGGGCCAGAGAGCCGTGGGAGGGAGGGACGCCAAAGAAAGAGGGAATTTGAGGCCAACCCCACGTCCTGTGCCCTGGGTTGTGGGTCATCACACTGGGGGACAAAGCCTCGGGAGGCAGCCGACTGGTAGATCGACCGGGGATGAGGGTGGGGACAGAGAGATGGGGGCGGGAAACGGCAGAGATGGGCCAGTTGGTACCAAATAAACAGAACCGAAAACCTGATGCATAGGGTCAAACCCCAGCCAGCTCTGTCATTAGCCCAAAATGGGTCCCCTCTATGCCCAGAAGATAGCCTGTGCTGTCCACTTTCTCCTGGTTTTACCTGGTTGAAAACTGCCAAGGACTGCACAAGGTGAGACCCAAGAGATGGGCCCGATGGCCCTCAGAGCTGGTCTGAGGCATAAAACCCATGATCACAGCCTTGAACAGGAGCTACTGATGTTCCTTTTAGCGTCCATCAGTGGTAGACGCAGCACTTCTGAATCCTTCACTCTCACTACCCACCCCCCAACCCGTGCCCGGGATTTCCATGGGTCTCTGACGGGTAGGGTACCAGACTCTGTCTCTTTGCTCCCGCTTTGTTCAAAGCCCACAGCCTCTAACATGAATAAGATCTCTTGCTTCCACTGCGACCTGCTAAAAATAACCGGCTGGTTAACAACTACAGAACTCTGATTATGGGCTTTATGTGTTTTTACTGGCCTCCTCATTGCTCTTTTTACTTTTATTGAAAGAAGAAAGTGTTGGTTAAGAAAAAATAATCCATCACCTTAATTACACCCCTTTTCGGTTTTCCCCCATCCCCCGACCCTTACACACCGTTTTTCATTTGTAAAAGCTCAAATTCTAGAACAAGATACATGATGGCACTTTGTCTATAGCCAGTGCTTTTTAAAAAGAAAAGAAAGAAAGAAAAAAGAAAAGCACACCCAGGCTACACTGTTTAGAACAACAGCAAAAAAGTCTCTTTAAACATCACATGACAACACAGCTTATTCACTCTCTCCTCCTCGTCCCTTCTCTACATGGCTCTCTTTTTCTCCGTGGCTTGTTTCTCCTCACTACTGACTCATACCCCGGTATGCAATCAAAGTATACACCCCGAGCAGAAGACACAAGGCGATTTGAATTAAAAGAGAATGTTCTATGGCAAGAAATGAGTAAGAGGCAGAAAATGAAAGACGCTTCAAAATATAAAAGATCAAGACTATCGAATAAGCCCCAGTCCAGAGGCCACTTTTGTTGCATTTCCTTCAAGATTTACCTAGTACACATAGATCTCTCCTAAAGAATAAGATTGCTTCTGTCTCGTGGTTAATATATAATGGAAAAGAAAAACAACCCCAATTCAAAAAAACATACTAACAATATATATGCCTGTTGTTAATATTGTTTCACCATCAACTTTCCATAGCCTGCTTGCCCCAAACCTGATTTCTCTGTTTCTCTTTTTGAGTGAAAGCCTGGTTTAATCCCCAAGGCATCCATACCCCCAGCAAGAGAGGGCTGCTGCTGTCCTGACCAGGAGAGGTGAGTAGGTTAGATAGAGCGAAGGGTCCTCTTTCCTCTCCCAAATGGAAGGCTTCGCTCAAGTCAAAATCCAGAGGTGCCTGCTGAGGTCAGAGGGGCCTCAGCCCAACAGAAGCTTCCCTGGCCCTGGGTTCATCCGGCTACCAAGTCAGAGTTCCATGTAAAACTTGCCGATGTAATTGAAACTGTCCATTCTCAACTCCTATCCTGCTACTGACTCCTTAGCCAAGTCTCTGCTCCCCACAACTTGGTTTCCTCCTTCCAAAGATGCTCGTTATTTCTCAAGACAACAGCCGTGGGCCAACCCATGCCACTCGTGGGCTGCCTTTGCTTAACCCCCAAAGCAGCCCATCGGGAGTGCACTGGAAATTCTTACCTTCGAGTCCCTAAGCCCTGTGTTTATTTGGGCTAAATGAGCACTGCGGCTCTGAGGCTGTTGTATTTATATATATATTTTTTACAAGAGAACATGACGGGTCTGTGACGCTCATGGTAAACACAGCCTCCGGGACAGCACATGTGCCCTGGTTTGTTTATTCTCTTACAGAAGCAAAGTGCTTAGCCACCGTACGTGTCATTCATGGACCCAGACATGTGTGCTCACACAGCACAGTGTCTGCAGCAGGGGCTGTAAGTCTGTAACCAGCCTTTCCTGGGAGCTTTGAGTCTCAACAATCAGTCAAAGTCACGTGAAACAACATAAGCAAGTTTCACTGCCCGAGCGTCAACGTTACCTTGGGTCCCGAAAGTTAGAACTTGAATTCAACTGTACTCCAAGCCGTTCAGTTTTGATCTCAGCTTTCCTTCCAATACTTTTAGATTCACATTAACATAAATCTCACACCCAAGGAGCACCAACAAATGCACATGAATATTCTTAATACTTTAAAATGTGCAGCAGGGAGAGTGGGGATGGAGGCAAGGAAAGGTGAAAAAGAAAGAAAAGATATTCTACGTAGGTAGGTCTGCCATTCCCCGTGCTGCTGTCCTCCTCCTCAGCTACTGTCTCAGGGCTGAGGAGTGGCAAACTGGGTGAGATGATTTGGAGTCAGAGAGCACGTCTAGGTGGCAACCCAGGAAGTCATCTCTCTCCAGCCAGGAGCTGGACAGATTACTGAGACTGAAGATAATGAGTCTAGACTTCAGACACAAAAATGACTTCCCTTACCTCTGAAATGCTGTCACCTGTGGGGTTAAGGCCAGCCAACACAAACAGGGCACCGAAACCCTCACAACGGTTTGCATAAAACAGGGTCCGTCCTTAGGTGAGGGTGAGTGTCTCTGAGTGTGCTTCCCCCCCCCCCGGCCCCAGCCAACTCAAGTGAAGCATTTATAGAGTGGCTTCTAAATGCTTAGCATTGGAACCCGGGTGGAAATGTTAGCGGTGCCAACCAAGAGGACTGCAAAGAGGGTGAAATGTGAAATCCACTGCAGTAAACAGCACAGATATTAGCATCCCCAAGTTTGGAGGTCTTTCTTCCCTCCCTGGATAAGGCAAGCATCCCACATTCCTCTTTCTTTGCCCTGCTCTCTATTTACCTTATTAGGGATAAAATGCCCTTTCCTGTTCTTCCGTCTTGTATTTCAAGTGCTCTAACTCCAGTCACCGAATGGGCCTCCTTCTTCCCTTAATCAGACACCAGCTCCTGAGTTTTGCAACTTTCCCCCCTTTGGATTATCATTCCTTGTGTGTTTCCCCTAACTTTCTTCCCTCACAAAACTGCCCACCAGTGTACCTCACTGAGGGTTAATTGAGACCGCTGCCTTGGTACCCTGTGACTGGAAAGAAACCATCTTCAGGCGAAAATAAATCATTGCCACCTCATTTCACTTTTAATTTACTACTGACTTTTTTTTTGTTGTTCAGTCTCCCCACAGCCTCTCCTTTCTCACCACTCATGCATTTTCAGCCTCATGGCTCTCCGTTGGACAGTGCAAGGCTGAAAGGTTTATCTGTAACCTATTTGTCTCTATTACAGGTTTCTAAATTTTAATTAAAGAAGAGACAGCGAGGATCTCAATCCCCCTTTCCCTTCATCTACAGGTGTTGTTGGCGCCATCTAGCGGCGAGAAGGTGTGGCATCTATTTTCTCTTGAGAGCTTTGTCAAATTTGGAGGCTTATTGCCTCCACCAAATTCATATCACATGGGGGGAAGGAAGAGGCATGCAGAAATTTAAAAAGAACTTTTTTTACCTTTAAAATTCTCACCTGCAAAAGCTGAGATGGGTTCTGGAAAAAAAACAGAAAAAATTTGAGTTAGATAAGGGGAAGAAATAGGGTGAACAAAAGGGTATGATGAAGATGAATTTCATCAAGCTTTTTTATACTATCCCACGGAAAGTATCCCATGTCCTCCACATGCTCTAGACCATGTCTAACACATCATCATCATGGGGGCCGGGTAGGTGGGGAAAAGATTCTCAAAGTTGCTTTGGAACAAAAAGTCCTTTATAGAGTAATGGGTCCCTGAAGCATTGTAATCAGTCACTTACCACTGATTACTTTCTCAGAGCCTGGATTACTTTTAGATGCCTGGAGCCCCGAGAATTGCCTGAAGAGACTAGGGTGGTCCCAGGTGCTCTGACATCATCAGGCACACACACACCTGGGACCCACGTGCCAAGAAAAGCACTTGGTGAGTTATTATAATTACTCTGCAGACTGAAAGTAGGTCTCGTTCCTTCTCAGGATTTCCTCTTGCTTTGGGGAATGTCCATGGCTCTGATGGGCCCGTGGGGTGAACTAGGTAAAATGTGTGCATCTCAGGTGGGCTGGCTGCTCAGCACTTCTGTCCAAGGTGACAGTGTCCTTCCTATGCTGGTCACCTGGCATGCAATGTTTAATCTTACAACTTTGGCATCTTGGGCATTAGAGATATTAGCCTCAAAGCAAAATCGAAACTCTTACTTCACATGCCATAGCTTGCCCTGCAATTCATTCATGTAAAAGAGCTACTTGGGTAATTGTGTTATCACTCTGATATAACATATGTACTATTTTTTGCTCACCAGTGAAGGCTTCCATTAAATCCATCAAACCTTTCCATCATGTAATTCTGACTGACAGTTGCTCTCGTCCTCTAGCATTTTCTTTGCTAAAAGCTGGAGTGTGATGATGGGGTCTTGGCACCCTGAATCTTCATATACTTAGTGCGTGTCTATTTCTGAATGGGAACGGGGATATAAGACTTCACCTCATCTCACCCCTCTCCCGTCTTGAATGCAGCCCAAGCTATAACTGCACTCACCCCTCGCCTCCCGCACAGACTGGAGCTGCCCCACCCACTGGGTAAGAGCTGTGTTTGAAAACGATGTGCTGTCTCTTCTTGTACATCCCAGCCCTTGGAAGAGCCACAAAGAGACAGATATTCACGTACCCATACAGTTCTCCAGCGGGACATCGGTGCTTATCCGAATGTCATCAATGGCAATTTCTCCCGAACGTCCTTTTCCTATAACTCCCTCGAACACAATCTAGAAGCCGGAAGAAAAAGAGCCATGGTTAACTGAGCTTCCTCGTCCAAACAGTGCAAAGATTTCCAATTTTCTGTTAACTGCAGCTTAAAATGTATGTGTGTGTGTGTGTGTGTGTGTGCGTGTGCGTGCGCTTACTGCACCTGGTACACATCTGTTGACCACATGGCTATGGTGCTTGAAATCTTAATTTAAAAAGAGTTGGTTCAAATCAAATGCATATTTGAGGTGATTAAAAAATACGTATATAACAAAGTGATGGATATTGTTGTCCAGTAACCAGAATGTATTGACTACAAGGGCCACAATCAGAGCACGTTTCATGGAGAATTGAAATTTCCCTAGCCATTTTTGGTATTTTTTCTCATAAATCTTTCAAATGCCCAATCCAGGTATTTGGAAACTCAGAGGACACGAGCAGGTGGAGGTAAGGTGAGAAATGTAGTATACAGGTTTGTGTCGCCTTGTGGGTGACACTGTCATATGGCTCCATTATTACAAAGAGAAGGGAAGTGATTTTCCTTCAGCACTAGTTTACTGAGCACCTACTACGTGCCAGGCACCACGACAGTGACAAAGCCTAATAAGACTAGACCCTCTGACCAGGAAATCTCACCGTTCAGTGGGCGAGACAAAAATGCCAACAGGTACTGGCAACACCATGCTCTGAGGTTTATAAGTGGGAAGGCAGGTGGGGGGTGGGGAGGGCCTCAGGCTGCCTGACAAGCTCGAGAGTGACTGCAGGCTGCTCACAGGAGCCCCTCTGCTCTGTGGTCTCCGTTCCGCCCTCATTCTCGCCCTCCCCAGGCTCTCTCTGCGAACGAGCACATGTCCTCTGGCAAGCTGAGCGCGCGGCTGGCTGCCTCAGGAGCCATCTGTTGCTGCTTCTTGTCTGGGGAAGAGCAGGTTAATGCTGTGGCTGGTTCTCAGTCGCCTCTTCCACAGTATGCCTACTCCTACCCAAGTTCCAGCCCCAGCTGTGCATACCCATCTGTGCCTCGGGCTCTTGCTCTGTGGGGCAAAGATAATAGAACTCAACTCCTGGAGCTGCTGGGAGAGATACCACTCACTTAGGAGTCTCTCTGGTCTGCCGGCCACTGAGCACCAACAGCGACCCTCCCCTTCCCGTGTTCACACTTGCTGGGACAGGGGTGGGAGGCTGTTTCCCTCTCCTCCTCGGAGTCTGAGGGGCTCCACAGGCTTCTTCCCTTGTGTGTGGAGGGTTTGTTTGTGTTTATTTCCCTGGCTTCTGCTCCCTTTGCCAGCCTACCTGATAACAATCTAAAATAAAATGGAAGGGAAGAAACATTTGTTGGAGAAGATTTCAGCAATATAAAAGGCAATAGGAGGAACAAAGAACCAAGTCTGGGTGTAGAGATAGGCACATTCTGAATAACAAATAAGAGTGTCATTTAGTTGCCATGGCAACGTGAGAAACACAATGAAAACAGCGGCGCTTAACCGCGTTCCCTAAAGATGAATGGGCACGGCCCTTTGAAATATTGAAACACAGATCACAACGATTCCCTCGGATCTCCGCAACGGTCTCCCGTCGCCACCCCACCTGGTACTCCATGTCATAGCTGGGCAAGATGATCCGCCCGTGTTTCCACTCGTCGCCCTGGTCCTCGCGGATGACCCAGAGGAGCTTGCTCTCCTGGCTGGCTTCGCGCACCACCTGCAGCGCCACCCCGCGGCCTCCCGTGGCTTGGTACTGGAACTCCATGCACACGGGGCTCCGCGGCAGGTGGACGGGGGGGCTGATGAGCCGCGCGTACTGGCCCTCTCTCCCGCCATCACTCTGCAGCCGCAAGAAATTCCTGTCATCTGGGGGGAGACAAACCCAAACAGAGGTTCCAGGTAAATGCTTGGGAAAGACACCAGTTGGCAGCTGTGGTCCCTCCGGGGGGAAGCTGGGGCAGAGTTTGGGTGTCTTTTGTTTATTTATGAACTAGTTCTCCAGGCCCTGTGTCCCTTTCTTAGGGCTCTGGAGCCCAGACTCAAATGCTGCATCCTCTTGAAGCCCTTTCTTGAGTCTTTACGTCAAGAAGGTCCCTCCTGCCTATTTCCCTGCATCACTTCTTTTGTGCCTTTTACATTTGGCACCCGGCGCCGCTGGCCGTAGGTCTTGGCTGGTTGTATTTGTACTTGTCTTTCCCCCCTAGATTCCGAGAGGCCAGACCCACGTTTTACTCATCATCGGCTTACCCAAAAGGCCAGTGCACTCTAATGAACTGGATAATAAAGGGGTGAAATGGCTGCTAGACCAGAGGATGTTTCTGGCCAGGTAGTTTATGATTCAAGCCTTTATCATCTTGGCTGGTCACTGTCCAAATGGAGGACATTTAAAAGCTTCTGTCTCCGACGGTGCTACTGGTTGGTGCCTGGACTCTAGTAACTGCAACTCAGAAGACTCACATCCCTGTTCAAGCAGAACAGGGAATGGTGGCAGCACAGGGGTGATTCAGGGGGCCTGAGACCCCAATCCCTTCCCTGACCAGCCTGGGGAGGCCTGAACTTGGCCTTCCTTAGAGAGCCAGGCAAACACAGCCCCAATGAAAACAAGTGCTGTCATCATCACTAACAAAGGCTAAGTGTTTAGCAGAGAACATACACATATTGGGAAATGAAGGTTTCACCCATCCAAATGTTTGAAGAGCGTGTCTTTTGGCAGATTAGCTTTCAGATACATCAGGTACTGTGTGGGAGGCCGAGTTCCCATTCCTGCTGGCAGACCCCATGCCTTGCAGACACAGGTCTGGGGACCCGCACCAGCAAATCCAGCTCGTGCAGGAGCATTCCGGCCACTTGCACGGAGAACAGGATGGCATCTGAGGAGAAAATCTCATGGCCTCCTTTGGGCCCTGAAACATCTTATGCTGAACACTTCTGCAAGATGGCGGCAGCACTTTTGCACCACATACCCAGCACATCAGACACCTAAGGATCATGTTAATCCGAGACGTGGGCACAGAGCTTTCTTACTCAGCAGGGACTGTGAACACCCTGGGCTTGTCAGGGAAGGACAGGCGGGCACGCTAGAGCCCTGAATCAACGGGGTACTCCTGGACCACCGGTTTGCTGTTATTCCTGCTGACATCTTTCTAGTGAGAGCGGAGCCTGTGACACTCATCAGTGGCCCAGCAACAGCTCTTTCCTCTCCTCCTCCTGGCCACGTCTCTCCCTCCTCCCTGTCTCCCTTAAGTCCCTTCTGGTTAGATTCTCCAGGGTTATTGCTCTAGAAGCTACCGTCCCCTGAAGTCAAATTAGACCAGCTTAGGATGCATAGTTGGGATTCCAGTTTGGGACTCCTTAACCATCCAGAACCACATTGGTCTAATATCCCACAACACGGGACCTCTTCAAGGCCAAAGTCAGCACAGATAAGTAGGCAGCTGTCTGGAGCAGAGAATTTTAATGATGGTGATCTGCTGAGGGAGGAGACACTGGTGTCACAAGCAGACACGCAAAGAACTTCTGAACCTATGCTTCTCCTATCAGATCTCATTACTGCCACTATTAATGGTAATAATTATAAGTCATATTTGCATAATGCTTTAGAGGTTCCAAAGCATGTTGACATGCATTCATAATTTAATCATTGCTATATGCTTGTGAGCTAGGTCTTACTAATCTTATTTTGCACAAGATGCAGAAACTGAGGCTCAGAAAGGTTCAAGTGACTTTCCAAGGGAGAGAGGCTAGTGAGTAGCAGAGCTGGACTTGACTTCAGGTTTCCCCACATTCATGCAGTAGGCCCTTCACTTCAGCTGTGACCCCAATACCTTGTCCCAAGTCCGTGTGATCAATCACATGCTATTCAAGGCAAACTGGCTTCTCTGCTGAGTGCTGTTGCCTTCTCTCCATTTACCTGTAATTCTCTGCTCCCTGACCCCCATCCCACCCCTTTTGCTAGTTCTTCTCCTAACCATTCTGGCACATTTCAACATTAATTCCTCTCTTCTCTCAACAACTCGAGCATCTACTGACCACACCACTGATTTTACCTTGTTTTAAAAAAGACTGGAGGCCATTTTTCATGCGTTTCAGCGGGTAAACACCCACTGCCTTGTACTGTAATTTAACTGTTTGGTGTGTGTCTTTCCTATTGCCCTGGTTAGATGTAAGGTCCTGGCCTCACACATAGAAGGGTTAATAATGCTTCTTCTCCCTGCCCCTAGACAGTGACAAATATATGCCATCACTCAGGAAAATTTTGTTCCCATGAATGAATGAATGACAAACACATGGATAAAGAATGCTGTGAGGCTGTCTATTGGAAACAAGAACAGAGGGGGAATCATCTGGCCTCTGGTAATCCCTCAGGTTCATATAATCTCCTCACAGTTCCCTCCCATTCTACTGAGCCAACAGCCTTTTTCAAAGGTGAGGTGATTTTTTTTTTTGAGATGCTCTGCTTTTTATTAAGGAACATTTATACTGAAATATGAGTATGTATAAAGAAAACGGTACAATAGCTTTTGCAAAGTGAATATACCTACAATCAATAGGCAGATCCAAAAAACAGGGTGACCTGTGGAAGCATCCAGCCCACTGAGCTACCAGTGAGAACCCCCCAAACGCTCCCATGCTCCAGTCATCTCCAAGCCTTTACTGTTTCCACTCGTATGTAAAGGAAACCAGATTTCAGAGACTTATTATTCAGCCGTCTTCCTTCACAGTTTCACAAATAAGACCCACTGGCTGCCTGAAAATTGCTTGGCAGAAATACTGTCACTTGTGTGAATTTACATTCTTAAGCAGCAGGGGAATCATAGCATAATGGTTAGAATTTAGTAAGTAAAATGTGTGTGGAGGTGTAAAGAGCCGGGCTGGCTGGATTTTATCCGGTCTGTTTTATTTACCCATCCTGTTGCTAAAACTTCAGGCACGATGAGGCCAAAGGTTTCACAGACTGTCTCTCCTGGGGACCTGAGCTTTCTCTCCCTCCCTTTCCTCTCCTCTCTTCTCTCTCTCTCACAGTAAGATGGTAATGACTGTGCATGATTTAAAGGACCACTGGAAGACCAGGGAGTTAATGCTGGTGGCATGCTAAGCACGAGCAGCTAAAGGATCATAATTCAGTGCTGACATCTGAGCTAATCCACTAGTTTGCAGAATCTCAAGACAAGCAGGCCTCTGAATTTCACTTAGTGAAATCATTTGTGCCCCACTTGTCTGTTAAGTGCTATGAGCTCGAGGGAAGAAAGATGATATGTAAATTTAAGGAATTAGCAGTAGACATCAGTCAGAGGGACGCTGAGCTGCAAAACGTCCCTGCCTGTCACTGAGAGAGGACTGATTAGAAGCAGGACATCATGAAGGAATGGCTTCGGCCAGGAAAAGCCCAGAGATGGGGAGAGGAAGAGTAGGGGCAAGAGAATTGTTGTGACCTGAGCACTTCTGTGTGCCAGATATATCACACTGGCGGCTTGGTTGCCTTCCGTAATCTTCCCTGTGAATTAAGTATTATGTTCTCCATTTTTACCAAAAAGGAAACAGAGGCTCAGAGAATTGAAGTCATGTGTCCCAGACCACTGCTAGAGAGTGACGGAAGTAGGATCTGAGCCCTGATTGGACTGAGTAAAATCGCCAGGAACTCGCCTCTCATCTGGGCTGGAATCCTAATGTTCGCTAGTCTTTTAAAGCCTCAGTCTTCCCATCTGTGAAATGGATATAATAACAGCAATACTGCATAGAGTCGCGAGGAGGAGGAAATGGAAAGAGCCTTGTAAGGTGCTTTGCATACGAACAGGGACACAGTAGATGCTCCATAAATGCTCTGATCTTCATTTCCACTGCCATCACTAAACCCACTGCCTCCTGTGCTGGCCTTTTTGTTCCTTTTAGAAAGAAAAAGGGTCCAAAGAGCACCAATAACCTGGGAGGACCAATCCAAGACTCAAAGGAAGTAAGATTTGGCTCAAGGACAGTAAAGATGTTCTCTGGAATAAGATGGTTCCCAGATCCATCCTAACCCCAGAAACCAGCCAGCCTCAAGTTGTACATCAGACACTGTTTACCACATGCTTTTGGGTCAATCTACAGTAGATGCAATAAAATAATACATGATTCTGGAATGAGAGTGGGACCTCAAAAAACCATTTAGATGGGGCCAGCCCTGCTGCCCAGAGGAACCATGCTGAAAACATCTCCAGAACAGCGGTCCACCCTTCACTTTAAATTCTCCAGAGGACTTTCCATAGGCCATGCTGGCAATGTGTTTTCTGGGTCACAGCCCTAACTGTCAGAAACTTCTTAAATTCAGTTTTAAGTTTTCCTGCTGTCATTCAGACACATGTCCTCCTTCTATTCCCGATGGAGTGCAGCCAATTTCTGTCCTCTGACTTAGAAACATTTTCACTTGTGAAGAATTAAGACCCTGGTCTTCACTTCCTCAGGAAACAGAACCCTTGCCTCTTTAAATGTCCGCTTTCCAGGGCTTTGGTTGTGGAAGGTCTCCACATTGACCCTTCGCCAAGCTAAATGCTTCAGTTCTTTGAAGTCATGGCACCCATATATGTGCTGTGAGCGAAGCACATGTGCTATCAGTGGAGTTTGTTCTTCTAGAACATTCTAATTTATGGCCTACCACTGCCAAACACAGAGGAAGTTTTAACAGACAGTGGCTGTTGGTGACTTGATAGAGCAAAGGGTTGGCCTGGCATGGGTGGGCTACTTTATTGATTTACTTAGACTTTAGGGGAAAAGCCCTTTGGATTGTTAAGAGGTCCCCAAACATGACAATTGGTCAGCTAAGAATCAGCTCTACCTGCTAGAGGCTGTCTTCTTGTTTTTGTAGCTGATGGCAGTGATGTTGGCAATGGATAGCTTCCAATGGGAAACAATGCAGAGGAGATACATTTAGCAGCAGAAAGAGAATGAAGAAAAAATGTTCCAGAGATATAATCCCTCTCCCCCCAGACCTGACATGTTTGGGAGGCATTTTGCTAGGTTCTTGACTCAAAACATCTGTTGTTGCCCATGACGCAGGGAAAACAATCACATGGGAATGAACAACAGGAGTTCAAAAGGGCAGAGAGGAAGTGCAGAGGACAAGGTCATTCAGCGTCTTAACCTGCTGCTGTCTCTAGAAAGGGTCTCCTGACATTTCACCTGGCGATTTACGACCACATCTGGCTTCAGCTGATCACATGACCACTCCTGGCCCAACAGCAATGGAATCAGTGGTGCCGACACCTTACCAAACCCTGAAATAAATCACCAGTCTGATCCTCCAGGCTACCACAAAGCCAAACACACCATCTGTCCAACACACGCATCTCCTGGCTAGCATCTTGCCCTCCTACTAGAACAACCATCTGAAAGAATATTTAGTGCTGCAGGAGATGGAGTCTCTTTGTATAGGTCATGCTTAAGACATGAGTCAGCCCCTCAGCTGGCCTCCCAAGGTCAGACTATCTCTGCTAAGGTCCTCAAATTAACAACTGGCTAAGGGAAACATTGACTTTGGATGAACTCGGCAGGATGTTCTCAAGGTTTATAATTGACCATCTTGTGGACATTTGAGGTTTCAGGCCTGGGCTTTGCAGGAGTCTATCTTGAGCTGCTTTTTTGGTATGTCAGCTTTCATGAAGGTTTGCAATCGACTCAGTCTTGTTATTACTCTGCCCCTTCATTATCAATCTTACACACTCAACCAATCATGACTTTCAGAATAAAAGGAAAAGCTTCTCCTCTCTACTGCTGTCTTTTCTACAAAGTCAGAGATGTCTGCCTTCCTACGTTCCTTAAAGAAGGGCCTCTATGCTTTCCTTTTCCAGTTGAGGTTATTCCTTAAATATGGCTTTCTTTTAGCCCAGCTCTTCCTGGTCTTTAATTATCTAGCCTGCTCTAAGCCTGAGAAGTTCCCATCTCCATATTTGTAGTGGCTGTGCCCCAGACACGCCACACCAACCTCTTTCTGAAGGCAGTTCAAGCTGATGCCAGTCCCCTATTTGGATTGTTTGCTGCCATCGGTCCCACCTATGAGGAAGGTCTTTTGAGTTTAGAGAGTTGCTTTTTAATTCACAGAGTCCCTGCTAACTCACAGCCCAAAATCAAGCCCATTGTAAGCAAGTTGACTCATCAGTCATTTTCACTGATTGCTTTGTGACTGTCTACTGACCATATCCACCCACATTTAATCCTCTTGTGTGTATGTCCCATAGTGAACCACAGTTCTGGTCCTCCACTCTCATGGGGTTTATTCAGTGACCCAATCTGCATCAAAACAGCCCTACGAGAAGTCAACAGGCCTACCGGTTACATCTGATGGAAGAGCCGCCATTTGTAAAATTTGAATATTTCAGAACATTGTATTCTTGACTTACTCTCACTTGTTTTTGAACCCAGAGTAAAGGTTCTGGTCTCTCAATCCAATAAGCATATAAACGCTAGGTAGCCAAAGCTCTGTCCTTTTATAAAGGCATACTATTCCGAATAGCCTTTGCCTGTTTTCTTTATGTCACTTCCATGATTTGAAGTTACTGAAATGAAGTAATATTGTAGTCATACTTCATTAGGTCAACAAATATATGAAAGAACACACATTTAGGGTGACCACACACTTGAGGATTCTGAAGCTGACCTGGAACATACCCTTTATCTCTAGTCTTGTCTCACTCCTGAAGATAATAATAACAACAACAACAACAATAATAATAAAACAGTTATTACTATTATTGCTATTACTTAGTATTTACTCTTTTTGATTGAATGAAATAGTTCCTCTACTGTCTAACAGTATGTTACTTGCTTACTTTACTATGTTACTCACTGAGGTACAATGACAGTGACAAAAAATGCCAGGCACTGAACACTCCCACCAAGGGATCACGGAGAAGGCACATCTCCCTAATCATTTTCTCTTGGTTTACACCAAACCAAGGAACAAGAGCATCAGCAAGCACCCTGGAAGTTACTCTTCATGCCAAAGGGTGCTCCAGCTGTGCTGACCAAGACAGCATCCTGTGATGACGGACGTGTTCTCTACCTGCACCGTCCCACACAGAGTGGGTACTGAGCTCTTGAAATGTGGCTGATGTGATGGAGGAACTGAAGTTTTATCTGTATTTAATTTTAATTAAAATTAAAATAGTCACGTGTGGCTAGCGGCTACCGTATTACACAGGGCAGGTCTAGACACACGAGTTCACCACGGCATCTCAAGGAGTTTTTGCCTTGTTCCTTAAAGAGCTGAATCTGATCTTCCTCAAAATTCTGTTTCTGATCAATGCACTTGAGAATATCTGTGGGAGATACAGCGGCTTCCACTAGGGGAGACATTTTCTGTGTCATTGCAGTTACAGAGCAAAGGCAAAGTGCTTTCTCAGAGAACAAGGTACTAGCTCCTCTGCAACCACCAGGGGTCACTGAATTCGGACCAGGGTCCCCAGGGGCTGGTATGAACACACTGCAGGCTTCTAAGCCACAAGCAAAGAGCTAAAAAAAGAAATTCTGAATGTCTTGAAAGACTATCTTGAAAAACAAAAAACAGTGGAATAAAACCAGTGGGGGTCTTGTCAGCCTTAAGCAACTATTACCACTAGCCAAAAGAACAGAACTAATTGCTTACTTAAAAGAAAAAGAAACAAAACATGAGAAAAGAACTAAATCAGAAAACATCTAAGGAATGTAAGTAGTTTCCACAGACACTTCTAATCAAGTAGCCTGTGTATGATATTTCAACATGGCTGTAGCCTTTTTTCTTTCCTCCCTTCTCCCTCTGCACTTGATGGGGACACCTCCTTTCTTAAGTGTAATTACTTTTGTTTACCTACCTAACAAGGAGATAAAACACACGGCACACTTTTCTTAAAGACTGGAGCGGTCTCCTCTTTGTGGAGGGGCGAAGTGTGGGTGACACAGCACTTTCAGGCTTGACTTGGAAGGTCCCGGGACTCTGAACCCGTTAGCATTTGCCCTGCCCCTAACCAAGCACAGCTGTTTCCTTTCTCCCAACTGCTCTCCTCGGGGCCCCAATTTTTTTTTTTGAAGAAGAAAGGACCACCCTGAACAGAAAGGGCTCTCTATCCTCTCCTGCTTAGAGCCCAGTATCATGTTTTGTAAGGGGAAGGACAATGGGAAATACAGCAAATGATTTTTAAATCATCAGAGGATGGACAGAAGGGCTCTGAAGACAATATTATGATTTTGTTTTCTGGAGGCAGCATCCAAGGGCCACTTTTCCGAACTTCAGGGATTCCTCTGGAACAGGAAAATAATTATTTTCTTTCTCGATTTCTTAAGGGAGAAACAACATTAGGTCTAGCAGTTCCTTATGGCCCTAATTTTCTTTCTGTCCCCAGCCAGCCAGCCAAAGGTTGGACTTCTGCCCGCTCTGCAAGATTGCTCTGAAGAGCCTTCCCAAACCGCAGGGTGTAATGAATCAAGTGGAACGAGGGCAGGATGAGGATTCCCAGCCAGTAGCCGGGGTCAACCCATGGGGCATCAGGTGAGGGTGAGGGCTGGGCGAAGAGGGGGCAGAGGGGGACCGCGTCAAATGGAGAGTAGCTTAAGCTCTCCCCAAAGTGTCACTTGCTAACTGGTGGCCTTGGAGTCTGGACAGGGCTGACCTCAGGCATTCTTAGAGAAAATCTGCTCAGAAGAGTGCAAGGGAGGAAGTGGAATTATTAGAAAGAACCTGAGGATGGATGCTGAATAAGAGCCAGTAAATCTCCCCTTGCTGTATCATCTACATCCCTTTATTCAACGTGCCTTTGCCAAGCTGCCCCCTTATACACACATCTCACACACACACACACACGCATATAAACCACAAACACACTCAAACATAAACATACAGACACACATACACATGCATATAAACCACAGACACACTCAAATATAAACATACAGACACACACACACACACAGATTCATACATGCACACAAACTAAACGAATGCATATACATATTTACAAACACACAAAATCTACACATAAAAACAACATATGCACATACACACAAAACCCACAAATACCTTGAGAAAGAAAGACATACATACACACAGCGCACAAATGCACACATATAAACATCACACGTACACACACAGTGCACAAATGCACATGTATAAACATTACACGTACACACACAGTGCACAAATGCACACACATAAACCTCACACGTACACCACCCCACCCCCACGGCAAATCTCCTTTACGTTTGGATAAAAAGTAGAGGTTGGGAAAACAACCAATTAATTGGGCCAAGTCTCAAAGGAGAGGAAATGAAATGAAAAATCCAGGCTGGGTTATAAAAATAAGTATTTTTTTTCCAACGTGCAGGAGGCTCATTATATTAATTAAACATTATTGCAGTGAGCGAGAGGGGGGAGGGTGATTAACGCTGGGACGAGGGTAAGTGTTCTCTCCTGTTGCCTGAGGCCGTGGTGATCTTCAGATATTAATCTCTCTGAGCACTCAAATCCTGAAGAGATAAACACTTGAAATATGAAAATGTTTTTCTCCGGAGCAGACGCTGTGACCCTCCGGGAAAGCAAGCGCAGGAGGCGGCCCGCGGAGAGCGTCTGTCCCACTGCCGTCCCTGGAGACAGGGGACACGGCCAGTCCTTGGGGTGAGGGGCAGCAGAGCAGCTCTGGGGGACTCTGAAGAAGGGGAGGTCCCTCCCTCTTTTCATTCTCTAGGCAGGCAACATATGATCTACTAATTTCTAGAATTAAGTCCTTCCCTCTCAAACGCTTACGGGGGCCCAAGCTCCAGGAACACTGAAAGCTAATGCGCGATGTGCTAGAGCAACGTATGCTACGTACTGGCTTGTGAGAGCCAATTGTGGAGTTTTCTGGAATATTGCAAGCCTACTGTGAAATGCAAGCATTGTTAACAACTGAATTACATAAAGTTGCAATGAAATAAAGTATATTAAAAAAGAAAGGAAATAAATTCTCAAAACGCTATACTTCCTAATTATTTTAATACATTTTACTGGTACGCATGATCCGGAAGTTATTTTTATCTATGTTATCTGTGTGAGGGAAAAAAACTATCTAAGGCTGTGTAGCTGTACTTCTCAACTCCACCTCAGATGATGTCATGTTGGTAGCTTGCGTTCAACCACAGTGGGAGGATTTACACCACGGAGAGTGGCAAACATTAATTACAAAGCAGATTTTTTTTTTTAAACCTGGAAAGCCGGTCGTTAAACATTTACCAGAACATCACTGTAAAAGCATGCCACAATGGAGAGAGTGGACAACTCCTGCTTAGAAGGGCTAAAGGCAACCCCTCTCTACCAACAGTGCCAGGAGAGGCTCTGGAATCTGGCTCTCTGAAACCAAGAGGGCGGCTTCACAATATCCCAAGGACTGGCAACAGCACCCTTCATGGTGCCAAGTGCCCGGCAGCTCTGCTAGACACCCACGGGTGTGGCAGCATTTCAGGCCCTCGACTTGGTTTTCAACAGAAGTGATGATACCCTCCAAAAAGTGTCACTCAAACTTGGGGCCAAGAGCTTCCCAATGAGCCATTTTAGGAACAATATCCAGCTTGGAGTCACAAGGGGCTCTGTGATGGTGGCATCGAGAGCTGGCTACGGGAACAAAGGGACATTGACTCATCCCCTCTCCTAGGACCTCCTAATTGCTCTTTCTTTCCTCTTCTTTGATCTTGGCCTCTCTTGCTCCCTCCCAGCTTCCAGGCTGCTCTGTAATCACAAGAGAGGGCCAGGAACCGCCAACCAGCTATTCCGTCGGGTGACATTGTCAGTAAAGGCCGGTGGTTTGCGGGCAAAGAGCAGAGGACGGTTCCGTGAAGTTATGAAGCTTGTCAGGGAAGGTGGAGCTGAAAAACGTGGCGCAGGCTGGCCTTAACCCTCTCATCGCTTAATTCGAGGCTGGCTTACCTGGAAACGTCCGGTCGCTGGGGCTGGAGCTGCCGGTCCAGGTGCTCTTGAGCCACTTGGCACGATCGTACATCCAACCACAGGGCTCCTCGGGGAAATCAAAGTTGCAGTTGAATCCTGAAGGGAGCTGCAAATCTTTGTCTAAAAGGGAAAACAAAAACCCCGAAACGAGGCAAATGAAATGGGTTCGGAGAACAGCCACAGTGGTGCTATTTAAACGGCTGGCAGGGCCTAAGGGGAGAGCAGAGAAAGAAATGGCTCCCTTTGCTTATTCATTTAACTCATCTTGGCGATTGTTGGCTTTCGGGTCAGCCTTTGGTCTCATCCTTCCCAGGCATGAAAGCCAAGTCTGCCAGTGGTTCCCATAGTAAGCAATTATAAATGAGGCCACCAAATGGCTTCAGGCTCTAATCGGCCTCTTCTGTCCACCCTGGAGAGCAGACAAATGTGGAAATTGCTGTTCCTTAAATGCCAGAGAAGAATGTCTCCCCAGTGCCTCAGTGGAAGGCAGGATCCTGCCAACCTGGCTGTCAGCAGTGACGGACAGCCCGTTGGCATCCGGAGAGGCTGAAATTCAAAATGCGGGAGGTGCTGGCCAGGGAGGAGAAAGTGACCTTGGAAACAAGGGAGGCTTGTTTGCTCCCCTTCACCTCCCTGTGCCAGGCCTCTTGTTTCAGAAGACCGGGTCAGTTCAGTATCCCCGGGGGAGGCACTGCCAGGCGGGCGATTTGGCATGTTAGGGCAAATCGAAGGGACCAGACCAGCCTGCCGCCCAGCTCAGCGCTGACCAGGAGGAAAAATAATTTTACATGGCTCGGAGTGCCTGAAGGCCAGGATTCCAGGGACATCAGAGAATGGAAATCTAAGAGACCACACAATGGCTTGCCCCCGTCTGCTCGGCTGTTCACCTCTAAGCGAACAGACCGAACCCAAAGGGTTTCTTTGGAGGTGCCACTCAGCTCTAAAAATCCAGTCTGAGCTGGTGCCGAACATGTGATTAAGTCGGGAGTGGGGTGGAGGTGGGGGAAAGAGAGGAAACGGGAACCCAGATTTGGACTCTTGTCCGCAGTAGCTGCGGAGACAGCGGAAAAGTGTTGGCTAACGCTGGTAGCAGGGAGGAAGTGGGGTCTTTGGCCTTTTCACTTCCCTTCTCAGGGTTCCCAGAGAGGAATTTCCGTGGGGAAGGCAGGTTAGGACGTCTAAAGGGAACAGCCGACTGGTAGAAACACATTGCTCCCAACCCGGGGGTGAGGACGGCTCACCTCTGAGGGGAAGGGCACTGCTGGCCTTGGTGGCAGGTTGCCACCGGGTCCTGCTCGTGCCTCCCCTTCCCAAGAAAGAATATTTAATATTTGCCCACCCTTGGCCAAAGTCAGCTTCAGTTGAGGAGAAACACATGGAATCTATTACTGAAGCATCAACCTGTGGCTTGGAAAAGTCAGCCCTTAGCCCTCCCCATCCCCTTTTCCCGACAACTTCTAAGTTTCTATTTTTCCGTTCAAAAATATGGAGTAATTCAATATACCATAATTCCTCTCTAATGTTTATACGCATACCGTATCTCAGGAACCCAATTCCACAAAGAGATCTTTAGCAAAAAAAAAAAAAAAAAAAAGCGAGAGGGGAGGAACCACCAAAGAAACCCCAAATGAAACAAACCACTATAAAAGGGAAAATTATATTAAACTTCTGAAAGTCCTTACATTTTCCTTTGGATTGCCATTTAGACAAAACCCCCTCCTTTTGCCCTGCACCAAGCAAACCCTGCTAATCCAACACCACACTGTAAATGAGAGCGCCCCACTTTTGGCTCTCAAACTCCTTCAAACATGTCTTGGAAGATTCTCCAAGTCTCTTTCTCCTCTTCATAAAACAAAAACAAGTTCATTAAAATGTCAGAATTCTGCATTCAACTATCCCTGACCAAGAGTGTCCCCCGGCCCACGCAATGTACAAAAGCACATTCCTGAGAGCATATGCATTAAATTATCATTTTGCAGTCACACAACTTCAGCATTTATTTTTGGCTCCCCTCCCATTCTTCTTTGTAGCCAACTTGGGGAGACGTCCACGGCATCCTTGCAGTTTCTCACACTGTCAAGTGGCTAAGGGTGCGGGGTCCACAGATTTCACCATCTACCTACTGACTCGGTGCTATGTCTTTATGTCTCCATCACTTCCCAAGCCTCTTCACCAATCTTCCCTCATTTGGTTTAATGAACGTTTAATAATGATCAGTAATTTACTGTAAATTGAGGCTGTCAAGCATTAAATTCTAGCCCAAAATGCCAGGTGTTCCAAACTTTGTGGTCTGTTAGGAATGTCCTCATATTCTGTGACCTTAGCAGGAAGATTTAAAATGTGATGTCCTTTTGGGCTCTGCCAATTATTGTTTTTCTCTAACTTGGATATGCTTAGAAGATAAAATGAAAATGCTATAGATTTCCCATGTGAAGAGACTGATCGTAAATGAGGAGGCCCTGAGTTTTGAGGAATGCGTGAGGTGCCTTTTTGTACTTCTGTCTTTGTCACTGACCTGCGCTCGCCTCGTAGAGGATGGGGTGCCCTATCTTATAATCCTAATTGTCAGGCTTTCTCAACCGGTGGTGGTAAAAGACACAGGGCAATGCAATTAAATCATGGTTAACTGCTGAGTTAACCTATCGTGCTCCACTGACCAAGTCACCCAGATGACAGCCAGATCTTCCCTTGACTGTGCCCCGGAGACAAGCTTAGCAGGAGGGGCGATCACAGCTGTGGATTCTAAAGAGACGAAGTGAGGGCTAGGAAAGGAGACTACTCAAAGGAGGCATGCTCTTGGATGGCCCCTTATCTCAGCTGATGTCCAGTGGGTTCACGCCCGTAGGGCTGTACTGGTTGTTCCAATATCTGAATGCTTCTAGATTGGTTAGAAATAGCCACTGCCCCAAGCCCCTAAGTACCACACTTCCCTGACCTCTGACCTAGGGGACCCCCAGGTGCCGGCTCCAGCCGTGGGCCAGCCTCCACTGCGACTGGTCGGCACCCATGCCATCCCAGATGCAACACGGCTCTGGCCCCATCCTCACCATCCTCAAAGCTGCAGTTCCCCCCGCACTCTGTGGCCTCCTCGTCGATCGGGTATGGGGTGGTGGTCTCTTCGCTCTTCACGGTGGGTCCCAGTGTCTCAGCCGTTGGCTTTGAGTCTGCAGAAAGGCAAAGGAAGGGGAGTGAATACCACATGCAGCAGCCTGTGTCAAAACCCAGCAGGAAGATGCCAAATACTAAGTCTCCTCTCCAAGGGTGGGCCTTTCAAGAAGGAAGAAAAAAGGAAATCCAAGATGGACATACACACACACACACACACACACACACACACCCATGAAGTCACTTCTGTGTGCTGTGATGAAGTCAGGACCATGGCCTGTGTTAAGGAGAATGGTCCCAAGCTGTAGAAATAGCCATAACGGAGGCACGAACACAAACCCACACTCTACTCCACAGCCGAGGCCCTGAGGCCAGCACAAAAGGCCATGCACGCCAGGCAGTAATGAATGTGGGTGACACTGACCACAGGCAGGGCTCAACCATGCTCTGGGTGTTCTGTTTCAGACACCGGTGTGGGTGACACAACACACATAAGCAATGAAGGACACCCATCAAAAATGGTTTGAAAAACATCAGGGTTAACGGGGTGAGCTTCCGTCCTGTGGAAAACACCTGTCTGTGCACAGCCCCTTGGGAGACTGCTGTCGTGTCTCGGGCTCAGCCCTGCTTGCGCGTGGAACAGGCCTTCTCTTCTCTGCCTTCTCTGAGTCAGACGGAACCAAAGCTAACCCGACCTGCGGGCCCACCTATTACAAGATAATCAGAAGCACAACGGCTGAAGTCACAACCAAGCCAGACAGCTTGGGAGGTGCTACCCCAGGCATCGTTGTTCGTGTTTGCACAAAACCGGATGGAAAAGAATATGGGCTCAAAGTGACTCAGACTCCATTCAGTGGAAATAATTTGGGGCTGTGCCTTTAGGTCAGGGTGTGGCAAATTCAAATGCTTCTAGGAGGCTAACTGCTACTGTAAGGGAGGATGGCCTACTGGGGGCTGGGAGAGTAAAGGCTGGGACAGGAGGTGGCAGAGGGGTCCTGCACACCTGGTTGAAAGGAGGCCACCACGTGACTGGTTCTAGCAGATTGAAGAGCCGAGGGGAGGTGGCCCAGTGTGGCCAGATCTTGCAAAAAGATTTTTTTTTTCCCCTCGCATGAAACAAACAAACAAACAAACAAAATCTCCAGGGAAAATCTCCAGACTTGTCAATGTTGGCAACTTATTCAAAATACAAGTAGCAGGTGACCAAACCTGGCTGGGCAAGTAACCTCGAAGCGTCCTAACTTGTAAGTTCATATTTGTTACTGTGTCACAGAATCTCAAACTCCATTGTAAAGCAGACAATGGTCAGCAAGGCAAGAAGTAATCATTTGAAATACAAACAAATGAACAGGTGAAGAAGCCCTGTCAAATTATTTAGCTGCAGTAACTCAACCCAGCCCATTATTTTCCGTGTTATCCTTTTGGGGTAGGAATGAAGAAGGGAACAAGGATGAGTCACAGAAATGAACGGAAATTTGACAAGCAGAAAGCCACGTGGCCTGGGAGAGCGGTTCCTGGAAATGTTAGGTAGCAGAGTGGGTGAGCTGGGTGGCAGAGAGATAATGTTAAATCCAGGGGCACAGGGGGCGGGCGAGGCAATGAGAGGGCAGGGCGTGTGAATGAAAGTGAGGAAACAGTAGCCGGCCTCCGTGCCCACTGTGTTTGTACTGGACACTTAGAGGTAACTGCCCATCAAACTACGCTCCCCGGCAATTGAAACCAGATGTCAGAGACTTCAAAGGGAAGGAGGCTGGGCGGAGGGTATCGAGCCCCTACTCTGATCTTCCAAGGAATGGCCAGGAGGACTTTGAAATGAGAAACCTGTTGCTGACCATTGCCGGTGTAATCTGGGCCAGCTTGGCGGGGGGCAATAGGAGGAAAAGGCCATTAGCAATTGTCCAGCCGGTCATAAAGCAGGGCCAGTCTGGGAAGAGGCGTGGCACAGAGGACCGGGGACAGGAGGGAAGTATGAGTCAGCCCTCAGGTAGCTGATCGGCCTCCGGCAAGTGGCTCCTCTCTCTGGGACTCAGTTTCCCTCTCTGTGAAAGAGGCATTGACCTAGATCGGTGGTTTTTATTCAAACTGTATGTCACCCTTGTTAACAGGTTGTAGATCAATTTCATGAGTCAGGACTAGCGTTTTAAAATAGGGGCTATAATATTTCAGCATGTACTCACGTGGCAAGGAAGAGCACCGCTTTGGGAACCTTTTGTTTCAGTCACACTTACTTATCATAACAAGTTTATTAGGTGCCAAGCAGCAGGTTAAGTATCTTATATCCATTATTTTATTGAATCCTCATGACAACCCTGGGGGGTGTAGATATACTATGGTCACCCCCGTTCTTCAGCTAGGATAACCGAGATCGGCAGAGGCAGGACTTGAACTTGGCGATCTGTCCCCAGAGTCCAGGTGCTTAATGATATACTATATCCCATAAGCACACACATGTGTGTGTGCTTGTGTGTGTGTGTGTGCACGCATGCTTGTAAGTCGAGTGGCTCGTGATATAAATTTATTTTAAATTGTGGATGGTGGTCAGAAACGTTTGAAAGCCACTGGCCTAGAAGCCCTCGGGTCCCCTGCATCTCTAAGCCTCCGATTCTGGCCAGAAGAAGCCAGCTTGTGTCACTGTTGGAGGGCAGTTTTCAGCGCCTGCAAGAGGACAGGTGAGGAACACTCAGCAGGCTGCAGGGAACCTGGCCTCACTCCGTGATGGGGAGTAAAGTGTCTTCCCACTAAAATATGTTCACTGGGGCTGCCTTCCCTTGAAAGGTGAGAAAGGCTAATTTGGGCCCGATTCCCAGCCTTCATGCCTCAACGGGACACTTCCTCGGCGTCATCATAACGGCACACAGGCAGCACTTTTCTCCCCGGGAGCCAAAAGCACTTCTCCGACATGCTCTTACTAATCCTTCACGATCCCCTGCTGGGTGAGCTGCTGACAGGTACGGCACAGACAGGAAAATGGAGATACCTGGGGCCGGGGTCCTGCCTGCTGCGCTTGCTGCCACTGGCTCGGCGCGCCCCCCCCCCCCCCCCCCCCCCCCCGCCAAGCTCCGTTTGGCAGGCAGCAAGCGAGCTCGGGCTCCGGCTCGGGCTCGAGCTGGGATCTGTGCCAGCCCTGCCGGGGGAGGAGGGCGGGGCCTGGAGGGGAGGCGGACCCGACTCGGAAGGATGGATGGGGTGCTGCCCGGGAAACCAGGAGGGTGGCCATGATCGGCGGGCCTCATCTTCGTTCAGGAGACTCGGAGGTGCTCCCAGGGCCTGGGACGCAGGGTGGAGCCCAGCGAGCCTCCTGCGGCACACGGGGAAGAAGCCGGGCTCTCGGCAGCTCCCCTGCAACAGGGTCCCTCCTGAGCAAATAAATGCCTTTTACAGATGTGGCTTCGAAATGAAAATGAAATCTCTTAGCCACAGACATCTGGAGGCCAGATTCAGACATAAACCGATTACTTTATTATCATGAGCATTTTTTTTTTCTTCCCTAAATCAACAGCCACAGCCCTCTGGCCTGAAGAGTCAGGGTCTAATTGAATTTGGGTGGGCAGTGTGTGGTTATGATTTGTTTTTGAGAGACTGGGGTTGGAGGACTGAAATGATCCTTTACAAATGACACAGCACATCCTTTGAGAAGCTGTCCTGAGTCCAGAGGCTGCAGTGCCCGTGGTTTGAGGTAGAACAAGGTGGAGCCCAGGGCAGGCAGGGGGCAGCAGCGTTTTGAACTGATGGGGCTTCACCCCAGGGTTGGCTGCCCCTCTGCCCCGTGCCCGTCGTGGTCTGACCTCCTCCCAGGCCACCCCAGGAAGCCGGGGTCATGAGACCTTGTGAGTGAGACCCGCAGTGGAAAGAGGGCCTTACCTGTCCAGTCACAGCCCAGCACCTCCAGTCGCATCCCAATGCCCGCAGGGGACCACCTCTCAGGGTACACCCGCACGTACTGCGCCAGGACAGGGTCAAACCTCCGGATGTCAGGGGTGTCGTAGTGCATGTTCCCTTCAAACAGCTGCAGGGAGACAGGCTGCTCAGCCCTTCTTAGGTGGGAGCCCTCCTCACTCCTCCTTTCTGCTCCTTCCTTCCCCCTTCCCACCTCACCCCTCACATCCAACCAGAAGGCAGCTTCAGAGTTAATTCATGGTCACTGCCCATCTTGGTTCATGGGAGCCCCATTCTCAGACCAACGTTTTTATTCATTTGGGAGGTCCCAGAAACACGGCAAATGGGGAGCAGATGAAAGTGGCAATTGCTGGGTTCTGTCCTCTATCCTGGGAGTGAAACTGAGGACTCAGAATTCGGCTCTGAGTGAGTCTTAATTAAGCTGGATTTGGCTAGAGAGGAGTGAAGGGCATTTAGGCTGTCTTGCCTGTTCTGAAGTTCTCGGTTTACTAGAAAAAGAAGTTCTTCCCCAGATGCTTAAAAGTCTAGATTTAGAAAGTCCCAGCTTGAAAGTCTAGGTTTAGAAAATGCCAGGTCACTGAGAGGCTGAAGGGAAAGTGACCATCCCTTTTCTAGGCTAATGACAATTTCCACTGGTCACACCCTGATAATCTAAGACTGTGTTCCCCCAACCTTGGTTTAGTGGAAGAAATTCTGTCAAAAGGAACCTCACCTAAAGCCGCTCTACATAAAATTGATGACAGTGGGGCTGCCCTGGCTGAAGCCAGGTGGGGGACCCAACCCAGAGCGTACCTGTGAACCAGTGACTTAGGGGACTGTTGGTGTGCAGGTGTGCCAGGGGCTGTAGCTGATTAGCATCTAGGAATGCGGCAGAGCCACCTCATTTTGCAGGATGCCCACAATTCCAAAAGGGGGGGCACTGTCCTGGGGAGGGCAGGCTCTGACCCTGGCTAAGATCATCTCCTTTCCCAGGCCCCCAGAATAGTCAAGAAGAGCCAGGGTCAGCTGTCCCTGGGGGAGCCAGTGGTCCGACTTCTGCTGCATCCACTGAAGGTTCCAGTTACCAAGCACTGAGCCTTTCCAAGCCGCTGGAATTATGAGCTGGGAGTTTACATCAGCACTGCAAAACCTCCAACCCAGCCCTTGCCTCTGCATTAGGAATGGAAAACATTTGCTAAACAGAGACATGTGATACCCCTTCCTTATTAGGGGCCCTGCTCTTCTGAGGAAAATGAGGGGTAACTTAGCAATGAAGATCGGAACGCCTGGCTGATTGGGAGATTAACCTGGAGAGGGACTGGGGTGTGATGTCCTCTCCCTTTCCTGGGGCTCCTCGGTGCCCCTCGTTGAGGGCTGACCTTCACTCCTCCGATGGCAGGAGGGGGTATTACACTGGCCTGCACTTTGGCCTTGTGTTAGTTTCTCTTGCCTCTTCCCACCCTCTGTGTGAGAGGCAAGAAAGATCTAAGCAGTCAAGCCCAGGAAAATACAAAGGAGTGCAGCAACACTCAGAAAAACACAGTTGTTTTTGGAAGTAATTCACTAGTTTCTATAGTTGAGCCTCCAAAAACCACATTCCCTTTGGATGTCTGGCCAGTTCCAGGACACTTTACCTGAAAGAGGGTAGAAAGAGTGTCCAAGACACTAGAAAGGCAGTGTTGAGTAGTGGTTAGGCGTTTGGGCTCTGGAGTGAGACTTGTGTCTGAATCATGGCTCTACCACAGGTACTGTATGACCCTGGCATGACATCAAGCCTCAGTTTTGTTATCTCTAAAATGGGAGGGACGAAAGGACCTACCTTCTAGAGATGTTGTAAAGGTTAAAATAAGGCATTTAGCAGAGGGCCTGGCACAAAGTAATCTCTCAGTTAATATCTGTTTGACTGGCAGGGGTTGGTGATGACCGTCTAGATGGGAAATCAACATCCCCCAAATCAACCTCCCTGTTTGGGGCAAGGTTAGGGAGTCCTCCGGGAACATCCTACCTTCGGCTGCTGGGTCCTGGGGTCCTGGATGTGCTCCCAGTCTTTGCCATTTAGGCTGTAGGAGACTTTGAACTTGCGCACAAACGCCCTGGCTTCCACGGCAGTGATGCTATCTCCTCCGCGGGCCCCCTGGATGATGACGCCTTTCACGGTCTTGGGCGCTCCCAGGTCCACCTGGAGCCACTCCTCGCCTGGCTGGGCCTGAGGGATCCGAGGGAACCAGCCTGAGCGGCTGCTGACCAGGCGGGCAGCACTGGGGCTCCAGAGGTACTCGCGGGTGGAGGAAGCAGAGATCTGGGAGTCGGCAATGAGGCCCGAGAGCATCCCCAGCATGTCGGAGCAGGGGGCGTCTGCGGAGAGGGAGGAAGATACGAGAGGTCATGCTGGTACCCTGCTAACTGGAACCACCCCCAATCAGTAGGGAACTGTCAAAGGACCTGACTATCAAACACTTTTAAGTCAGCACTGATTTCTTTGCATTTCAAGGTGGGATAGCACTGTGGTTACGAGCCCGGCTGGGCACCAGACTGCCTGGATTCACATTTGCTTTGTCACTTACTAGTTGCGTGACTTTGGGAAAATAATTGAAGTGCTCTGTGCCTCAGTTTCCCCAGGCCTAAAGGAGGGCTAATAGCAGTACTTACCTCTTGGGGGTTGTTGCGTGGATTCTGTTAGTTACAATATAAAAGCCCTCAGCATGGTCCCTGGCATGGCTGAGTGTCTCATGTTGTTAGCCAAGGACTCTCACATCCTTGGTGACACACTCCCCACTGACCCTCTTAGGGGTGGTGAGTGCAAGGGAGCTCAGCTGAGCATTGAATTGTTACCTGGGGGATTATTTCCCGAACTAGATGGAACCCTTCCTGGGACCAGATCTTAATTTCACATCTGTTACCACAGCTCTTTACTGCCTTACATCCTGCCAGCATCCTGGAACATGCTGTTGCCTCTACCCAAAATGCTCTTCCCCTCAGTCACCATCAGACTACCCTTTACTCATCCCCGAGTTTAAGTGTCACATCCTCAGAAAGGCTGTCCCCAAACTTTCAATCAGGTCCCCTCACTCACTCTCAGAGCCTCCTGTCCTTTTCCTTCACACACGCATCTTAGTATATCATTACCCCTGTACTTAACATTTGTTTATTATCTATCTTGCCCACCCGCCTGAAAGTTCCAGCATGCCAGAGACCCCATCTGCTGGTTCCCTTCTCTTATTCACTTCCAGCTCCCAGTGTGTGGCCTGGCGCACAGCGGGCCTTCCGTAAGTATTTGTGTAGCGAATGAGTGAGTGGAGCGTGCGTGAAGAAATGGTAGCCGGCAAGGCAGGGTCTAGAGTCAGTGTGCATTCAGTACCCATACAGGGAGTTATAGGTAAAAGCCAGCCTTCTGTTAAGGTCACGTGGTGCAGTCAAGCCATTTGCAGAGGGCTGGAAGGGGGTGCAGAGCTCCCCAACCTCACAGGAGCCCCACTTCACCTGTGACCCGGCAGCCGAAGAGCTCCAGGCGGAGGGCGATGCCCGAGTGCCAGGTCTGTGGACGGACCCTGACGAAGCGTGTCAGCAGCGGTGAGTGCAGCTTGTTCAGAACCACCTCCGTGGCATCGTTGTTGGCTTGGAAGACCTGTAATATCACACACGAATCCATGTTATAGAAATCCCAGTGTGTAGGTGAGCCACGCAGTCTTTGACGGAGAAGGAAAGGTCTGTTCAATTTCATTTCCCTTAAGCTTAGAAATAATCAGTGGGTTTGTTGTTTGGTGCTGTTTTAGAAACACCATGAAAAAAATTTAATTTCTCACACTGCTCTAAGTTGAAAACAATACATGGTCTTCACAAAAACTTTTGGAGGGAAGGAAAATTTTGCCTCTGGGCCTGAGGGCCAGCAGAGGAAGGCACCATGAAAGGAAAACACTTTCAGAAGTCGAGAGAGAGAGAGAGAGAGAGAGAGAGAGAGAGAGAGAGAGAGGAAAAAGAAATTAGAATATCCTTTAACAATGGAGCAACAATGTCATCTTTTAGGGTTGTGGACCTCTCTCACTAGCTTGAACTTGACTTTCCCTTTTCCTCCGGTTTCAGGCCTATAGAAAGATTTCCAGGGTATTTTATAATCAGAAAGTGCTTCACAGTTGTTTCTGTTAGTTCCTTAGAGGTCTCCCTGCTCCATGGATGGGTGAGAGGGTGGAAGCACTGTCGACCCCCGGTGCCCCTGTGTCAATCAACACTTTCTTGGGTCTTTCTGGTCTTTGTTGTAGGGTCAGGGTTGCAGACAGACTGTCGGAGTCCTGCTCTGGCTTTCTCTCACTATAGTCCCTGCCCTGTAATGAAATCCATCCCTGTCCCCATCTGACCAATGCATCTCTTATGGGAGGAAAGGCTTTCCAGAGTAGCTTCTAATCCAACATGGTAGGAGCAAGTCCTAGCTTACCAGATGGCCCAAATCAATAACTGCCATATGGACCTTGTGCTTTTTTTTGTGTTCTCCATTAAAACAGGAAAAAGAGTAGCTGGAACAAGTATATGTAAGTTTCTCTTGGTTTCCCCGGATAAGAGTGAAGGGAAAGACCAACTAACCATCACTTCTAGATCATACCTGTCATAGCTCTTAACAACCAAGTGACTCTAAGTCCACTCACAGACAACTCTGCAACATCTAGCAATTTCTCCTGGGCAGGGGGACCAGCTCCTTCAGCTCACGGCACCTATAACATGCGAGCTGTTTGGGCACTGACAGGCCTGGGACAAGGGGAATGGGGAAACTGGTATACTGGAATCTCATTGAGCCAGACACTGTGTAAACATAATTAATTAGGCCTACAACATCCCGGGAAGTAAGTACTATTATTTCCACTTTATTGATGAAAAAACTGAGGCTCAGAGATGTCTGTCCAGATCTCAAGCCCTTGCCATGTTTGTAGACTTCAGGCTTGTGGTTTTCTCCCTTGACTCTCATCTCTTCTACGTCTGCAGTGTTTATGTCGGTGGCTAGGAGTCATGGAGCCCTGAAGGTCCCCAAGCATGGGTGGAACGGAAGGAGAGCTGCTGTTCAGTGACGTGCTTGCTCCCAGGGTGTTTCTAATCCCAACGTAGAATGATCCGAGTAACAGCGAAGAGCAGCACAGAAGCTTAGAGCTAATTAACAACGCGGTCCTTGCTTCCTTAGGAACTGTAATCAGGAGGTCTGCCATTTGGCAACCTTGAACCTTCTATATTTCCCACGTACTAAGGTCAAAAGTTAGAGCGGTTAAGAGCGCCCCACTGATGGTGGGAGGGAAGGCTAAGAGCCATCATACCTTTTGCCAAATGAGGGGAAGTGGCCTGTTTAAGAGAAACAGAGGAAGGGAGAGGAGGAAACAAGTTCTCCCTGGACCACGGCATTCAGTTGAAAGCCCTTGCTCCTGGTGTCGAGCCCACTGATTCCAGGGCAGCTCCCGCACCAGCCTTGCTGTCCCTTCTCCTCCCCTGGGGAGCCTCTGCCCCGGTCCCTGTCCACCAGTTTCCTCCTCTGCTGCCCGGCTGACTTCAGGGAGCACCGAGGCGGGACCGCTTGCCCACCCATCTCTCCCAGCTTCGGGTTGGCTGCTTCCTGCATAGTGATTGAGGACAAAGCGAAGGAGGAAGAAGGGCCACGAAAGCAGGAGGAAAGAGGGTCAGTTCCAGACACCTGGGAGAAGGCCTAAGGGAAGAGAGAGGCGCCTGAACCTCTGTGATCTAATCTGGGGAGGGACCACTGGAAGGAGGGCCCAGGGCTCAGCACGACCTAAGCCTCGCCATGCCCGTTCCTTGGCTTCCTCTGAAGCTCTGAGGAGAGGGATGGAGGGACTGAATCCAAGGGAAAGAGATTAACCGGTTCTCCTAGAATTCGGCGTGAGGCAGAGGCTCTTTTTTCTGTTTTGTTTTGCTTTGGCAGGGAAGAAGCAAATGCAGCCCTCTGCTTATTTCGGACGGGTGCTGTGAGCAGTGGTGGGTCCCCACTGGCCTACTCCCTGAGGATGGTGACGGTGGCTGTGTGTGACCTCCAGCAGGAGGTGCTAAGGAGTTTGTAAGCGGGGGGGGGGGGGCAGGGGCGGGGGCTTGATTCTCCACGTGAATATATAATTGGAGTGTTGAGTGGATCTGAACTTTCACACAGCTGCTAATCCACAGCGTACACACCACGCTGGTACCGTTTAGAAACACAGCACGTCTCGTGTTTTTAATATCCAATTTTATCTCATCTGACCCCTTCATTTCTCAGCCTTGGCAGACAACACCAAGAAACCTTTCCTTTCCTTCCTCAGTAAGGAAATGACTTTGTCTGTGGACTGCCTTGGGAAGGCTGGCTGACTGCGGGCACAGGGGGCACACACGTGTGGGTATACGCCTGGGGAGGGGCTGGTCTTCCCATGGATGCATGTGGCCACAGGCTTGGGTGAGACCCTGGATCTCTCTACAATGGCATCAGCCAGAAAGGGAGGCAGGCACATGTTTTATGTCCCTGCGGACATCTACCTGGTGCTCAAATTGACTTTCATTCTGCTATTCAGTTTTGCTCACTCTCCTCCCACCCCTGGAACCAAATGAAGCCTCTTTCAATGTGACCTCAAATTATCCTTCCTCTTTCCAAGCCTAGGTCCTTCTCGATGTCTTGTTTGCTCTTGACCTTGTTCTCATATCTGCCTTCCGCTCTCTGGACCCTTGGCTGAAGGAATACCATCTTATTTTAGTAAACTTTTTGTATACCTCTCACTCTGAGGTGGGTGTAGTGGGAAAAAAAAGTCCAAACACCACTGAACCAGGAGCCAGACTCTGCTGTTAATTAGCTCCTAGGTGTGGGCAAATATCTCTACCTCTCCCAGGCCCCAATTTCCTCCTCCATTAAATGAGAGGATTGTATGAGCTGATTTGTAAGGTCCACTCTGGCCCCCAGATTCTAAGGCTTTCTTCACAAGAGTTTCTCATTTAGAACTGCCCCGGAAGTGTCCACTTTCTAGCATGGCATTTTAGTTACCCTTGTCCCTTGCAGCCTAAGTGCTTTTGTGGACAAGTGATGTGGATTTTCATATACTTCAAACAGTGCCCAGAACACATGGTGACTGCCCCACTCAGAGGGAGAATATATCTTGTTTGATGTTTTAGTTCAATAACAGTTCAAATGATTAATAACGAAGAGTAATAAATAACAACACCTTAGTTCTGACATATCGTCTTTGGCCCAAAGATATCAAAGTGCAATTTAAGAAGATCCATTTTTAATGAAATATTAAGCAGTTTCTATTTCTCCTGACCCAGTGGATTTCCAAGGTCTCTATTTTTTCTCCCTGCACTGCCCTATTTATAGCTGGTAAATGCTATCATACATTATACATCTTTATGACTTTTTCAATGCTTCTGTGGTTTCAGAGTCACCCTTCATATGTTTTCTGATCAAATTCTCTGAGATGGACCCTTGGCTTCCAGTCTTGGCATTGCAAGGTAAGGGGTCGTGCGCTTGGGAGATGATACCAGGGAAATGGTTTTACTCCCTATTCCCTTCCGACTCACTGAATCACTATAGGCCAATCAATAAACCTCAGATACCTTGATTTCTCCTTCAGGAAAATAAAGTCGATAACACGCTTGCAGGTAGACACTCAACTCTACCAGCCCTCCCTGCTGGCTCCAGTGCCTGCACGATACCCAGGACAGATATTGGACTGGAAACCACGTCACAAGCAATAAATAGGTCTTTGTTCAACTGGGGAAGTTCAAGTTCTGAAAGCCACAGACTCTCAAGTCTTGCCTCAAGGCCAGGAATTTTCAGGCCATAACTTTGCAGTGAGGAGTCCATATTGCTGAGAAAACTCAGTGGCTTGTCAGCATATGGCATACCCAGATAGACGTATATCAAACGTGGTGATCACATTTTAACATCTGCTTTAAAAGCTGGATGTCACAGATGGTATACATTTTTGTTAACTTTAAAAGAGAAATGTTAATGTGGTTGCTTTCTTGCCCAAAGGAAAACCAGAGGTGTGTTCAAAGTGACCCTAACCTTCTTAAGAGGTGGGGATAGCACTGATTATGTTGTAATTACTAATACATACATATATATATATATATATATATATATATATATATATATATATATATGAAGCTATGTTGAACATAAAGATTTCTTCAAGTGCACGTCTATAAACCAAGTTTAAAAAACAATTCAGGACACGAAGTGGTTCGGATAATCCATTTGGTGCCTTGCTGAATTCTGAACATAATCCAACACTTTCCAATTGATTCCTGAGACCTTTGGTTTATTTTCAGTAAGACAGAATCAGAAACCAGCAGCACCTCATGGATTTTCTGATTTGCACCTCAGGGGGGAGGGGGGGGCCTCTGCCAGTCAAATTGGCTGCTTTCCAATATCCCAATTTGGTTATTATCTACAACTTCACCGCCCCCCCCAATCTTCTCCCCCCAGGAAAAGAAAATCAACATGTTTTGACCACTCCTGTGAGCTTGTAAGTCATGGACTATAATACTATGTAAAAAACAAATTAAAGAAAATAATATATAAACTCTAATAAGAAACATCTAGCCAGAAAGCATCACTGAGGTCATCTTTTCTCTGTCTTTCACCCCATTTCTAGTCACATCAGTCTCCCTGCTGACCCCTCCCAAAGTCCTCTTTGAAGAGTATGCAGTGACTCAGGCACTGCTGAGACCAGCGAGCGTTTCACGGCCTACCTTGGAGGCCTCTATGCGGGGGGGATCCTCTGCCAGCCCTACATCCCTCTCCCATACACCGTTCATCTCTGCCATCAACATCCGGGTGCCCAGGCCAGTGTAGATGCTCCGTGTCCATCAAAGTCTTTGAGCTCCTTGGTGGAAGGACACGGTGCAGGCTCACAGCGTTCCTGGCTGTCTAACCTCCCACCACGAGGCAGGCCCTCATTCTGTGCATAGCCCCCTTCCTGATGGGGCTTCAGTATTGCATCTGCGCATGCCCGTCTCTTCATTCCCTATGCTGTGACCTGTAGTTTATTTCTATTTTGCTGTAAATATCTGAACGTGGCCAGCTCCAGGGATTGCACAGAAAGCAGGAAATCTTTCAAAGACAACACAGTGTTGAAGCCCTGAGGTAGAAACCGTGCAGGAGATCTTCTTCTTCTTCCTTTTTTTAAGGATAAATATTTCTCTCCACTAATACATGTTGCGTTGCATCCAAAGTTCTCCTTTTCAATCTCCTTGGCACAGACACTGAAGGAGGAGAACAAAGCAGGCAGAGAAGATAGATGACAGGAGTCGAGGGCAGAGACGGGGGAAACCAGGAGCGCATTTAAAAAATCTGTCTCAGAAACAATGGTACCGACTCATCCTCACTGCAGAACCTACGGCCAGCCCTCCCACTCCCACCTCCTTCCCTTGCATTTTCTCTAAAACCAGCCGTCGGGGCTACACGTAGACATACATTGTTCATCAATGAATGCCATCCTGTTTAATTAATTTGTTGCACCAAACAGGCAAGGGTGTGGGTGAGGGTGAATGCTGCGCTCGGGGAATGATGCTAAGGTAATGGACCTTTTTTTTCCTGTTTGTAAATCATGGTCCTGACATTTCTCTCTTAAAACTCTTCCTTAAAGACTATAAAATTTTTTTAAAGCTGCTTTTATTCTAGTGAATGTGGGAACTTAGCCAGATACAGAATCAGAAAGGATGTCTCTCTCATGTATAAATATATATATATATATATATATATATATATATATATATATATATATATATATGAGAGATGAGAGACAGAGAGAGAGAGAGAGAGAGAGAGAATTTAAGGGAGGGAAGGGATGCGGGTAGGGCAAATAAATTCCCTAACCACCAAATGCTCGTTTATGACCACGATGCCCTCCTGTCTCCTCCTCCTTTACTTCAGGGCTGTTTTTGTCATCAAGCAGTTTTGCTGATGTGAGGGAGGAGATAGAGGAGCGGGAGCTGGTCGTGGGGTGCAGGGCAGGGGAGACCGCTTTCTTTCTGGGGCTGGGGGCTGAGGTGGGTGGGATGTGCACACCCCCATCTGTGTGTGCCTGGCGGGGCCCGTTAGATTTACTGCGGGATTATGTTACCCCCATGAGACACTGAGCCCTGGAACACAGCATACTAACAGGATTAGGGTTTCAGGATTTGAGACAGGAAAGCACGAGGGAGGAGAGGAGAGGAGGGCAGCTCCGGGATTTGGGGCTGAAGGAGAGATGGTGTGGGAGGGAGTGGAGCATCAGAGCAACGAGGGGCCGGAAGTCCTGCTGGGAAGGTGGGGCAGAAACAGACATTCTACCTGGGTGGGAAGGGCCTCCACGCTGAAAACCTCCTACAAAGACACCGCCACATTATTTAAGGAGGCACCTTTAACTTCCAGGTGGGGAAAAGAGAGCAGAAAAGGTACAGGGAATGAGGCTGCTGAGTCTACCTGCCACCTGCACTCCTTTTCCGGGTGAAATCGCAAGAGAGCACAGAGCAGGGAACCAGCGATGGCAAAGAACCTGACAATCCACCTGGAGAGGTGTTCCCCCCACTGCTCATCTAGGGGTGCTGAGGTTAGGGCAAAGCGCGTGTTTTCGCAGCCCAAGCAAAATCACGGCGCCGTTCCACATCCCCTGCTATCTGCTCTGTCCCACTGGCCCCTACGCACAGTGGGGCCTGGGAAGCATGAGGAATTTAGCATCAAGGCTGTGAGCACCAGGGAGGCTGGCCTCAGCTCTCGGAGACAATTCAGCACCCATGGGAGTTGGGTGAAGCCAGCCATGGGAGCCTGATGGAGAAAAGGTTCCAAGCTTGTGTATAATGAAAATTTCCCTGGAGCTTCCTAAGTGGAGAGGCTAAAGGTCTGAGCTCATCCCATGGCAAATGGATAAGGGACAAACTTAATTACCGAGGGCCCTGGATTATTCTTGGTTATAATTGAGGGGGACAGATAAACTGGGGGGACTTGAATTTGAACAGGTCATCAGCCCTCTTCTAAACATATATAACCCTAGACGATGCAATCATATCCACGACTTCTAAAGTCTGATGCCCATTGCTAGCTGATGGTTTGAGTCACTGTCTTAATCTTATATACAGTAAACAAAATTATTACAATAAAAAGGAAAAGGAAGGGGCTTCCCTGGTGGCGCAGTGGTTGAGAATCTGCCTGCTAATGCAGGGGACACGGGTTCGAGTCCTGGTCTGGGAAGAGCCCACATGCCGCGGAGCAACTAAGCCCGTGTGCCACAACTACTGAGCCTGCGCGTCTGGAGCCTGTGCTCTGCAACAAGAGAGGCCGCGACAGTGAGAGGCCGGCGCACCGCGATGAAGAGTGGCCCCCGCTCGCCGCAACTAGAGGAAGCCCTCGCACAGAAACGAAGACCCAACACAGCCAAAAATAAATAAATAAATAAATAAAAATTAAAAAAAAAAAACAACAAAGCAATGAGCAAGCATCCTTGAGTATATGTATTTATAAAAAAAAAAAAAAAAGAAAAAAGGAAAAGGAAGAGCCAGTCATCCACCAGGAGGCTTAAAAAAAAGGTATTTTTTGAAAACCTAAAAATTTTCATTGGAGGAATAATTGCACTCCTAACTGAAGAATGAGGGGTACCGTTAATCTGAGGCAGCTCAAGTACAGGCCCCATCAGATGCAGGGAGAAGTCTGGACGACTCATCAGGTTCCTTCCAGACCTATGATTTTAAAGGAGGCAGTAAATATCCCATGGGCTATCCCTTGTTACTTTTTAAATTGATAACTTCCTTCTGTTCAAGAAGAGCTCTGCCGGTCTAATACATTAGTTATATCTGCAGAGAGCCTTCCATCCACGGATCCCAGAGTGCTCTGCCAACAGTAGCTACAGCACCATTCCATTAGGGCAGGCGGAAACACTGAGGCACGGAGCTGTGAAGAGAAATTTCCAAGGTCACGTAGTGCATCATCCAAGAAGATCTGCAAAAAGACGCCACGTGGTTCTAACCGTTAGCCGACTGATTTGGGGGGTGTGGTTTTATGACACCACTCTCTCTCCTCTTAAGTCTCTGATAATTTCACAGAGGGTTTTAAATTCTCAAATGGCTCTCACAACGATTCATTTTAATTTGGAAAATAAATGTAGTACAGAGGATTTTTGAAGCGGGGGCTTATTTGTTCTGAAGGGATGTGGCCAGATCAAACGCAAAGCAACTTCATTCAACGCTGCATCTCAGGATTCTATGATGGGGCCCAAAATCCAAAATGCTGAGCCCCGCGCTTGGAGCCATGACCTTCAAGCACGAGTTGACTTCAGATCTCCGTGAATATGCACCCCTCTCGACCCGTGGACGGAACATCGAGGAAGCCAATTTCCCTCTGGATGCAAGATGGTGAGCCAGACCTGGATCAGATGATGGAAACACTGGCCTGAAGTCAAAGCCTGGTGACCGGTGCCTTCCAAGGGACTCCACGGTTCCCCGTGTCCCTGGGGCAAATGACTTTGCCTTGAGAGCTTCAATTCCACAGTCTGAAACACTGTTAAACTCTGAAGCAAATGGGCCAGTGCCTGAGGGTTCTCCAAGCCCCTTGGAAGTCATCATTACATTAATAGGATGAGCTTAGTGCATTTCCGTTACTCATTACAGGGTAATTCTGAAAACTCTTGGACCCAAACCTTACCTGATCCCCGCCCTCACCCTCCCACCCTCAATCTGGCCATCAGGACACACGTAGCATCCGACAGACTCTTTCTTTTAGCCGGGATTTCTTCCAAATACGTCAGAACAGCCTAGCAACACCGTGACTAAGAGCTAGGTAACCAGAGCAGTGTCAGCAAGAAAGATGCCCATGTTTACCGAATAAAGGAGAACTGAAATCAAGGGCTTTTGCCTAGACATATAAGGGCATGGCCTCTATCCTCCTGCCCGGACCCCAGCCTCAGCCTCACTGCCTCCAGTGCAGACTCACGGAAGCAGCATCTCAGAGGTGAGCAGGATCTTGGCCAAGGCCTCGTGCCTTCCAGCTCCCCCCATCTTTCTCCACGCCCCTCCCTTGGTTCGCGTGTTCATAATTGTGCCTATAATTATAGACACACTCACGAACCTTCTACTGTTGTATTTACAACACTCTGTCTATATTTGGGGTGTTATTAATACAGCTGGTGAAACCAAAGCAGTAGTTTTATGCTTGTGGTTTCTGAAGAAATCTATGTGAAGCAGTTTGTATAATCCAAGGGAGCATGTAGACTGGCTGTGGGCTCTGACAGGCAGAAGAGCTCTCTGCCTTGTGGTTACTCCATAAATACGCGTCAGGAGGGGCCCCCCCAAAGGAAAATCATAGGTTCCGTTTTTTATGGCATGTGGAGCTGGACGAGGATTTGGGGATGTGCTGTACACGTGGGCTGCGTAATTGGGCTGTGTTTTGCCAGGAGGACGTTTGCGACGCTCCCGGCCACAGCGTAATGCCTTTCTCATCGGCAGCCTCACCGTTACCTGGTGGATGGAAAGAGACTAAGAAGAGGCCGCTCACAGGCTGTGGGAGACTGCAGAAGAGTTCCTCGGTCGTCCTTGCTTCCCGGCCACGAGGAAGTCTTCCCCCCATAGGCTCAGGCCTTGCCTCAGCCCATTCTGGGTCCAAACTGTAAATACTGTTTTGCAAGGGACTATCACAGCCATCCTCCACTACCCTGAGTGCTCATGAATCTTATTTTTCTCTGACTTCCCCAATTCCCTGGTCTTTGGTATACCGCACTGGTGTTGACGGTGACCAGGGGATGGGAGTCAAGTTCCCACATTTCTGCCCCAAATATCACCGTCCCCTCCTCACACCCTGTGCCCTGGTTCGCGTCCGCAAACCCTCCCCTTGCCCCACGGAGTAGAGCAGCCTGTTGCCTCCACCTCGGCGGGGCTTTGCTCGCAGGTCCTGCTGGCTGAATTCTGCTTTCAAGCCCACCACTTAGCACCGTGAGCACAGCGCCCACCATCCCGCAGCTACAAAGAGAAGCTCAGCGGTAGCGCCCCGGGGGCGTAGACGAAGCATCTCCCCGCACTGCCCCCAAGTCCCCTCCTCGCCCCGCCTCCCGTTCATGGCATCGAATCAAACTGCAGCAGACTTGACAAATCTATTTGGCACGGTTCACTCAACTATTTCAACCCGAACAGCCAGAGCGCCGCGCTGACGCACCATGAACGGTGCGGGATCTGCACATGAAATACAGTCGGCCGGGCGTAGATCTGCTAATGAAGGAGCAGCAGAGATCACCCCCGGAGGCAAGAATCTGGCAGGTCTCCTAGCTCGCCTGCCACACCCGAGGTGGGGACAAGGGAGCAGGGGGAGTGGGCGATGCTTAATTGTCAGGCTTTCCATTCTCCTGCCTCCTTCTAGGGACCAAGAGAATGAATTTCTAATGGGGACAGAAAGGGTTTTTCCTCTGCCCCAGCCTCCTTTATGTGGGCAGGACTGATTCACTAAAAAGCACAACAACAACAACAACAAAACAAAAACGAAATTACCCCTTGGCTCCTAGGGAAAGAAATTTAGCCACAGGTGAGAAGAGGAGGCAAAGGAGAGAGAGAGAGAGAGAGAAAAAAAAGAGAGGAGGATATATCTGATATGAAGAAGTTGAGAAGAATGGTTCTAAAGGAACCCAGAAAGCTAAATTCCATCCTCAGGAATATCTTCCCTGCAGAACGAATACCAGGGACAAAGCCAGGGAGGACAGCATTCTATCAAAATGTGCAGTGCTAAGGTATTTCCAAAAGCAGATTTCCTACAAATGGTGTTTTAAATAGCATCCCGGTCCATCTGCACGCTTTTAAAATTGGCTTATGCTACAGTATCCCTCTGGCCAGTGCCGCTTAGTCATTGAGTCTAGACAGGGAGATGGTTGGGGGAATCTCTTCCCCCTCCCCTGTACCCACCCCGACCCAGCTGCTGGCCCTCGCCTGCCTGGCTGACCTTCTGGGTTCTACCAGTTTCTTACTGAAAAGGGAGGCTGGAGAGAAAGGGTATGAAAAAGAGCAGGCTGGGATGAGGTCTCAGTCCAGGGTGCTCCCAGCAAGCCATGCCAGACTCTAGCTTGCCATGTCCAAGTGACATTTGGTAACTCTTCCTGAAACAAAGGCAGGCAATGAGAAACCAGACCTGGCTCAACTCATCAAGATGGGGAAGTCTTTCAATTGCTAAGTCTCTCACTTTATCTGTGAAATGGGGCGTGTGTGTGTGTGTGTGTGTGTGTGTGTGTGTGTGTGTGTGAGAGAGAGAGAGAGAGAGAGAGAGAGAGAGACACCTGGTAATATCTAGAAGCCATGATTTCAGATGAATGGTGCTATGTTACTATGGCGATCTTAATTTTTAAAAATCCACTCCTTTAAAAACTCACATTTCCCGAGTGAAACAGTGCCAACGTTATAGTTTAGGATTTTCTGGGTCCAAGGTTTCCAGTTGCACCAGCAACAGCAAGCTGCCTTGGGGCAGTGACAGGAGCCAAGGGGGCCCTGTTTAGAAAAGACCTTTGGCTTCTCCAGGTTGGACCACCTGTGTTGCCTTTTGATAATTCACACCTGACCGACCAGGGGGCTGCTGGGACTGTGGCAGGAAGAGGAGAGACCCTTTCCCTCAGTTCCCGATTCCACTGGGAAGGATGAGCGCTCTCCTCTGGGACCCGAGAGCCAACCCACAACGAACGGAGTTCTCGCCCTGCCCACGTGAGACCACCGGCCGTTTCCAATAAGCCCCCCATACGCTGAGTCTACCTCACACCCAGTATGTACCTCGCGGGCGCCAGCTGCGGGCCTGTTCACCGCCAGAGCGCCACGTGTCTTAGGAAAGTGGAGTGCCAGACATTCATCCACATGTACAACAAAAGCCCCACACCACCCATGCGGACACACCTCCGAGGGCCCCAGACACTGAAGGCACCAGCCGAGCGAACTCAGCGCCTCGCTGCCACACGGATGCCAGTTCAGATCCCATCCCCGACACACCGAATTTCTCCTCATTATTTATTGTCCTCTTTCTTCTTCGGGACATTGTGATTCCCTCTCAGGATCTGTGCCCTTTTCCTCCCAGACCTCGGTAACTCCCGAACGGCAGTTTCATGGTGTTTTGTGACTCTTAACCCAGCATGTGCAAGGGACTCAGGCCATAAATGCTCAATGAATCCTGTACGGGGAGACTCAGACAGGGAACACACTTTCTCCTTCATTTGCAGTCAGAGAGCACCCTGCAAGCTCTCTTTCTCTCTCTGCTGTGCAAGATGTGACAGCAGCAAGGCTGTCGGAGAGACAACGGTGTTTTTCAACCACTTTAGCGTAAGAAAGAATATTCGCAGGGCCAGCGTCTCCGGTGTCTCCATCAATTATTGGAGCCTCAGGGAACAAGGCCTCCTTGTCCGCGTGGGGTGGCTCTGCAGCCCTTCTTGTGCCAGCCCTCCTGCCCCACCCCGGCGTGCCCCTGCGGTGGGGAAGTGGGTTTACCTTGTGGTTCTTGCCGTGCCGGTACACCATCCAGTCTTCACCATTAGTGCTCACTTCCAGCTTGTAGGATTTGACATAGTAGCCATTCTGGGTTTCCCTGGAAATCGCTCCCTGCGTGGCGATGGCCGTGAGCACGGTTAGAAAACGTAGGTCCACCTGAGGAAGACAGGCGGAGAAGGAAGGGGGCCTTGACTCTCTTGACACAGGGCTGCATCTGGCTTTTTCTTCAAAGGACACACTTGTAATCCTTAGCTCACAACCCGTGCCTGTGATTCGCTCACAGGTACTGGTGATCTGTATCCATTTGCGTCCCCTGGACAGTTGAACTCAACATATTCGAACTGCACTGGACACCTTTGAAATTGGAACTTGATTTTTTTTCTTTTCTCTTTTTTTTTGCAGATCTGAACAGACAGGATTATGTTTATCTTAAAGGAATCACTGAACATCTAGAACTATGACCCCTTCTTACTAAACCACGACCTGCCTTGGATAGTGAAAGTGGATGCTGGTTTAAGGGAACAATGGCTAAATCCAATCCAATCCACTCCGCTCTGATCCAGTCCAATTCAAGCCAATTCACTTTCGATGCCCTAGTTGCCAAAGTCTCAGCTCGGAGCTGTTTCCCCTCCCCTCAGTTCCTCACTCCATTGTGTATTTAGTGGCTCAGGCCACCAAGGGGTCAGAGGGCATGCAGAGTCTGCCCAAGCAATTAAGCTTATGCACCAAGTCCTGACCTTTTGCCCGATGAGGAGGAGCGCCAACATTTTGAGGCACTTCCCCTCCCACAACACCAAGCACATTTGGAAATTGCTGGATGTTATTCCTTTGCTGACCACAGTGTTTCTTAGTGGCAATCTCTGCGTGATCAAAATTTAGCCAGCAGACACCAGTAAAATTTGATTCAGTAAGCATTTATTGACTACTTAGTATGTGCTCTGCATCATTAAGCATTCAAAAGGAGTACACAATGCTGTATATGTGTATGATAAACAGATGGAGAGCAATAAGAGAAAGTATATGATTAGGACCCAAAATGAGGACTACAATCAACAGAATGCTGGCTAGAAAGGAGAACTTTCTGGAAGCTCTGCAAGATGAGAAGCATTATTGGAGAAGCAGAGGAGAGAGAGTGACAGATGGCCTTAGGGTTGGGCGTTAGAACCTCTGTGGACCCCCTGGAAGTTTCTAAGTGGTCTTTCTCCCTTTCCTGTTGCCTGCTCTGCGACATCCTTCTCAGAGTAGAGGTCGCCGTGTCGCATCAGAGCTAGGACAGGCTTGTCAGTGGGTCACGAGGCTGTCTGCCGTGTGTCATGAAAGCAGTCATTGCTCTAGCATGGAACTAGCAGCTTGCTCTTCCCTGGGGATGAGAGCTGGACCAGTGTGTAGTGCAAGGGAGGATTACTCAACAGGAGCTGCAAGTCTTGAAAGAAGGAAAGCAAACAATAGTCTGAAAAGATGCTGCAGGGCATCCGAGCAACTGGAGTTTCACTCCTGGTAGTGACATTTTCCCACGTGCTCTCCTGATGGCTGTAGGCAAAACCCTCCTGGGAGGGCTCCCTCCGGACAGCAAAGATCATGAGAAGCTGCCGTGCTTCTCATGCCTGCCCTTAGGAAAAATGCCCCTTAAGTCTCTGATGCCTCCCTATGCTAAGAATGAGGACACTCTGTAACTGTTTATGGAAGTTCCTTGGATAACTATAGTGAAAGGACAAACAGCTTCCCAGCCAAGCAACTTCTCCAAGGCCTGGTAATCTTCACAAGGGCACAGGCAGTGTCCATCTTATTTGTCATTTTATCCCAGCACTTAGCACAGTGCCTGGTATAGTCTCTTTGTGCCTGGAATATGGATTTCTTTGGATGGATGGATGAAAGAAGTTCTCAAGTATGTTGTGTTTATTTTCTTTGTGTTCTTTGTCCACTCTAGCGAAGGAGCCAGCCCCCTTGCCCACCAATGCACACACACTCTGCACACCCTCTGGTATCTGAGTCAGTACCTGGAGATACTCCTTGCTGGAATCCAAGTTGGGTGTCCAGCCGTTGTCATCGCCATGGAGCCGGCTTTGGTGAGGTGTCCACCTCCCATCAGAGTAGGTAGATGAGGCACTGATCTGCTCATTAGCAATCCGGCCAGACTCCATTCCCAGAGGGACATTGCACTGAAAGTCTGGGGGATGGAAATGGTCAAGGGCAGAGTTAGGTCTCTTCACCTTAAACCCCTGGGACCCCCAGAACGCTGCTCCCTTCTAGGGATGAGTCCTTGTAGGCACTCCCTCATCTTAAAGACCTAATTATACACTCACATTTTAAAAACAACTATGCCAAAGTCACGGAGATTGACAACCCCTCTGGGTCTGAAAGGAACTAAATTTGACCTAAAAGAAATCAGGCTGTGGATAAATAAGAATCATCATACAAATTAAAAATACAATCTAAAGCACAAGAACTGTTAGTGCTACAGGCTACGGATGCTCACAGTTTCCAGACGCACTATTACTGAAATACAGGTAAACGTGTGATAGACTTGGGTGGGCTGATACATCGTGGGAAGCCTGCTTTATTAATAAACACCCAGGAGGCACTTTTGCTTCTTTCTTTCACTCAACTGTCTCATGAGTTCTGGCACAGAAGACAGACGTTACAAAGCAATAAATACCTGTCTTTGGGAGACCTCTCTGTAAGCAAAAGTGTGTCACTCTGTATTACCCTGCACCACCTGTCTGGGCAAATGGACCCAGATGTCATTTTCCCTGGCCTTGCGCTGTCAGTTTAATTGCTGTCCTTCCTATGGATCCCACGGACACTGGTCAATATTTGTGTGTGCATGTGTCAGATAAGGACCAGCAATCTTTTTCAGGTATCAAACCTACTCTGTAACTCTGTGACCGCACTGGTCATTTGCAGAACTTGGTGCAACTCACAATACTGTTTTCTTGTCACTCAATCTTCATGAGCTCTTTGAAGAAAAAAACAAAAGCAAAACCCAGAACAAAACCCATCAGTCGGCCAGGCTGCCGCGTGTGCAGGTATGCATGTGGTAAGCTGTCTACAGCCATAGCAGGATTTGCCCAACTCCAATCATCCTGAAAGTGTTCCTTTAGTCCTTCAAGTTATCATTTGGGTTTCTTGGTGAAAATGGCAGCACATCTTAAGCACATGTCCAAGAGGAGCTGATTTAAAGATGTAGCTCAGGGCAAGAGACTGATGGTCTGGGTTCAAAGACAGCAGGTTCCATGACTGCTGGGGTCAGGGTTATACTTTCTCTGTTTGCACATAGTAGAAGCTCAAAAAACTGTGTTTATTAGAAGAACGAACTGAAAGTCCAAGCAGTGTACCAGCCTAGTGAGAGAAACTCTAGCCAGGGCCAGAGATGTTTAATGTCAAAACATATGTATATAGAGAGAGGTTTAAAATTGCCCAGTTTTTTGACAATGGTCACTGAGGCTTGGAGAGGGAAGAAAATGGCCCCAGACTCAAAAAATGTTAGTACAGGAGGGGACTCGATATAAATATCCTAACTAACCTCCCTTTCATTCTGAGCCTTGAGATGGTCCTGCGGCATTCCACGGGAATAACTAATTCTTGGTATACATACTTTTTCTTTAAAGAAATGAGTAGCCAGATTGACATTTATCCTATTTTCATTAATCTCTGCCTAGCAAGAGGACACAGCTCCCATGCCCTGAGCTCAGATGCCACTGCAAATTCTGGAGAATTCCCATCTCCTTCTCTTGCAGGTCAGCCTCTCTTCCCCACACACCCTCACAGCCCTGATGGGAGGACAGGACAGAGGTTCCCAACCGGCCAACTCACTCTCTAGCGGCTCTTGGTGAACCAGGTAGTAACGTGCAGAGAAGCCATCCTTGGCCACTGCCATGTCCGTGTGAAAGGTCAGAGAGAGGATCCCAGTGGCCGAACGGAGTTCAGAAGGTGTTTTGGTCCCACAGTACTTGCCAATCAGGGGTCCGACTGGACATGCAGGACAAAGAGAGGTCACAGAAATGGAAATGCCAAACCCCATTGGCCGTACATTCTCCCTTCCCACAATTGCAAGTCATTCAATGGGGCATCACTTTGGATACCTTGGCATAAAAGAGCAACCAGAGATTTGTTTTAAGAACAATGGCTAATATTTTTCCTGCACATTAAAAAGTATTTTCACTGACCTGGGCTCATTCACAGCCCTGGGAGATGGACTGGAAAGGTATCATTATAATGTCTGTTCTACAGAAGAAGAAATTGAGGTTTGGAGAGGGCACGTGACTTTTCTTTGTTCATACAGCTAGGAAATAGCAGAGCTGGGACTCCAACCCAAGTTTCCTGACTAAATCTTATGCTTTTCTCAGGAAATGAAATTGCTTAGCCATCAAGTCTTCCTTACAGTGCAAAATACTTAGAACGACTACAAACAACTACAACAGTGAAAGATTGGTTCCCTTGCTGATCCTAAATATACCCAAGACTTATGCTGGTCTCCACCTGAGAAGTACAGGTTCCTCTTGGCCTTGGGGGATGCACCTTTTATGCATCTATGACTATATAAATGATAATAAAATTACAGTAATTATAGTGATGATAATAGCAGCTTATTTATACAGATAAGACACAGAGAGGTTAAGGAACTTGCCCAAGGTTGCGGAGCTGCTAATATGAGAGCCAGGATTCAAACTTAGTCAATCTGGCTCTAGAGTCCTATTTGGGCATAGGGGGTGGTCACTGAGTCACTCTCTATGGCAAGCCTGATGACTTGGAGCAGAAAAGAACATTACCTCTAGGTTTTCTCATCCTCATCCAAGTATCTACTCAGTCTCCTCCTATCCCTCTCCAAAGAAATATCTCCAAGAGAGAAAACTGCCTTTCTACAATGTCTCTGAAGTCATCCTTGGTGAAGGATAAGAAGAGAAAGTCATCATGGGTCATAGAGAAACCCTGAGGAGCTTTAAAGTCTTTGTTCTCTCTCTCTTTTTTATTGCTCCTAAAGCAATTAGCAGGCAAAGGGGAAGCTACTGAGAAGTGCCTGGTGATGGCGTCATCACTCACCATGGGGGATGCCATCCCAGATGTCCAGCCAGTCGTATTTGCAGTCTCCCTCTCCCACCTGCAAAGGGTCGTGCTCCAGGTCAAAGGTCAGGAACTGCAGGATGATCTCCATCTTGGGTTTGGCCAGGATGGTGAAGGTGCAGTCCAAGTTGTGTGGGTACTTCTCGGGAAACCCGGGGGACTCGATCGTCCCGTTGGGGCTTGTGAAGTTCTTTGAACAATCTTCGGAGCCTGTATGTAAATGAGAACCATAGCATTAAGAGAGTGGAAGAGGATGCCTTTCTCTGTTGCCTCTGTCACATGGGTTATTTAAATGTTTGGGCCCAAATTTCCCTACTCACGAAGTTTTTGTTTCCACTGGAGTGGCCCTTGAAGCAACATACTTTTCACATCCACGTTTCAAGCCCTTAAGCCAGACCATCTTTAGGAGAGAAATTAGGGAGTAGAGCAGGCTTGCTCTACGTATTAGAGTAAGAACAGCAACTGAGGATTTGGGAGGGGGGTGGTGTAGAGAGAAGTGTGTGTGAGATACAGGGAGGGAGAGAGAGAGATGGATTCTCTTGAAAAGAGGAACAGAGTCTTCTTTCTCAATTACTCAGCTGCTTGCTCCAGAAATGTAAGTTATTTCAATCCTCAAGGAAGGCTTGCTGATTGCCAGCAGGGAAAACAATGTGACCCCTTATTTATTGCTGACCTCAACACTGGCCCCTATTGTACCAGAGCCAACTTGGTGCCCCCATCTCCCTCCAAGATCCAAGGTGCCTCAGGGGAGGGGCAAAGGGGAGCTCGGGTCTCATTCATGTCATGACTATATTAAAACTAGCGGCTCTGTAGTGGCCAGACAATTAACAATTGAGGTTTGTAGCTGGTGGATCACAGCAGGGTTTGGGGATGTTAAAGGCCGCTCCAGCAGCAAGTTTGGAAAAAATGTGGCAGTGCATTGACATTTGGAAGGCTTCTGGTTCTTTTGTGGTGGGGATGGCCTTTTTTCTCTCCTAAGCTCTTGTGTCTGCTTTCTTGGGGCTCACGGAGGCGTCTTATTAAATGCTGCACACATTCGCATCCTGGTGCAGGCTTGGACCGCAGTGGGAGGGAGCTCGTAAAAGGATTACAGCCACTGTCTCCCCTAATGCCTCAAGGTGGAGTCACATTAAAAGGGCCCTCATGTGCTGTAACCCAGCCACCATTTGCCAGGGTCGCCTGGGACGGTCCCAGGACACTGCAGCCCAGACCATGGGCCCAGGGAGCTGCACGGAGCCAGAAGTTTTGCAAGTTAACGCGATGAATGTAAATGCTGCACAATTAGCATTGATTTCACTGCGTTCTGATTTTAAAATTGAAGAAGGGAGCAGGATTTATGAGGGGAATAATAGGCACTCTAAGCATGAAGAAAAAACACAGAAATACTAGATAAACTAGGTGTTTACTGGCAGGAAGTGTCCTCTGGGGATCCCACTGAAATATAACTGTGTGATGTCAATACGCTGATCTTAGCCCGCAGCGATGTCTTTATCCGTGTCTCCTGCAGCAGCCCCTCTGCGAGTCTCTTTATTGATGATGGCTTTCTGGAAAGCGGCAAATGTCTGACTTGGAAAAGGTGACATGCAAATAAGTGGGGGAGGGGATGGAAACTTTTTTTTAGCATCAGACAGGAAGTTCCAATATCCCTGCTCACCCTTCCATCACCTCCGCCCTTCCAGCCAGCACTGAGCCTTGGCAGGGTGGGAACCCGGGACACCTGGGGCGAGAGCTAATCTTTTCAGGATTCTTCTTCGGAGGCTCTCTAATGCTGCATCCCAGAGGCTCTGCGTTCCATCATTCTGAGGCCAGGTGGCCCAGTGGGCAGCCAGGCCTGGAGGCAGGAGATGAGATGACCTCTCCCCCAGTTTGTTTACCACGGAGCCCCCAGTTTTGTTTACCATCAGGACCCCAGCTTCTGAAAACCTCCTCGACGGTCCAGGATGAGGCAGTTTAGCAAAGCCAAGCCAGCTGGCAGGTCTTCAGGTGGCTGAGAGGGATTTTGAAAAGGTTAGCGTTTATGGCTGCCGGGCCACTTTGCCAGAGGAAATTAACTCTATTCACAAGTTGCTTCTAGAAAAGGCATCCTGACATTCCCTCCTAGTGTTTGCCCTATTGTCATTCCTTTCCAAGGCAAGGGGAATCACCACTACCCCCACCCCCCGGAGTGGGGAATTTATAGTGGAATCTTTCTTTAGTCCCAGTCATCCATGGGGGAAAGGGGCTTCCACAAAGGACACTTAGAAAGTCCAAGAGAGGCCTGGAGAATGTGAGATTCTAAAGTATCCACAGTTTCCAAGGTTCTGTGGTCCTGTAATGAACTGGAGAGATTTTTTCAATCTGACGTCCTTAAGGCAAAAAGAAAAAAAAAAGCGTGTATCTATCTCTGACGTGCGGCTATACACGGGTGTATCCTGTGGCTTATTTTGAATGAAGTAGAAAAACAGTTTTATCCTTTTCATGCAGAAAAATCAAGCCTGTCCATTACAATCGTGCATCCATCTATAATTGTACCATCTTGCTGTTTGAACTATGGTCAATGTCAGAAAGCAGGCAGCTGAATATCAAATGTGGAGAAGAGATCTCAGGAAAGGGTGACCATCCCTGGGACAAGGGTTGAGTCTTGCAGTTATCTACCTAATCCAAGATGCTTTTCTGCAATGTGTTAAAAAGGATTAAAGGTTAAAAAAATAGCTCAGTCTATAAATACTCAAGTTCATGCAATGCTAAAATTGTCCATAGAACCTGGGGGATTTTGGCTGCAGTGAATGATTTCATACCAAAGTACTCTGGTATGAAAAATGCCCACTCCGTGGTTTTTCACTGTAAATTGTACAATAACTCTGCAAGCAGAAGTAGAATCTGCACACATAAGGCTATTGAAAACATGGTGGATTTATCCAAAGATGAGTTGAGGCTGACCACAAAGGTAAATCCAGTTCTTCAATTTAGGAAGTGGGAGTAGGGGGCACCCCAGGTTTTCTCTGTCTGTGAATAACCCGAGATTTCAGTTTCCAAAATGTCACTGGGCACCACGAAAGAAAACTTGATCTTGAACTTTGGTCAGAAGACAGGAAAGAAACACACAAAACCCCCCACATTTTCCAGTGATTCAGTTTCCAATGTTACTTTTTAAATTATTTTAAAATTCCTTTCTCTGTTCTGCTTATGATTTGGTGATTTGGGATCACTTAAGTCAGCGAGTTGTTTGGTTTACCCTTTTATATGTGGACCGTCTGGTCATACACAGACTCTTTCATAAACCACTTCATTCAGGGCAGACGTGAACCTCCCTCTCCAGCCACTTGCCCCCATCTGTACTGAATTGTAAGTTTATTTTCTGTCAGTATAACTCTGCAGCAGAGCCCTGTCTGGGCAATGTGCTGTCGAAGGCTTCCAGAGTCCTTTGTACAGTTGTGTATCTGTTTACAGTTCCCCCTTCTCTCTCTTTATGAATTTGACTAGCAAACACAACTGTGTTTGTTTGGATTTCTTCAGCACGTTCATGCGTTTCTTTCATGTTCTGTGGATGACATAACTTTGTGTATTTTCTCTCAGGGCTCCAACAGTGGAGATCTGGGTGTGGGACGTGGCACCTGGAAGAATGCTCATCTTCCTAAACTTCTCAGTTTTGAACTTGGCACACCCCGCCCCCTGCACATATATGTGCTTTCTGAGGGTTGACTTTCAGGCTGAGAGTTGCTCTTTCCAATGGGCGTGATGGCACGTGTGAACAGCGCCGAGGCCACTGGGCTCTCACCTCTTTCTTACATTCCCCAGAAGAATGGCTGTTGTTGGCCGGTCTGTTATCTCCCGCTGCTGCAGTAATCTTTTTCTTCCTTCTGTAGGCAATCCCAGGCCTTAAAGTAGACTGCCCCACTTCTCCATGCCCAAGCCACCTTCCTTGGCTGGCTCCTTTGTTTCTAGGCTTGCTGCCTCCCTCATTCAAAATCCTACATTAGCCTGTCCTCAAAAGAGCAATGCTGAGTTATGACACTCTCTGTGTGTTTTGTCTTTTAATATCGACTCTTCAAATTTGCATGATGGATAGAGCTAACATTCACGTGTTTGTGTCGATTTCTGGAGGATGCGGCACTATCCTTTGTGAAATACTAAGTTGGGAAACATGAAACAGAGATGAGCTGGAATGGTCCTCCCCACCCTTGTTCTGACCTCCGGTGGCTAGCTCCCTGGATGGCCTTGCTTGGAGCTGTTTTCCTTTCATGGTCAGCACAGCAGAGCTGACTGGCAGCTTTAGCACTGGGGACCTAGCTACCTAATAGGCTTCCCAGATAACCTGCCGGCAAGCCACGCAGTAGCTCCCTCATTTTCACATCCATAGCATGTTAATCATACCTTCACAGTTATTCACTCTGCCTCATATTATAACAATAGTTTACCTTGCAATTTACATATCACTTTACACATATTCATCCAATAACATATACTGTGCATCTGTTCTTTACACACTGTCTCCCCAACCAGAAAAGGGCAAACACCCCGTTTCCTTCCTTCCTCTCTTCTCTCTCCCCATTGCTCCCCAGCAGAGGATGGCATAATGAGGGGTCCATCAGTGCCAGTGGCACTGACTAATCTGAATCTCACACAGGACCCAGGGGAATGTGGATGAGGTGATTTGGGAGCCCCACACCAGCCCGAGCCACTGGACACACAGATTGTCAGTCCCTGTGACCTCATGTAGTCAGGAGCATGACGACCCGTGGCAGACGGTCCTTCTTGGGACTCGTGCCCTGGGACACTCCCAGCTCCCACTCTGGCTCCACGCAGCTCCCTCGGCCCCAACCTTTCATTGGATTCTACGATCTTGTTCTCAGGCAGACAAATCTGGCAAATATTTAGACAGAGTGGATATAAAAAGTGCTTTCAGCAGCTACCACTTCCTTTCAAGAATTGTTTGGCGAAAAAGAAAATATATATGAATAGTTCCCCTCACACTGAACTCAACAGGCGCCGGACTTGGGCCCCTCGATGACAAGGCTGACAGCCTCCCCTTTCAGCAGACTCTGTCCATGAGTTGTAAAACTTGGGCTGCTGGAGAGGGAAACACAGTCGTAGACGGGGCGGGAGCCCCTGAGGTGGGGGGATGGCCAGGGGTGAGGGGAGAACTGGAGGATAAACTTCACTTAGCCTCAAGATAATGAGCTCGCACATGGGAGGGAAGGGCACGCTGCTTGGGGTGCTTCCGTGGAGATGCTGAACCAGCAACTTGTGAATCAAAGTTGTCTCTACCCAGTTATGGATATTAAGCATTGGCCCATATTCTCAGGATCTAAAGTAATCTAAGGGGGACCTAATGGAAAGCAAGTGGTCAACTTAAAAGAAGGAAATGTGCTCCTCCTCTCTTTCTGCTATCTTTTTCAGGGTGTCGGCTTCATCGGCATTTAGGAAGTGTGGGTTCAATGGGTAGACGTGACGCAGTGGAACAGCGAGGGGAAGTCCTAGGAGCCATATTTGGGTGTAAAAGCTACTGTGTGACTCTGTTGGTGGTAGTGGTGGTGGTGGATCATAGTAAGATTTTTAGAGACTCCTAACACTGAAAAGACGATGTTCTTCCGTCCCATGTAATTCCAAAGAAAGGTTGTGTTAAATCATGAAGTAATTAGGAGGATGTTTAACCAAGTTTTGTTTTTACCATGAAGATTATTGTGATTTAAAAAAAAACACACACACAAAAATCAAATTCTTTCCAAAAGTGTTTTTCTATGTAACAGGTTCTCCTATTCTTTCGTTGCCACAAACAATGTTTATCTGCCCAACATGCTGCACCCAAGCACTAACCTGGCAGCTCGCCCTCTTAAATTGGCTGGTAACTTAAACTGGCTTTTCACCTCAGGCTGTATCCAGGTTCACCTTGAACCTCTCTTCCCTCCATCAACTTGCTCAGGCTGGATAAAATTAGAACCCTTACCACCTGTGTCAACCCACTGGGCTCCATCTATGAGCACATAACTATTACGTAGTTCCCGCACACAGCGCCCCATGGCCAGACACAGAGGGCGGAGTCCCATCTTCTCTCCACCCATGACCGCACTGACCTGTCTTGAAGATCTCATAGCGGAGGGAGAAGCCTGCCCCCTGCCGGGCGTAGTCGGAGGTGAACTTGATGTAGAGGACCGAGCCCGAGGAGATAATGGTGGGTGGGGCGATGTTCCCACAGTGCTTTCCCAGGAGGTCTGCGGATTCGCTGTCCCCATCCCGAATCTCAATGAAGTCATACCTAGGTACGGATGGCACAAAGGGGTACATATGAGAAAAGATCACTTTTCGGAGATGAAAAGGACTGTTTTCTCCCTCCAGCTCAGGTGCCTCCATCCACTTCTAGACATTCAGGTGTTTTGTATTCATCAAAGGGCACTTACGTTTGCTTGTAGAGACTGGCAAACATAGATATAGGAAGTTGCATTGCTTTCTGAAAGCCACACAGAATGAGCACCTCAGCGGATGGCTAGACTTTAAGGCCTTATCTCTTGCTCACATGAGAGCAATAGCATCATTCTATCAAATGTCTCAAATATTTTTTTCTTTGTGCGGTAGCACCATTTTTATTTCCATTATGATCTCTCTGAATCTTAGTCTTTTCTTCTTAGCTCTGTGTCTCTGCATGTTACTTAACCCCTTTGAGCGTCAATTTCTTCATCTGTAAGATGAGGATAAAAATATCCACTTCAGGGGATTGGGATGGAGATGGAATGGAAAAATGTAAGGAAGGTGCTAGGCACCGAGTCAGGCACATGGGGGCTGTTTCAGAGAGATTTGTTTATTTTCCTGCCTCTTCCCCAAGTTCAGTTCTCTCCTGGGTCATCTGCTCTTCTCTTCAACGTTTAGTGACAAAGACTCCCCAACCGTGGGCCACCTGCCTCCCTGAGATGACTCTGCGAAATTCACAGCAGCAGTGTCTATCTAGTTAACAACACGTTTTTAAAAGGAGTCAGCACCACGTTAGATAAGGCAATAAAAACCTTTCTCCAGGGGCTTCCCTGGTGGCACAGTGGTTACGAATCCGCCTGCCAATGCAGAGGACACAGGTTCGAGCCCTGGTCCGGGAAGGTCCCACATGCCGCGGAGCAACTAAGCCCGTGCGCCACAACTACTGAGCCCATGTGCCACAACTACTGAAGCCCGCGCACCTAGAGCCCGTGCTCCGCAACAAGAGAAGCCACCGCAATGAGAAGCCTGCTCACCGCAACGAAGAGTAGCCCCCGCTCGTGGCAGGTAGAGAAAGCCTGTGCGCAGCAACGAAGACCCAAATGCAGCCAAAAATAAATAAATAAATATTTTTTAAAAACACCTTTCTCCAAAAGCAGGGGGTGAGTCCCTGGGGACCCAGCATCTCTGAGCATATAACTATTAGTCTCAGCAAGAGGCAGATCGGGCTGCCTTCCCCACCCTGAGGCCTGAGTTCATTTCAGACAGAATGAAACTGGCCCGGGTTGGGGAAGACACCTCAAAGACATCCTTGGCTAGGTTCGCGGGACGGCACGCCTACTGCGCCATTTTCTGTGTACGGATATGCACACTTTCAGCTTCGGCGTGTGGTCTGGCAACCCTCACCGTCCCGCGTCTGTGCTCTTGTCTGGGCTCCCAGGGAATACTCCTGTCACAACTGTTGACGCGGAACATTTCTTCCCCACCAGCTCCCTCAAATTGCTGGCCACTGTACCATTATTTACTGAAAGCCATCCATCTCCCTCTCTCTCCCTGTTTATTTATTTTGCATCAACCTGTTAAAACAACATGTCCGAAATCTCTTCCTTTGGGGTAAAGACAGGGACTGGGAAGGCTACCCTACCTGGCATGTGCCACACACACAGGGTCTGTGGGAGCCGGTGGCCTGCAGGAGTGGCTTGTTTGAGCTGGCGTGGCCTGAGGCCGCAGCACCGCCCCTGGGAGCCGGACTTCAGATGGCTCAGCCACTTCCAAATAAATAGGCCTTCGCAGGGAGTATATGGAGTGGACCAGGGTTAGTTCATTCTTAAGCCCAGAGGGCTGGAATCCTACAGTCCAGAGAATCGCAGAAGCTGGTTAGAGGCCAGAGAAGAGGAGATGGCAGGGTTTTCCCCCAGGAGGTCTGGAGAGATGGACACAGATTGGGAAAGGCGGGGGTGGGGGAATCTGTTTAGGTCTTGTGATTTCAGTGTGGGAGATGGTGCTGACTTTGAAAATGTGCTTCCTCACTTCCAAAACAAGAGTGAAAAGACACTTAGTTTGTTCTCAAAGGAAATTCCCCCAAACCTTCTGGAAAACCCCTCCTTTTTATTTCCACACTGTTGGACAGTCACTCTCAGCTGAGTAGTGGTGATGCCTTCTTTACCAGGGTGCACAAAGGTGGAGAAGCACCTATATCCACGGAGCAGACATTACCCAACTCGCCTGGAGGAGCCAGTGTCCCCCCTAGCCCACCCCCATCCCTGAATTAGACAGAACAGGGTTTGGGTCCCAGCTCAGACTTATTAGCTGGGTCCCCTCAGGCAAGTTACTCAACCTTTCTGAGCCTCAGAAATGGGGAAAATAAGAGCAAAATAGGGATACTAGAATTTTTCTCCTAGGGTTTTTCTGAAATTTAAATGACCCACATCATGTATATAAAGTGTCCCAGCACGTGCTTCATGAGTGTTCACGGGGATTTGTTGTATTTTCACACCCATTTCAGAGGAGAAGCAGCTGAGCCATAGTGCAGAAGCGACTTTCCCTAAGGGACAGAGCAAGTGAGTAGAGATGCAGTATAAGAGGGAATGTACAGCTGTTCAAACATTTTGGAGGGCATTTTGGCAAAAATGTGAAAAGCGTTAATATGTACACACCCTTTAATCCTAGCAATCCCACTGCTAGGATTTTTTCCTAGGAAAATAATCAGACAATTGTGCAAAGATGTATATGCATCTTTGTGTGTATATATTTTAAAAAGCATGTGAAAAGTGAAAAGATGCTTTGTTTATAAACAGCATTGTGTCTAAACAGCACATTGTGTCCAACAGCAGTGGCGGGTAAATGAATTTTGGATATTTATAAAATGGAATACTCCACTGCTATAGTAAAAGTGCTATAGGTCTAGTTGTTTTATTTTTGCTTTTAAGGAAAAATGTCCACGATATATTGTTACGTTGAAAAAAAGTAGATTTTTTTAAAAGTATGCTTTAAAATATATATAAGTATATATATTTCCTTGCATATACATACAGAAAAAGTCTGAAAGAATATAGACTAAAATAGGGACTTCCCTGGTGGCGCAGTGGTTTGGAATCCGCCTGTCAATGCAGGGGACACGGGTTTGAGCCCTGGTCCGGGAAGATCCCACATGCCATGGAGCAACTAAACCTGTGAGCCACAACTACTGAGCCCGCGTGTCTAGAGCCCGTGCTCCACAACAAGAGAAGCCACCGCAATGAGAAGCCCGCGCACCGCAAGGAAGAGTAGCCCCCGCTCGCCGCGACTAGAGAAAGCCTGCGTGCAGCAATGAAGACCCAACGCAGCCAAAAAGAAAGAAAGAAAGAAATTTAAAAAAAAAAGAATATAGACTAAAATATTAACAGTGGTGAGATATATGGATGGTGGGATAATTTGTAATTTTTACTTTCTTCTATTATCTGAATTGTTTACAGCGAGCCTGCATTTCTTTAAAATATATAAAATAATGATACTTCCATAAAGAATTTTTTCCAAAGTAGAAGAGCTGAGAAAAATAATCCAGCTCTCAAAATTTTGCAGATAAAAAATACCATCGTCATCACGACAATCATCATCCATCTCACAGAATCACCGTAAGGGCTAAATAAGACACAGCTTGTTGGAGCACCTAGAATAATACCAGGGACATGGCCCACACTCAGTGAATACTTTAAAAACATTTTTTTTAAAGACGACCAGATAGCTCCAGTGTTTGTGTTGCCAATTTCTATAGGAAGGACCAAAAAAAGGCCCTGACATCCCACTGGCTTGTTCATCAGAAGAGGAGGGTTTTATCTGGTTGCCTAAACACCCGTGGAGTAATTTAGGGGATTAACAGAATCAGTGATGAAGCAAGTCTACCCAGCACATGTCATAGCTATAAACTTGCCTCAATTTACTCAAAAGATATACCACCCAAATCCTTTTGGGTAACGCGGCCAGCTGCAAATACATCCTTACATATCTACGTACACATATATAGTGAAGAGAGGCATTTTTGAAAAAGTTTCATATAAATCAATCATATCATACAGTTTCTCTCTGAGCTTGTTATTTATAAATTTTTATTTATTTATTTATTTATTTATGGCTGTGTTGGGTCTTCTTTTCTCTGTGAGGGCTCTAGTTGCAGCAAGGGGGGGGGACACTCTTCATCGCGGTGCGCGGGCCTCTCATTATCGCGGCCTCTCTTGTTGCGGAGCACAGGCTCCAGGCGCGCAGGCTCAGTAATTGTGGCTCACGGGCCTAGTTGCTCCGCGGCATGTGGGATCTTCCCAGACCAGGGCCCGAACCCGCATCCCCTGCATTGGCAGGCAGACTCTCAACCACTGTGCCACCAGGGAAGCTCTGAGCTTGTTATTTAAAGGACCCCTCTGGTGAGTCCTTTTGTGAAGTAAATAATCAGTCCTTACTTGAACTTCTTAGAAAAACTGGATTTTCCTATCCAGTTTGCTTGAGGGGAAAGCGACCCAGAGTCACAGTTTGGCAGCTAACACCCCCCTTCCCTTCAGTGTCGGGGTTCTGCCCTGTGGACAAGCCCCAGCTAACCACCAGGCCTTCTGGCTGGGGTTTTTGTATAAAGGGCATACTCCAAATGACATGCTGACTCCACGCAGAATGTCTCATTTACCTCCTGTGTGACTGACTCATTTGGGGAAATTTTTTCTTATCAGGGATTTGCTACAGCTGGAGTAAATCTCCTTAGAAATTTCAGTGTTGTCAGGTTCATTTGTGAAGACCTAGCGGAGACTTAGGAACTTTGTGGCCTTGGAATAGATCTCACTTTGCATCTAGCATCTAATCACCAGCATTTGTTTGGTAAAGGAATCTGGGCTGCAAACTCAGAGCTCACCCCAACGAGAGTCAAGTAGGATAACCTGAAAAGCCGTTCCTCTTATTCATTCTCTGGAAGGAAACAGAAACCCGCTCACAGACATATTAACTATTGTGTTTGCATTTCATTATTCCTAATCTCCCTCAGATGAAAAAATTCCTTTCAAAGCTTTAACACTACCTTTTCTTATTTTATTTATTTACTTTCCTAAGCTGAAGTAGCCATCTCTACTCCAGTTCTTTTTTCTCTCTAAAATGGTTCCCCGAGTGCCTTTTTACTTTTCTCTTCACAGATTCCGACATCTGTATGTTGAGCATTTGTCTAGAGAATGCTTTCTGTACTTTCTTTCTTGACTTCAAAGTCTTAATTTCTCTCCCCAAACCCACATTTTGGGCGTGGGAATCTTGATGGTGGAATTAATTATAAGAGTCCACAGGAGAGATATGAGAAAGCGGCAATCTCATCTCTTCTTCTCATCACTAGGCAGGCATGAAAAGAAGCTTTCTACTTTCCATAACTCTATCCACACTTGACGCTGCCCAGCAGGCCACCAAAGGCTGGGTCAGCCAACCGAGCTTGTGCTGGAAGATTTACCACGTGGAGGCCCCTTCTCCCAGGGCTGGATAATGTCTAACCCCATCCAGAGTCTACCTTTATGGATGTCACATAGAACTACTTGTGAGGGGATTTCTATATCGTAGGCAGAGTACTTAGCTGCTCCAAGGAAGAATGCTGTGCCCTTTCTATGGGATTTGTCTACACATCTAAGCACCTCTGCGCCCAAGTCCTGAAGCCATAAACTTTGCCAACCAGGCAATGCCTCCTCTCATGCTACTTGCATCATGAATGTTTAAGCCATTGTGTTTTGGACATGGCAAGTTCTTTCCAGCCCCTGGGCCTTTGCACTTGCTCTTCCCTCTGCCTGCAATACTCTTTGTTAGCTTTTGCTCTGTCTGGTACCTTCTCATTCTTCTGAGTGCAAATGTCACCTCCTCTGAGAAGGCTGCCCTGGTCACCCCATTTCAGCTGGCATGCCCTTATTTTCTACCTCACCACCCTCTCATTGCCTTTCTGGCTGTTACCATAACCTGTAAGGTTTTGTCAATGTACTTTCTTTGTTTAGAATCTGTGTCCTCCACTAGACAATAAGCACCATGAGGGTAAGAACCTCACCTTTTCACGGATGAATTTATAATACTTGCACGGTGCCCAGCACATAGGAGGGCTCACTAACTTTTTGTTGAGTGAATAAATGATTGAGGGACCTGAGGTTGACGTTACATGTTAAGAAGAATGAACTCTGCTTTCTGAGGGGTTCGGTCTGTTTTACACTCTGCATTTGTGCACCAACACACTCACTGAGCTATTCTGGCTGTATCTGGAAACCAAAATGTTGCCTTGTGACTTGAAAACATGAAATATAACATTTTGAGTGGAAGAAATATCTCAAATCATGCTGACAGCATTTTCTCTATTAGTGGCAAACAAATCAACTATAATTAAAATGCTGTCAAAGTGATTTGAGATTTTTCTCACACTTTCAAAGTTCCATATTTCATGAGTAGATTATCCAGGCCAGAGAATTTACCACCTCCTGGACTGCCTTTCTTACAGGAAGCTCAAAGACATCTACAAACACTGTCTTATTAATTCTTACATTAAAACCTGCAGGGACAACAGGAGGAAAAAACAACACTGTCATGGACAACTTTCTCAACAAAGAAGCTGCCTGAGATCCTAAGAGGCTGTGAGGTAGGTCTGCATGATGCTGAAGTTTCTGGTCAATTCAGGCCCAAAGCCAGGTCGCCTGGTCTCCAGCTTAGTAGGGACATCCAGCTTTTCTGGAGAAATCAGCTAGCTGTGAGGTCGGGTTTTTTAAGAAGCCAATTTTATTTCCTTGAATTTCTCCCTTTCACTGGTACCACTTTTATAAGAAGCTGGTATATCAATGAAAAGAGCTCCCATTTACTGAGCATTCACAGTGGGCTAGATCCTCGCTCCGTGTAGGCACTATTTCATTTAACCCTCACTTAATACACACCAGGCCCTGATATGATTACCATCCATTTGCAGATGTAGAGGCTGAAGCTCAGGGAGATTAAGTGACCTGCCCAAAGTCACACAACAAGGAAAGGTCAGAGGCAGGCTTTGCCCAGGCGGTTTCACTCCAGGGCACACTGACCTCTCCTCTGTCCTCTGGCCTCGTTGTTGCATGAAGATTGGAGAGCAGTGGGAATGCCAGATTGCCAGAACACTGTAACATTAGAAGGTGCCAGGTGCAAAGACACCTCTCCGTCTCAGTTAGAGACTTAACAGAATCTCACTCTTTTTATCTAGCTGTTTTGTTTAAACAAAGCCTGTAGGACTCGCCAAATTTAATAGACAAATCACCCATAGATGCAGTGAATAGATTTGGAATTCACGGTTTCAAGACTTATCCAGTAGAAATCCAGCTTGTAAGTGTTCAGATGGGATAACATATTAATTTTTGTAACTGAAGAATTTTTATAAGCACATATATACCCATATGTGAACATATGGTCCATTGGGTGAGAAAACAGTATCCTGTGTATTTATACGCTCTTATAGTATCATCTAGAGCACATATTTTTCAGCCCATGGATTTCCAGTAGGGTCCACAGATGAGTCTCAGTAGGTTGGGGAAACCCTACAATCCTACGCAGAAATTTTGTGTGTTTGTGTGTACGCACATTTTCCTAGGGAAGGGGTCTGGGACCAAAAAAAATTTTTTTTAATTGCACAGAAACGTATCTGTCTACTGGGGGGTGTGTACTCTGGGAAATGCAGTGCATGGGTTTTGTGGATAGACCCAGCTGGTTCCTGGCACATGCTAGTGGTATGATTTCAGGCAAGGCATTTATCTTCTCTGAGCCTCAGTTTCTTCATCTATAAAATGGAAATAATAAAACACCCCACCTTGTGGGATTGTTGAAAGTTTCGTGAAGGCATATACAGGCCCAGCACAGCACTGGATGCCTTAGAAAGTGCCTGCGAGGCACTGGTCATTTTGATTATTACCTGGGTTCTACAAAATAGGATGGCAGACTTGGGGGAGAGAAGAGTTACATACACACGATGCTTTGGAAACTGAACAGGTGAAGGTGAAATGAAAAGTAATAAATTTAGAGACCGTCTCAATGTTCCCCAACCTCAGTGCTATAGAGGGTGGTTTCGAAAAATCCTCCTACTGTACAAACCCATCAACAGTGTTTCATCACTTGAGTTTTTGAGAATTCGTTTCAGTCTCATGTTTCCGAACCCAGGCTATGGGACCAGCCAGCCAGGCTGGGTTCAAAACCACCTCCACTCCCACTCCCATTTGCTGGGTCTTGAAGAGCTAGGCACTCAACCTCCCTAGATTTGGTGAGTTAATGCACGTCAACAGCTCAGCACAGGGCCAGACACATAGTAAATGCTCAATAAATAAACGTTACTTGTTATTGCTGCTGCTGCTATCGTTATTTGTTGTTGTTGTCTAACTCCATATCATTATTATGTCTTACCTAACTTATTACCATTATTTGCTCTCTAACTCCAGGGACTCACACACCGCTTCGGTTTGTGTATTTGCATGGTGCCGAGTGCCTTCTTAATAGCGGCTGTTGGCACTTTCATTTTCTTCCTTTATTTCTTCCCATCCCGAATCTCTGATATTTTGAGCTTATTAGCAATCCCCTCACAGCCAGGGTCACCAGGGCTCTTTAGAAGGGAGGAAATCTGACCACCCAGCAAAGGAAGTATGCAAAGAGAACAACCCAAAACAAACTAAGGAGTTATTCCAAAAAACCTTGAAGGCAAGAAAATGGAAACTACAAACAACATCTATTTATAATTGCTGGTCGTTTTTCCGCAGAAGCCCTGGGATGATGGAGAGGGCCCGCCGGTCTCATTGTTCCTGGCGGAGCAGGCTGCCAAAAACGCCTCGCAACGTGAGGAAGGAGGCAGGAGGCCGCTCCAGACACCGTGTCTGATAAGTCTCACTGTAGATGAACTTACAGAGAATCAAGGGCACACAACAAGGCCTGCGTCACTTCTCCCTGACCCTCTGGCCAAACACCACTCCCTCCACTGACCGGCTCCCCAGCAAGCACATTCCTCAGGTCCTGAGGCCACAGATCTGCCCTGCTCCTGCAGACAGGCTTGGATGGAACGTATTTGCTTATGCAAGGAAGGATTTTCGAAGCAACTGGTGCTAATGTGAAGTTTAAGGCTTTGGGGCAGGCTGTTTTCAGCAGGGCTGTTGAGTGCTTCTTTCTGTCTGCTCTATGTGTCTATAAAATCCTCACCCTCTGCAGTCAGCTCAAAGGACCCCATGCTAGCATTTTGTAACAATATCAGGGTAGAAAGCAGATAAGAGTAGCCCACAATTTGTGTCCATTCACCACTAGGCTGGTGCTCAGATGGGAAGGTGAACTGCAGCAGGGCCAGAGACTTGCTGAATTGTTCTAAGCTGGCCTGGATCAATCGAACATGCCTCAGTTTGCCTCGTCTCATAAATGGCTACAGGGACCATGCCTCTGTGCCTCTCAGGGCTGACGGGTAAGGGCAGAAGGTGAGTGGAAGCCACTGAGGGGAAATCAGAGTACACCATTCCTCGGCCTGGTGTGCTGGCAGCGTTCCTGACCCTGGCTAGGTGAACGGTTCCCTCTGGGACGGGTGCTTACCAACCCTGGCTCCCAGGGGGTCTAATTGTGAGAGTGAATCATAACCTCTCCATCTGTCCGAAAAATGGGAGCCTGCTGGGAACGAGGTGTGCTGGGTACTAGGGAATCAATCACAGCATCGAAAAAGTCCTTTATGTGTTTTCCTGGGATCAAGGCTCCCAGTCGTTTTTCTATCCCCCTTTGCTGGCATCCAGCCTCCATAACAGAAGTCGGAAAATACAAAACTTGTCTGAAAAACGTGCCATGCGGAAATGCAAGCAGGGGACAGCTTGGGGAGTAGGTGGCAGGTGTGACGGGCCCTGTCCTTGCATTTCATTCACCCTGAGCTTCAGGTTACAGAGCTCAGAGGTTCTCCCCGGCTCCAGGGGCAAACTTGTCACTACTGTGCAAACCTGTCACTACTGTGCAAAAAGCACAGTGGTGTGGAAATGATGGGCCTGCACTAACGCCCAAGCAGGAAGGGGCTGCTGCCACGCCAGGGTAGAGACTCTGAGGCCAGCGCTCGCGGGCCAGTCAGCTGGGACTTCTTCCACCTCTCAAACGGCTGCTGGCTGTGTTCTAAAGGCCCCGGGGCTGTCAGAGCAAAAGCAGGCCTGTCCACGCAGGACACGTGAAAGCACTCGCCTCTCCCCATCATGGAAACGCCCCTCTGTTCCGAAAGAACCAGCTGCCGTTTGGGGGTGGGGGGAGTAGAAGCTGTGAAGGTTCAGAATGTTGGATGCTCTTGGCTGAAGCCTCAGTCAGACCAGAAGGAAAGATGCCTAGAAAGGACACCAGCTCCTGCAAGAAAGGGAAACAGATTGCAGGAAGTCTCCTCACGGGATGGGAACGGTGTGAGTCAGACCCTAAAGGACTTTTATTTATCCCACAGCCAGAGCAGGCTGTTTGCTCTGCGTGCAGAGCTGCTGGCTGGCGTCAAGGCCACCTCCTTGCGGTGGTGGCCGGCAGGGTCCTCACAGCGTGGGGAGGGACCGTCAGCGCCAGGGAAGAGCTCTGGGGGCCGCACAGGGAGAAGAGCCCTTGCGGGCAGTAGGGCAGTAGAGACCAATCCACCCCCCACCCCACCCCCGCAGAAGAGGAGTCAGTACCCCGACATTTAACCCAGCAGCCTGCCCGGAGGCTGGGACTAAATCCTGTATCTGCTTGGACCTCAGTTTCCCAGCAGATAAGACCAAAAAAATAATGATACTTTCTTACCCTCTTACTGCTCTCAAAGGGATGACGCAGGGATAAATCACTTTGAACATTTAGATGAAAGGTGCTCTATAAACCCGAGGTCTCATCAACTGTTAATTGTTACGGTAATTATTTTAATGATAATAATGATGATAATGGGCGGAGGGGGTATGGGGCGGGGACGAAACGTCCTACCTTGAGACCAAGAAAAACCCTCCCGGTAAAGCCCGCGGCATGGATTCCTTCCGCTCCTAGGTCCCAACCATCTCTTTCAAACTGCCAGTTCCTGGGCTGAAATATTATTTACTCCTTTCCTTTCCAACAAAACAATGATTTGTTCCACCGTCTTCCCTCTTGCTCACTCCCCGGTGTGTCTGGCTTCAGCCTGACAGCTCAGCCCTGGGCTGTTTACAGGCCTCGCTCACCCTCCACGACTCCGGTGCAGCTCCACTGACACTAAAGGCAGGAGAATTCTCTCTGTGTGAGGAATCAATTACTTCCGCTGACACTCTATTACTAGCCCTCACATCTTCGGATTCCAGACGGAGAGTGAGGTGATGGGGGAATGGCAGGGAATCTGAAGAGGATGGCGAGGGGGGCTGTGCGGGACAGGGGCGGAGGTGGGTGACAGGGAGGCAGAAAGAGACAACTGACTGAGAGGCAGGCCTCCAGCTTGCATTTAAAGACACAGAAAGATCTCTCTCCCTCCTTGACTGCCCTGTCGGCATCCGGAGGTGACCACGTGGCAGGAAGAGGCAAAGAAAAGGAAGAAAGAGAAAAGAAAAAGAAAAGACTTGTCAAGTATATCTAAGGAAATCAGAGAGGCCCCAAATACCTAAGCCTTGGGACAGCAGATGACAGCTCTGGGCACAAGGACACAGGTATACGAAGGCAGATTTGGGCAGCAGGCTTCAAACCCCAGCCCTACCATTACTATCTGTGTGCTTTCTCTGGGCCTCAGTGTCCCCATCTGTTAAATGGGAATAACAGCAGTACCAGCCCCAAAGCATTGTTATGAGAGTAACACATGGAAAGTTCTTGGTGTAGTAGCACCTGACACCTGTCAGTAGCTTAATAAATATTTGCTATTATTGTCCAACCGACAATCCCTCCATACCACCTACAAACATGCGATGGAGCCCCTAATGGGGCAGAGCAGAAAAATTTATAGAGACTGCCAAGATGCTTGGCTACAAAGCCAGGGAAAAAGCATAAAAAATCATGTGAATTTTCCTTTATCATGTGGAGTTTTTTGCTGCCCTCCTAAACCTAAGCCCAACTCACACTTCTTCTTTCTTCTTCTTTTTCAAGTTTTATTTTGAACCAGCTAACATTTTTCAGGGATTTTCCTTCTAGGAAAAAAAATTTTGATTATGTAAATTAAATACAACCATCTACTCTGCAATCAACTGAGATGAGTTGTGAGGTGTAGGTCTCATAATGAAGGACGATTATGGAAGCTCTTTTCTAGAAGGAAAGACAAGGGCAGCTAATTTTTTTTTTTTCTGGGATGATTTATCCAGGCAAAAGTGGAAGAATGGAATTAAATATTCTGTTGAGTTTCTCTTGATCCAAAGGTTTCAACTGCCCTGCCACTAAAAAGGACAAAACAAAGAGAATACATTTTTTTTCTAAAGGACTCATGACTACCGGAAAACACACAAATCCCCTTTTAGAAAAATCTAATTTCTCTACTTCATCTATTTCCTTCTCCTGTTTATGCCCTCCACACCCAGAGCTCCCACTGAATTTCTTAAGACAGACTCTCACCCGGTGTAATTAGATGGGAGAATTACATGGAGCTACATGGGGTGAGATGCTGGGCCTCTGGGACCTCTGGGTTCAGAGAAGGTGCCAGGCTTGAGAGCCAGAACAAGTGGGATTGTGTACTAGAAAATCTCAAGGGATTTCCTCAGTGAGAAGATAAAAATGCATTGTTAGGAAGGACATCCACAGTGAAGCTTGCATTTGGAGAGTTGGGATTGCAACATCACATATTTAAAAACAAACTGCCAAAAATAACCGTTGTCCCAACTGCTTTTTAACCTTGGTAGGCGGAGAAGAACAATCTGCGGTGTTTCCCCCACTTCTTCAGCGAGCTAAAGTGCTGGGTGGAGTCCTTGGTCAAGGCTGGTGAGTGTGGGGTTGGCTGCCAGCTGAGCTCGAGGCAGCAGGACTGTTCCCGTTTATTGCACCGCGTACCTGGAGGGGATCTGTTTCTGTCATTAGCAGGGCTGCTGTGATACAGAAAAGTATTGCTGCTCATTGGTTCCTTGGGGGAATCAGAATATTTCTGTGGCTGAGCAGGCAGTAAATCTGTAACAATGTCATGAGTAATCAACCTGAGGGTCTCTCCTGAGTGCAAGACACCCTCTTGAACCACACAGAGCTCTCACTCTGCTCTGAGTTCCAGAGACTCAGGCGGACACCAGCTGAAGCCACACGTCTAATTGGGCATTGTGCCCTCCTGCCCTCTGTTCGTAGGAGAGATGTGTGTTCACAGGGAGTCTTGTGTGGGAGTAAACTGACGAGCGGAGCTTAATGCAGAGTGTTACCCGGACTTTCCCAGGCCATACCACCCTTTCAGGCATTAAATTGGGGAGGGGGGGTCCCTGGATATAGGGTAAGAAACTCTCTGACCAGGGAGAGTGGGACAGCAGAGAGTCCCCCTCATCTCACTCTTTCCTGCTCCCTGACCACAGCCCCTCTCTGAGATGCTGGAAGTTGTCTGGCCAGGAAATAAAGTTAAATAGCATTGCCCAGTCATCTCTTCACCGAGAAGGGGGTTTGTATCAACAAGCCACCAGGATGGCCCTACATTACTGTGGTTCCTGAAGACATCAAATTCTCTCCCCTTCTTGCCTTTGACATGATGCTCTCTGCCTGGGCCACCAGCCCTACCCACATCCCCTTTGCCTGGCTAACTTCTTCAGGATCAGTGCAGGCATTGCCTCCTCCAGGGAGCCTTCCCTGATCTCCTCAGCCAAGGGTAGATCCCAGGGCTCATAACATATCCCCGGTCAGAATGCATGGTGTTGGTGGAGGCAATAGAGCATGAGAGTAAAGAGCTCAGGTTGCAAAGTAGTGTGTTCTGGTTTCAAATCCCTTCTCTGCACTTTTTTTTATTAACATCTGTATTGGAGTATAACTCCTTTACAATGGTGTGTTAGTTTCTGCTTTATAACAAAGTGAATCAGCTATACATATACATATATCCCCATATCCCCTCCCTCTTGCGTCTCCCTCCCATCCTCCCTATCCCACCCCTCTAGGTGGTCACAAAGCACCGAGCTGATCTCCCTGTGCTATGCGGCTGCTTCTCACTAGCTATCTATTTTACATATGGCAGTGTATGTATGTCCATGCCACTCTCTCACTTCGTCCCATTCTCTGCCACTTTCAAGAGTGCAAACTTGGGCCAGTTGCTTACCTTCTTTGAGCCCAAGATTCTTCATTTGTAAAATGGGAAGAGTAACAACGACTTCCCATTTCACCGTTTGTCGCAAGGACCAAACGCGATGATGCATGTAAAGCACTTGGCAGTGTCAGGCTCATAGGTGATGCCCCATATGTGGTAACTTTATCATCAGTAACCACACATTTTTTTACTTGCTCCCTCCTTCCAAACTCTAAATTTCATAGGGTCAAAGAGTACGATCTACTTACTCATCACTGAATTCCCAAGGCTATCATCACGCTTGGCACATAGTAGATGTTTAATATCTAGGAAGGAATGAAGGGTCTATTGCCACTTTGCTGATGAAAGACCCAGCCACAGAGCGCGTAGTCACTTCTGTGATCCCGTGTCTTATCTTCCTGCTGTCATTATGTCACATCACAAGACGGATGACTAGGGAAGACACCTCTGTTGACCTTCCAGTGTGGGTTCATGCCACGCTGACTTACATCCTGGCAACTCAGATGTAAAAATCTCACTGACACAATCATCTGCATGCCCCTGCTCAGCCCCCTCTAGGACTAGGCACCTTAGAGGGTAGAGGTGAGACACATGCGGTCCGTGCCCTTAGAGAACTTACGTGCTCAGAACACGGGATGACCACGCACGAACAAACAGCAAGCAAATCAAGGCAATATGCAACGCTTGGGGAGTTCCGAGTAGGGGGCCCTAAAAGAGAGCTGGAGGAATCAAAGACTCCCAAGGGGGAATGGAGGGGATCGTGCCGTGGGGCACTGGAGGGGAGAGGGAGGAGGGTCTGAGCCCCGGCCCTCACAGGGTCTCCTGCAGATGTAAGGTTGTACGCGGAGGATGTTTATTGAGCACAGGGAATCTTCGCTGGCCGGCTGGGGAAGGGCCCGATTACTGAGGTCTGGTATGTTCCCTCTGTTTCCTGTAGTCAACTTATCAACCTGGGAAAGTGCCCCCTTCCTAAGATAGCATCCCCTACTTTGGGAGAAGCACACGTATCTTCTAAGATTTAGAGAGCTCCTCTGGTCGTAAATAAACACAAGGGCTCTTTGTTTATCCGGCACACTTAGCTAGAGGCCGAATATCCCCCCAAACCTCAAATATCCAGAATGTGGGTGGGGCGGGGTGGGGGGATGGTTTCAGAAGAAAAGACGGTGAGCAGCTCAACTAATGCCGAGGACTGCATGCACTGATGCCCTTACACTCTGCCCCCGGGAGAGCGCACTAGGACGCACTCCACTATGAGCGTGGCCGACTAAAGCAAACCAGACGTGCTGGCCCTGGGACTGCACCGGCCTGGGAGAAAGCTTAGACCCCAGGACTAAACACTTCCCAACAGACACCAAAACCTCCTGCAGCAAAATCCATACCCACAATAAAAGGGTAAAAAGAGGGCAGAGGGGTATACTCATAACAGAAGATGACAGCAAGAGTACTGATAGAAAAAAGTCACACATTCCCCCAAAGTACAAAGATGCTAATAACCCAGTTGCGAATTTATCGTGTATCTACATAAACAAGAGACTGAAATCTCACAAAGTAGTTACCATTGTCCAAGTTTTGCAGATGAGGACACTGAGGCCTGGGAAGTTTAAAAGGTCAACAAAAACTCATATCTAAATACCCAAACATGACATTACCCAGCCTCTGTCACAAAAAGTCCAGTTTAGAATTAGAAGCCTGAGTCACTGAGAAAAAGTTGACTCACCTTAGCATTAATTTTGTTTAAGAAGACGAGGAAGCGTGGCACATGATTTAGAATGTTCTTAGTCAGAAATCTTTCTAAAGAGGAACTTTTGGAACTTTATAGGAGTATGTTTTAGAATCTGGAAACGTCAATGAGGCATGGTAAATGAGATTTGTTGTGCTGAACATACACATGAAGTTATCAGTATAGGTTTCTATGTGGGTTTTTCAGCCTAAGAAATGTTCTCTCAAGTCTTCCTAGTGGTTTTCGCACTTTCTGAAGCATGTTTTTCAAGATATCCATCCGGAAATAACCAGTTCTTAAAAGGACCTAGACTCTTGATGCTGGTTTTATTTGGGCCTCCGGGATGGGGTGGGATGCTAGGCTTGTGCGAGGGCTCGTGAATAAGCTGTGTATCGTACGCAGGTGGGTGTTTTCAAGAATACACATATTTTAGGTCTCAGAAAGGGAGAAAAGAATATTCAAGTTTGCATGCATATGCTCCTAAAGCCCTAAGGTTCAGCCACTTGGCTGATGACTCAAGTGAAAGGCAGTAGGCACGATGCTCTTCCCCACCGCAGGGAATGAAGTGGCTTCTCCCTGTTTGCTCAGATGGCCCTGAGTCCTGCCCTTTTGTCCCTCAGCCACACCATCGTGGCTGGGCCACAGCGGTTTCTGGTTTCTGCCTGCAGTCGGTGACTAGGCCTCCGAGCAGCCTATGGGTGCTGGGGCTTGGATTCCTGCAGATGGCCAGAGGGAGGAGTTGGGAGCTCACTGCAGATGGTGGCCTCGGACTGTACTGACTCAGGCAAAACTGGGGCTGGTGAGTGAAAGTTTCCAAGCAGACGGCAGACTTAAATGGAACAAAATTAGCAAGTGACGGTTAGGGGAAAAGGTCTGCCTGTCTGGGGTTTATTCACCAACGGGCTCCACCTTTAGGATGTGGATTTCAAGGGACAGGGAGCCAAAGGCTTAGGGGCCACCGGCCAGTCTAATCCTCTCATAGCAGGACCCATTCCCAGGTCACGGGGCCATCTTTGCAGTTAATCCTGCACAAAGGAAGAAGAGGGGAAAACAGAAAAGGGCAGGCATGCTGACCACTGCCTTTTTTGCACAGCGGGGCTGGGTTTTTTTTTTTCCCTGACGTTCTTACTCATTTTTCTTTCTGCAGGGGTGTTGCTGCTGCAAGCTCTCCTCAGAAGGACCTTTGGGCCGTTTTCTCTTGGTAGGTATCTACCCTACGGGCCTTGAGAGTCAAATCCAATTGGAAACATGCGCCGAAATGAAAGGAGAAAGGATGCTAATTTCCTTTGATAGTAAGTGCTTTCCAACCCCCTTGGAAGGCAAATGAGAGCGGGAGAGAGGAGGAACAGGACAGAATCTTCAGGACTTCAATTAGATGAACTGTCCCCTTCACAAGAAAGTGAAACAAGGCAGTGGGGGAGGAGGAACCCATTTACCCTGAATGCAGATGGCAGTGAAGACTGTTGAAAATACCTTGCAGGGTGAGAGATGGAGAGAACCGGATGTGTCTTTCTAAGTAGAAAAATTAATGAGAATGAGAGAGAAATGGGGAGTGGAGGAGAAATGGGGGAGGGTACGAGAAGTAAGGATGAGGTTAAGTAGCAGAGGCGTGACCCCAACAGCATCTTGCTGACACTTTGGCACTGGGGCAAAGAGACTCCAGAAAGATCCTTTTCTGACCTCCCTGAACTTTTCGGTTCAAGCTGGAAGCATGGAATTGGGGGAGTGGGGAGAAAAACAAGAAGCTACTTGGTATAGACGGTAAGTACCAGAAACTTCAGAATAACCTTGTAACTTACCTGCTTCCCCTACTCCAACTCCTGCCAGAGGCAACGTCTTGGTTCCTCTGTTCCCAGTGGCTTCAGAGACCTTGTGCTCGCTCCATCCCTGGGGCTGAGTCCTGAGGGCAAGGGGTACGCCACAGCCCCAAACTGGGCAGGAACATGTTTCCCTGGTCTTTTGTGCTTCCAACATGTTTTAAGTCATGCTTACCAGCTCCTGAGTTTTCCCTTCCAAAAGCATGCCTTCTCTCTCTGCCACTATGAATATACATGAGATGACCTCTCAGCAATTTTCCTGGGAGATTTGCTGGCATAAGCATAACAGATTTTGGCCCTCCGTTGAGACAGGTGATTAGTCAAAGTTCTCTGAGCTCAGACCCAAGCTCTCAGTACATCACGCTTCAGTCTGTGCCAACCTTCTGTAACCCAGCCAGAGGCACCAGAAGCCTTATACCTTATAAAGAAGCTCTTCTAACAGAAATTTTTGGTAAAGTTCACTGGCAGGGAATTGGCAGCCTTGAGGTGCTATGCAAATATACACAAGGCTGTGCATTTAACTTAGACAAAGAGGAACTGATTAGTTACCCTATGTCATCCATGGAGTCAAGAGTGGATCTGGGATTATAACTCCATCTTATGACTCTTTGTCACATGAGGCGTCCACCCGGGAAACCCTTCGGTTTTCAACAAAGACTACCTCTTGTTAGGAAAAAACCATTACGAAGGTGCAAAGGAGTCCTAGGAAGATAACAGTGACATTGACTCACTGTGCCCCCTGATCGAACTCTGGTTAAAGAGGAGCCCTGCTCCCCCCCACAAGGCAGCACGGGCCCAGACCTAGGCCTGCTCCCTTGGACTCCTCCTGCTAGCTGATCCCTTTATTAATTTTTCAGTCCTCACAATGCTTTGGTCACAAGGAATGCTCAGACTGCTTATTAATCACAAGGGGCCACCGAACACCCATCAGAGCAGTGGCACGTTCTAGGCACTCGTTTGGAGCAGGATATGATCGTGGGCACATTCTATCCTGCATAGAAAACTCTCACTTTGGTTTCAGCGAGGAAAGACCTTAAGACGGAGCCCACTAGACAGTACAAAGGGCCTTCACACTCTTGACATTGCAATGCTGCTTCCTCCCTCACCTTAACGTATAGGGACCTTGGTGTTAACATGGTGTTTCTTTTTGCTTCCTTTTTTTTTTTTTTTTAAATATTTATTTATTTATTTATTTATTTGGCTGCGCTGGGTCTTCGTTGCGGCATGCGAACTCTTAGTTGTGGCACATGGGATCTAGTTCCCCTGACCAGGGATGGAACACGGGTTCCCTGCATTGGGAACGCAGTCTTAGCCACGGGACTACCAGGGAAGTCGCGACATGGCATTTCTAAAGCACTCACAGATGTCTAAATGTCTGCTTGGTCTCTCCTAAGCCACACATTTCCAAGATGGAAGGACCAACGTTGTGAGCCCAGCTGAGACACCTCGGGTGACTTAACTTCTCTGGGCTTTGGTTTTCTCATCTGCAAAATAGAGGTCATAACGGCACCAACTTCCCAGGGCCATTGTGAGAATTGAATGGATTGATATTTACAAAGCAATTAGAAGAGTGTTTGTTAGATAAATCCATAGCACCTGCTTTGAGACTCTAACCTGTACAGCACAGATACCAAGAATCAATGCGAATCTCAGACCTGCCAGTACAGACTCAGATTTTTAGCTCTCTTTCTATAAGGAAACCTGCTGCTGCTTCATGAAATAACAGCCTGACCCTCCACGGCTGGATACACAGGAAGTCTCCACTTGGGGATCTGGCTACTGTTTTATTAAGGAAGCTGCTGGAGTTCCTACATGTGGGAGAGGCAGTGGAAATGGGGAGATCTCCAAGGGGAAAGTCAATCTTAAAGTCAAGAGCTGGCGCTGTGTACTCCCCCCACCACCCCCCCGTCCCTATGTGGAATTCTCCTCCACTGCCAGCCTTTGAATTTAGGGTGTATTCTTTACACTCTTCACTCAGGAAGGCGCTTTCCTCCATACTATGGGATCAACTAGGCTTTTATTTCCACTGAAAGAAATAAATCTCTTGAGGTTTCCCTCTGGGGCCAGGATCCACCACTGTTCAGCAGGTCCTAGGGCCAGGGGTGCTGCCATGAGGCGGCAGGCATGGCAGAAGCCTGGGGAGGCGGGTGGGGGTGTGTGTGTCTCGTGGATGTACATGGCACAGGATGGTGCTTACTTGCAGTCGTGCTTCTCGATTTCGAAATGAGGGTTGAAGTTGAGGACAATCTTCTGGTTGGGTTCGGGGGCGTAAACAATCCACTCACAGTTCTGGTGGGATGGATAATCCTGGGGGTACCCCGGGGAGGTGATATAGCCAGCATCTTTGGAATTCAAACGACCTCCACAGGGTTGGTCTGGAAGAGAAGGCACACGAAGTAAAGAACTTCAAATATGTTACAGTCTGTTTTTTTTTTCCTTTCCTTGTTTCTCCTCTCTACCAGTGGCTGATTAAAACAGTTTTACAGACCTTTTATGGCAGTCCAGAAGACTAACCTACTTACTCATTCAGTGGAAGAGATTATTTCAGCTCATCCTCCCCCCTACTCACCCAAACCACACACACGCACACGCACACACACACACACACACACTCGCCAAATGAAAATATTCCAGAAGATGCTCATAAATATTCCCAATTACATGGGCTGAGATTTTAAAAAACCAACAAAGCTGCAAACTTAACATGCCTCCCTGCCTGTTCCTGTCTCCCCTGCTCGGCCCATCTTCTCCTCATTCAAACCTCGCATCTCTATCTTTATCTCATAAATCCTTCATGTGATTTGGTGTCCCCCAGCCCAGCCCAGGCAGCCAGAAGTAAAGACTCCGGGAACTGACAATAGTGGTTTTGTGGTGCCGACCCACAAGTGAGCCTGGTAACAATTACATGTGATGCGGAGGAAGCATTTTCAGTTTTGGGCCAGAACAGGCCCTGGAGGGTGATTTCAGCTTTTTTTTTTTTTTTTTAAGAAAGAAAAAGCAAAACCCCCAAACACTTAATTCCAAATACACCACAAATTTGATTTATTATTTCATTATACACTGAGTGGAAAAATCTGCATTAGAGAATCCACTGGCTCTGACCTCAGAGTTTTGACAAAAGTGCTTTGTGCTGAGTGGACGCCTGTGTTTTCTCCAAGCTTTTTGCCGCTGTCCCTCCTGCCTGGTCACCACCACCAGAGTGTGCTGCTGCTTTGTCCAGTGGTGCCAGCCTTGGAAAGGAGGCTGCAGGGCAGTAGCTGCTCCCCTCCCCCTCAGCAGTGCCCAGCTGGAGGTAAACAGCTTCATGTGGGCCAGGAGGGAAGGGGGCGATCTTCAAAGGCAGAAGAGGTGGGTGATGACATTTGAAGCATCTCATATTTGGGAGTGAAGCTCTGTCATCCCCAGGAGGGGTTCCTGGGAAATGGAGGGGTTTGGCTTAATACCACGGTAGAACAGAAGATGGGAAGGCACAAGAGACCTGGAAATATTCAGAAGCCTCTCGGAGAACTTCCTAAGATGTGTGCCTCTCTTAGCATCAATCACGATTTAATATCGCCATCTGCATGGAACAGCACGGGGTCCGTGAATTATGCATTCTGGCTCAGCAGCTACCCTACAGGATGGGGCTTTCTCCTGTGCTCACTCTTTGAGGGAAAGGGTCATGCATTTTTTAACTCTACAGGTGCACTCTCCTATTCCCCGTGTCTGTTGGCATTACTGTCGTCCAGACCTCTGCTTTAGATTACCAGCCTGACAGGCTTTAAACGCATAAAAGATGGGCACACTGCACAGTGATGGTTGGGACACACAAATCCACACAAGTAGCCTTTCAGGCATCACGCCTCTAAGAGCTCAAACTGTGCCGCGTTGAGCTGCCCAGAATCTAATGGATTCAGGTTCCATTTCCTACTGGGTGGAAAACAAAAGCAGGCCATTTCCTCTGGTTTGCAGAGACCACATCATCCTCTAACTAATGACCCCGCACCCTCCCCAGTCCAGGAGGACAATGGGCCCAGCCTTCCCACCCAGACAGAGATGAGGCCAGCAGTTAAGCCGGTTGCCGCCCGTTCCTCTGCAGTCTTTCCAGGTGCCCACACCACTCCGCCATGCTGGGCACCCAACGACTTCCAGCAAGTCAAACTGTGGCCCGTTGGTCCTGGTTCGTGGGCGTGAAATAGGGCTGAGAGTGGTGGCCCTCTGAAAAGGCTGAGGTGTGGGGATTTAGATCACCAGCTGCTCGGACCAAGCTAACGGGAGAGGAAACTTTCTGCTGGCTACAGCTCCTCTGCCAGCTGTTTTGCTGAAAACTGCAGCCTTGCCACCAACTCACCCCAAACCACATTTTTCACCTTGGAAATCATCAGATGGAATCTGAGCTGAGCTCCTGTTTTGTAACCAAGTCATCCAAACTCCTTCCTTCCTTCTTTATCCCTTCCCTGCTTCCCTCCAATCACTCTTGAAAGAACTTCTCTCCCTCAGTTCCCTGCCCCACCCCCCCAAGTTTAAGCTTTTAGTCATTAGACCAGGCACACGTAATCAGCAATAAAGACAGGAAACTTCCTCATAGAAAGGTTTCATTTCTCACCCACACCAGGAGTAATCATTTCCCCACTTAAAAAAAAATTAAACTATATATATCCCATAGCAGAGAGTCTGCATTTTCAGCTGTTAAAACTTAACCAAAGGAAAAAGGAGTAACCCCTTTCTTTTTTCCTGTTCTTTCTTTATCTGAAGAAAATCAAGGCACTTATTAAAATATTTAAGAACTCATTAAAACATCTGCTTTGCTTGCGTGTAGTTAGCCTTTTCAATATCCAAACATTTATAAACTCACACTCTTGTTTAGATGGCACTCACACTCAGAAACACACACAAACATAGATATCGAGCATATATCCGGTACATATGCATATTAGAAATTCACACTTTAGTCCTGTACACACTTTCACACCCTCTCATAAAATATCATACATCATTTGCACAGACATATATCCACCAAGATAAATACTAGAATTTCTGTCTCTATTTTTCTTGAAGAGAACTGAATTCTTGAAATCTATCATCAGTAAAAATTGTAAAGAAAACACACTTAATCCTTCTACACTTCCTCTTAATAACTGATCTTTCATTTCCAGGTTTGGGGACCCTTCCATTTCTGAAATACAAACATGCCCCCAATAGAAATGAGCTAGACTTTCTTCTGAAGAGCTACACCATCCGGGGCTTGGGAGGTCTCTGTCAGTTTCCAAAAGGAACAGCATAAGTGCTCTCTATCTTGTTTCAGAGGAGTCCAGCCCAGCCAAAAGGGGGCTGAACTCAAGGGCAAACGCCTTTAGGCCAATCTCCACATACAGAAGGGAAGCTGACCCTGTTGAATTTTTAGCTACTGAGCCTGTTTGGCAAGTTGACAAGAGACTGACTTCTTTCTCTATTTTGTGAAAACCTTTCACCTGGGGCAAATTCACTTCCCAAAGAGAAGTAGGCAAAGCCAGGCCTGGACGGTTCAGAGCGGGTTTTCTCCTACATCTGGGAAGGAAACCTAAGGGATGGGCCAGGTCAGGTCAGATAAAGAGGCCCACGGATGAAAGGATTCAAGTGACACCTCTAGACATAATTTGAAATCAAGGGAATGCTAAGTTCTAAAGTCACAAAGGCCTGATTTTTCCCCCATAATGACTACTTAGGTGTTTTAATTTGACATGTAAAAGGTCAGATTATTTCTGACCTTCATATCTTTCTGTCTCTTTTTTTGTTTGTTTTTCTCACATGCCCTTGTTTGCTGGTGAGCTAAGCACCATCTGATGCTGCCTAGGGGTAACCTGGCCCGGGATCAGGTAAAGGGATACTGGACCCATCCACTTACAATTCTAAGGCCAGTTTCAGAAGGAACTCACCCTCCTATAGAACCCAATTTAAGACGAAGCACTGGTTCCTTCATAATATATGATATTTAGGAAGTACTTATTAAGAAGGAGTAACAGATCTTCTTTAAAAACCTGGTCTGACTCCTAAGGAAATTCAGCTGGAGTTGTTTTAAAGAAACACTGGATGGCCAGGACTTGAAAATAATCAGATTACAATGGCTTACTTCACGATGGCCAGAGACACCAGGTGACAGCAGCAGGCAACAGGCTGTGGGGCTGTCCCACAGTAGAAGAATCGGATCACTCAGTTTAGCTGACCTGAAAGTAAAAGTCCTTGGCAAAAACAGGAAACTTAGGCTGGCTGGATACGGGATGGGAGAGTCAGGTGATGTCAAAGGTGGGTCTGGGGTAAGGGGACCAGATTACTAGGAGGGGAGGGGGGCTGACATTAGCAAGAAGAGGGGATGCAGCACGTGGACTCTCAACTCCCTGTGACCTTCCTGTGTCTCAGCTTCCTAAACTGTAATTCAATGAGAGGACTGAATTAAGTGTGTAGTTTTCAAAGTTATTTTTAGAAGTGTTTGTGTTTTCCTTGATCAGAACTCTATCCAGAACTCCAATGTGCAAAGCAGCTAAAAGTGGAGCTCTTCTTGGGTGTGGGGATGGAGGGTGACCAGAATCAGTGCAGTATCCCCGCCACGAAGTCCCTCCCCTCCTCTCTGATGGGGCTTCTCTGTAAGAACATCAGGACCTCCTGGAACTGGGTTTGAAACCCACTAAATCTCAGTTCCCTTGTTACTTTAAAATGCCATAGAAAAGAGAAAGAAGAATTAGAAGACATCAATTTCATATATATACCTGAGGGCACTTGGTGGAGAAAAGCAGTCTCATTCCCCCAAAAATAATACGCTTTATTTACTTTATAATTTATCCTTTATTCACAACACAATCCCATCCTGTTCCTATTTCCACAGCATTGTTTTTAGTTAATTATTGGTAGCAAGGAAAAGAAGAAGCTCTTTCTATGATTTTAAAAGAGGTAAGTTTTGCCACTTAACTAGTAAGAAGCCTTGTATTCAAGTATGGTCTCCCCACTGACAAGCTGTGTGACCTTGGGTAAGTTAGTAAACAACTCTGAGCCTTTGTTTTCTCATCTATAAAATGAGGGGAGTAGTTCTAAAGGTCAGTTCCAGTTCTAAAATTCAAAGCCTGTATAATGAGGAGGGAGTAAAAATCCTGTAACCCATAGATGAACCCCAAATTTAAAAGATTCTCTACCCTCCTAGACAATAAGATATTTACACAAGGTGTTAATTTCTGTTTCATCTGCTTAGTGAGCCTGAAACAGAACTCCAGGATTCTTCAGATAAAAGTATCTATCCTGCATTATGGAGAGTTCAAATGTCTCTTTCAATCACATTAGCTCTACTGACCTGCGTTTCTTTTCTTAACTGAGTCTGTGGCTGTTTATTTATAAATATTAGGGATACACAGTTCTGTGTGTGAGCATCTCAACAACAGTGATGCATGAAAAGAAAGACCAAAAAGAGAGTTTCTTCCAATCTCTCACTCAAATCATCTAAGTCCTGTGCTCAGGGTTTGAACCAAATTTTGCTCACTAACCTTGGATAAGCTGCTTTTAAAGAGTGATTTCTGTGGGCTGAGGCTGGATTTTGTTTTATTCAAAGCGACTTCAGCCTGTCACAAGACAGTCTCATAAAATCTGTATCTTGGCTTAACGCTGGGAAGAAATGAGCCAATCCATCAGCCCAGGAATGTGGCTGTTTGACCACTTCCTAAGGCAACTGGGAAGGGATGCAATCTATTCAATTTATGGGGCTGGGTGGCAGTGAGTGATACGCTCCTGAAGGCGCAGCAAATGCAAATCCCTGTGAACTTCTGCAATGATAAAGTTCAAAATCTGAATAAAAGAAGCGTCTGGGAGGGCAGGACGGAGGGAATCAGAGAGCGGGACAGGAAGCCAGCACATGAGCATGGAAAAAGAAGTGAGGAACGAGGCAAACTTCCTCTTCTGAAACACCTCCGATGAATTCACCAAGGAGAGAACTGGAAGTTGGGTCTGGAAATAGGGCCTTTGGGAAGTCTCTTCCCCTCAGTCTGGATGCTAAAAATGAACCTTCATCTAATCGTTAAAATGTAGTTTGAGGCGATTACCTTCCCTGACCTCAAATCATGCCACCTGTGGTAACCTCGTTATTTGTCATCTTATATCATAAACAAACACAATTCCAATAGGGCAGCCAATATAATATCATTAGTTTATATTTATGTCCACTCTTTCCCAGCCCTCATTGCAAATGCAATTTTGATGCCATTCATGAGAGATCTGGGATTACAATTCCTGACCCTTTCAACAGACATTTGGGGAAGGAAATAGAAGGAGAATAATTTTAGGGCCTCTCCAAAAGGTAATATAATTTTTTTTCATTTATTTTGATTAACTGAAGGCTTCTGTTGAAACTTTCATGGCTCCCCATTGGTTAGTAAATGAAATCTAAACCCCCTGGCCCAGCAATTTGGGCCTTGCATTTGGCACAAGCTACTATATCCAACCTGATTTGCAATTATTTGCCTCTACCCCATCTAAACTGCAGTTTCTGAGCGTTCCCCAAACAAGAAGTGTTCCCTTCTCTGCTCCCATTTCCCCTTCCCCTGGTATGCCTTTCCTAGCTCTAAATCATCTATCCTCTCAATCCAGGCTCACACGGCACCTCTGCCCTCCCTGATCTCCCCACACCACGAGTGACCTTTCCCAACCTCTGAGGCTGAAGCTCTTTAGCATCTTCTAAGGTGTGAGAGAGCCTTACCCACGCTGCTGGACCACCTGTTCATCTTTGGCAAACCATACAGCATCAAATCCAGAGTCTTTCCCAAAAGTCAGACTCAATGAGGCTTGATGAATTAATGAATTAATAAGTGACTGGCGTAACACCAAAAGCATCAGTAGGTATCACAAATTCTAAGAAAGCCTTGTCACAAATTGTTCTGCTTATCCAGCTACTACCCTTCCTTCCCGACCCACAGCTCCTATTAAATGCAAATGTTTTTAAATTGGTGAACCGAGAGTTTAGAGGACTTGTCTGGGATAATAATACCTAGTCATAGATCAAGGTAGAGCTAGTGTGAACTATATCTCATAGGACACAATAACCTCAGATAATAATGATGAAGTTCAAAAGATATTACATTTTAATTCTAATAATGGTAAAATTAATTTATCTGAGGGTTTTCTTGCCCCCTCACTCCATCCCCCTACCCTCCCAAAGGCAAGCTCCAGATATTTGTTTTCAGTAGCACCAAGAAGATTCAAACTACTGCTTCATCACTAGACTCTTGCTG